>NW_006784687.1:30425-122936 GCF_000442215.2 Lipotes vexillifer | reverse complement strand
TCTCCCCCCTTTTTTTTTTTTTTTTTTTTTTTTGCGGTACACAGGCCTCTCACTATTGTGGCCTCTCATGTTGCAGAGCACAGGCTCCAGACATGCAGGCTCAGTGGCCATGGCTCACAGGCCTAGCTGCTCCATGGCATATGGGACCAGACCAGGGCATGAACCCGTGTCCCCTGCATCAGCAGGCGGACTCTCGAGCACTGCACCACCAGGGAAGCCCCTCTATCTCTCTTTTAAATGTAGGCATTTATCACCATAACCTTTCCTCTTAGAATTGTTTTTCTGGTATGCTTTAAGTTTTGGTATATTGCTTCCAGTTTTCTTTGTTTCAATATATTTTCTAATTTCACCTTTAATTTATTCTTTGACCATTGGTTGCAGTACTCTGTTGTTTAATTTTCACACATTTACGAATTTTTCCAGCTATCCTCCTATTACTGTTTTCTAGTTTCATGTGATGTGTTTGGAAAATGTACTTGGTATGCTTTCAGTCATTTAAATTTTTTTGAGATAAATTTTGTGACCCGACATATGATCTATGCTATCTTGGACCATGTTTTGTGTGTACTTGAGAATAATGTGTATTCTGCTGCTGTTGGATAGAATGTTCTATATATGTTTATTAGGTCCATTTTTTCCAATGTTTCTTTAGTGATTTTCTTTTTGACAATCTATCCATTGTTGAAAGTAGGATACTGAAATCCCCTACCATTTATTTTATGGTGCCTATTTCTCCCTTCCAGATCCATAAACTCTGGAAGAGGTGACTGCTTCTTCAAATGCACAGACACCTGTGCAAGACTACATGTGTCACATAAAATCAGAGAAACAGGACACCACCAAAGGAGCAAAGTATACTTTCAATAACTGAACATGAACAGAGATACACGAATTTCTCAATAAAATTCCAAAATAATTTGTGTAAAGATGTTCAAAGAATTACAAGAAAATGCAAATAAACAATTTAATGAAATCACTAAAATAATACAAGAACAAAATGAGAAGTTGAACTGAACTTAAAAAAACATAAACAAAACAAAATTTTGAAATTATGGGGGTGACTTGTTAGCTTTAGAAATTTGGATGTCCAAATTTCTCCCCAGGTTTGGGATGTTCTCAACCATTATTCATTTAAATAAACTTTTTGCCCCTTTATCTCTCTCTTTTTTGGGGGGTGACTTCACTGATGTGTGGATTCTTCCTTTTAATGCTGTACAATGTCCCATTGGCTTTCCTCATTCTTTTTGTATTTAGTATTTGTTTAATGTATTTACATGTTATAGTGTTGGGCACATATATATTTACTACTGTTATATCTTCTTGATGAATTGAACCCTTAATCAATATATAATAGCCTTCTTTGACTTGTTATCATTTTTAGCTTAAAGTCTATTTTGTCTGATGTAAGTATAGCTATCCCTACTCTCATTTTTCCCCCCCACTAGTGTGGGTTATCTTTTTTCCATACCTTTCCATCCCTTTACGGTAAGTGTTCTAGAACTGGAAGTGAGTCTCTTGTAGGCAGCATATAGTTGGGTCCTGTTTTTATTTTTTTAACATCTTTATTGGGGTATAATTGCTTTACAATGGTGTGTTAGTTTCTGCTTTATAACAGAGTGAGTCAGTTATACATATATATATGTTCCCATATCTCTTCCCTCTTTGTCTCCCTCCCTCCCACCCTCCCTATCCCACCCCTCCAGACAGCCACAAAGAACCGAGCCGGTTTCCCTGTGCCATGCGGCTGCTTCCCACTGGCTATCTACCTTACGTTTGTTAGTATATATATGTCCATGTCTCTCTCTCGCCCTAACACACCTCACCCTTCCCCCTCCCCATATCCTCAAGTCTGTTCTCCAGTAGGTCTCTGTCTTTATTCCTGTTTTACCCCTAGGTTCTTCATAACATTTTTTTTTCTTAAATTCCATATATATGTGTTAGCATACGGTATTTGTCCTTCTCTTTCTGACTTACTTCACTCCGTATGACAGACTCTAGATCTATCCACCTCATTACAAATAGCTCAATTTCGTTTCTTTTTATGGCTGAGTAATATTCCATTGTATATATGTGCCACATCTTCTTTATCCATTCATCCGACGGCGGGCACTTAGGTTGTTTCCATCTCCGGGCTATTGTAAATAGAGCTGCAATGAACATTTTGGTACATGACTCTTTCTGAATTCTGGTTTCCTCAGGGTATATACCTAGTAGTGGGATTGCTGGGTCATATGGTAGTTCTATTTGTAGTTTTTTAAGGAACCTCCATACTGTTCTCCATAGTGGCTGAACCAATTCACATTCCCACCAGCAGTGCAAGAGTGTTCCCTTTTCTCCACACCCTCTCCAGCATTTATTGTTTCTAGATTTTTTGATGATGGCCATTCTGACTGGTGTGAGATGATATCTCATTGTAGTTTTGATTTGCATTTCTCTAATGATTAATGATGTTGAGCATTCTTTCATGTGTTTGTTGGCAGTCTGTATATCTTCTTTGGAGAAATGTCTATTTAGGTCTTCTGCCCATTTTTGGATTGGGTTGTTTATTTTTTTGTTATTGAGCTGCATGAGCTGCCTGTAAATTTTAGAGATTAATCCTTTGTCAGTTGATTCATTTGCAAATATTTTCTCCCATTCTGAGGGCTGTCTTTTGGTCTTGTTTATGGTTTCCTTTGCTGTGCAAAAGCTTTGAAGTTTCATTAGGTCCCATTTGTTTATTTTTGTTTTTATCTCCATTACTCTAGGAGATGGGTCAAGAAGGATCTTGCTGTGATTTATGTCATAGAGTGTTCTGCCTATGTTTTCCTCTAAGAGTTTGATAGTTTCTGGCCTTACATTTAGGTCTTTAATCCATTTTGAGCTTATTTTTGTGTATGGTGTTAGGGAGTGATCTAATCTCATACTTTTACATGTACCTATCCAATTTTCCCAGCACCACTTATTGAAGAGGCTGTCCTTTCTCCACTGTATATTCCTGCCACCTTTATCAAAGATAAGGTGACCATATGTGCATGGGTTTATCTCTGGGCTTTCTATCCTATTCCATTGATCTATCTTTCTGTTTTTGTGCCAGTACCATACTGTCTTGATTACTGTAGCTTTGTAGTATAGTCTGAAGTCAGGCAGCCTGATTCCTCCAGCTCCATTTTTTGTTCTCAAGATTGCTTTGGCTATTCGGGGTCTTTTGTGTTTCCATACAAATTGTGAAATTTTTTGTTCTAGTTCTGTGAAAAATGCCAGTGGTAGTTTGATAGGGATTGCATTGAATCTATAGATTGCTTTGGGAAGTAGAGTCATTTTCACAATGTTGATTCTTCCAATCCAAGAACATGGTATATCTCTCCATCTGTTTGTATCATCTTTAATTTCTTTCATCAGTGTCTTATAATTTTCTGCATACAGGTCTTTTGTCTCCTTAGGTAGGTTTATTCCTAGATATTTTATTCTTTTTGTTGCAATGGTAAATGGGAGTGTTTTCTTGATTTCACTTTCAGATTTTTCATCATTAGTATATAGGAATGCCAGAGATTTCTGTGCATTAATTTTGTATCCTGCTACTTTACCAAATTCATTGATTAGCTCTAGTAGTTTTCTGGTAGCATCTTTAGGATTCTCTATGTATAGTATCATGTCATCTGCAAACAGTGACAGCTTTACTTCTTCTTTTCCGATTTGGATTCCTTTTATTTCCTTTTCTTCTCTGATTGCTGTGGCTAAAACTTCCAAAACTATGTTGAATAAGAGTGGTGAGAGTGGGCAACCTTGTCTTGTTCCTGACCTTAGTGGAAATGCTTTCAGTTTTTCGCCATTGAGGATGATGTTGGCTGTGGGCTTGTCATATACGGCCTTTATTATATTGAGGAAAGTTCCCTCTACACCTACTTTCTGCAGGGTTTTTATCATAAATGGGTGTTGAATTTTGTCAAAAGCTTTCTCTGCATCTATTGAGATGATCATATGGTTTTTCTCCTTCAATTTGTTAATATGGTTAATCACATTGATAGATTTGCGTATATTGAAGAATCCTTGCATTCCTGGAATAAACCCCACTTGATCATGGTGTATGATCCTTTTAATGTGCTGTTGGATTCTGTTTGCTAGTATTTTGTTGAGGATTTTTGCATCTATGTTCATCAGTGATATTGGCCTGTAGTTTTCTTTCTTTGTGACATCCTTGTCTGGTTTTGGTATCAAGGTGATGGTGGCCTCGTAGAATGAGTTTGGGAGTGTTCCTCCCTCTGCTATATTTTGGAAGAGTTTGAGAAGAATAGGTGTTAGCTCTTCTCTAAATGTTTGATAGAATTCGCCTGTGAAGCCATCTGGTCCTGGGCTTTTGTTTGTTGGAAGATTTTTAATCACAGTTTCAATTTCAGTGTTTGTGATTGGTCTGTTCATATTTTCTATTTCTTCCTGATTCAGTCTTGGCAGTTTGTGCATTTCTAAGAATTTGTCCATTTCTTCCAGATTGTCCATTTTATTGGCATAGAGTTGCTTGTAGTAATCCCTCATGATTTTTTGTATTTCTGCAGTGTCAGTTGTTACTTCTCCTTTTTCATTTCTGATTCTATTGATTTGAGTCTTCTCCCTTATTTTCTTGATGAGTCTGGCTAATGGTTTATCAATTTTGTTAATCTTCTCAAAGAACCAGCTTTTAGTTTTATTGATCTTTGCTATTGTTTCCTTCATTTCTTTTTCATTTATTTCTGATCTGATTTTTATGATTTCTTTCCTTCTGCTAACTCTGGGGTTTTTTTGTTCTTCTTTCTCTAATTGCTTGAGGTGCAAGGTTAGGTTGTTTATTCGAGATGTTTCCTGCTTCTTAAGGTGGGCTTGTATTGCTATAAACTTCCCTCTTAGAACTGCTTTTGCTGCATCCCATAGGTTTTGGGTCGTTGTATCTCCATTGTCATTTGTTTCTAGGTATTTTTTAATTTCCTCTTTGATTTCTTCAGTGATCACTTCGTTACTAAGTAGTGTATTGTTTAGCCTCCATGTGTTTGTATTTTTTACTGCTCTTTTCCTATAATTGATATCTAATCTCATGGCGTTGTGGTCGGAAAAGATACTTGATATAATTTCAATTTTCTTAAATTTACCAAGGCTTGATTTGTGACCCAAGATATGATCTATCCTGGAGAATGTTCCATGAGCACTTGAGAAAAATGTGTATTCTGTTGTTTTTGGATGGAGTGTCCTATAAATATCAATTAAGTCCATCCTGTTTAATGTATCATTTAAAGCTTGTGTTTCCTTATTTATTTTCATTTTGGATGATCTGTCCATTGGTGAAAGTGGGGTGTTGAAGTCCCCTACTATGAATGTGTTACTGTCGATTTCCCCTTTTATGGCTGCTAGTTTTTGCCTTATGTATTGAGGTGCTCCTATGTTGGGTGCATAAATATTTACAATTGTTATATCTTCTTCTTGGATCGATCCCTTAATCATTATGTAGTGTCCTTCTTTGTCTCTTCTGATAGTCCTTATTTTAAAGTCTATTTTGTCTGATATGAGAATTGCTACTCCAGCTTTCTTGCAGCAGCAGCCTTAGCGTCTCCTGCCCGTCTCTGGTTTCCGAGCTTTTAGCCGCAGCTCGCGCCCGTCTCTGGAGCTCCTTTAGGCAGCGCTCTTAAAACCCCTCTCCTCGCGCACCAGGAAACACAGAGGCAAGAAAAGGTCTCTTGCCTCTTGGGTAGGTCCAGACTTTTCCCCGGACTCCCTCCCGGCTAGCCGTGGCGCACTAACCCCTTCGGGCTATGTTCAAGCCGCCAACCCCAGTCCTCTCCCTGAGCTCCGACCGAAACCGAAACCGAGCCTCAGCTCGCAGCCCCGCCCGCCCCCGGCGGGTGAGCACACGAGCCTCTCGGGCTGGTGAGCGCCGGTCGGCGCCGATCCTCTGTGCGGGAATCTCTCCGCTTTGCCCTCCGCGCCCCTGTTGCTGTGCTGTCCTCCGCGGCTCCGAAGCTCCCCGCTCCGCCTCCCGCAATCTCTGCCCGCGAAGGGGCTCCTAGTGTGTGGAGACCTTTCCTCCTTCACGGCTCCCTCCCACTGGTGCAGGTACCGTCCTTATCCTTTTGTCTCTGTTTATTCTTTTTTCTCTTGCCCTACCCAGGTACGTGGGGAGTTTCTTGCCTTTTGGGAGGTCTGAGGTCTCCTGCCAGCGTTCAGTAGGTGTTCTGTAGGAGTTGCTCCACGTGTAGATGTATTTCTGGTGTATCTGTGGGGAGGAAGGTGATCTCTGCGTCTTACTCCTCCGCCATCTTGGAAAGAGTCTGGGTCCTGTTTTTATCATCTGTCCAGTCACTCTATCTTTTGGTTGGAAAATTTAATCTATTACATTTAAGTAATGATTGATAAGTAAGGATTTATGCCATTTTGTTCATTTTTTTCTAGTTGTTTTTAGTTCCTTTCTTCTTCTCTTGCCATCTTCCTTTGTGAATTGATGATTTTCCATAGTGTAATACTTTATTTCCCTTTTTCTCTTGGGTGTGTCTTCTATATGTTTTTATTTTGTGGTTATCTTGAGGCTTACTTGATCATTTTAAAGATGTATCAGTCTGTTTTAAGCTCATAATAACTTGACTTGATTACATATAAGAACCCTATCCCTTCCTCCTACACACAAATTTTATGTTTTTGATGTCACAGTTTACATCTTTGTATATTGTGTATCCATTAACCTATTATTGTAGCTATAGCTATTTTAAATACTTTTGTCCTTTAACATTTATACTAGAATTAGTGGTTAACACACCACCATATTACAGTATTAAAGGATTTTGAATCTAACTGTATACTTACCCATATCAGTGTGTTGAATATTTTCATGTTTTCATGTTACTAACCATCATCCTTCATTTTCAGCTTGAAGAATTCAACATTCCATGTAAGGCAAGTATAGTGGTGATGAACTAACTCCCTCAGCTTTGTTTCTTGGGGAGTGTTTATCTCTCCTTTATTTCTGAAGAACAGTGTTGCTGGTTAAATTATTCTTTGTTGACATTATTTTTTCCTTCAACACTTTTTTTTTTACATCTTTATTGGAGTATAATTGCTTTACAATGGTGTGTTAGTTTCTGCTTTATAACAAAGTGAATCAATATGTTCCCATATCTCTTCCCTCTTGTGTCTCCCTCCCTCCCACCCTCTCTATCCCATCCCTCTAGGTGGTCACAAAGCACCGAGCTGATCTCCCTGTGCTATGTGGCTGCTTCCCACTAGCTATCTATTTTACGTTTGGTAGTGTATATATGTTCATGCCACTCTCTTGCTTTGTCACAGCTTGCCCTTCCCCCTCCCCATATTCTCAAGTCCATTCTCTAGTAGGTCTGTGTCTTTATTCCTGTCTTACCCCTAGGTTCTTCATGACATTTTTTTCCCTAAATTCCATATATATGTGTTAGCATACAGTATTTGCCTTTCTCTTTCTGACTTACTTTACTCTGTATGACAGACTCTAGGTCCATCCACCTCATTACAAATAGCTCAATTTCGTTTCCTTTTATGACTGAATAATATTCCATTGTATATATGTGCCACATCTTCTTTATCCATTCATCCTATGATGGACACTAAAAAGAGTCATGTACCAAAATGTTCATTGCAGCTCTATTTACAATAGCCCGGAGATGGAAACAATCCTTCAACACTTTTTTTTTTCTTTTTTTTTTTGCAGTATGCGGGCCTCTCACTGTTGTGGCCTCTCCCGTTACTGAAACTTTATATACATTGAACAGCAACTTCCCATTTCCCCTTTCCTCCAGCCCATATTCTACAATCTGCTTCTATGAGTTTGACTATTTTAGATTCCTCATATAAGCAATATCATGTTCTGTGTCTGGCTTATTTCATTTAGGATAATATCCTCCAGGTTCATCCATGTTATTACAAATGGCAGGATTTCTTTCTACTGTAAGGCTGAATAATATGCCCTTGGGTATGTGTGTGTACACACACACATGTATTGTCTTCTATATCCATTCATTCACTGATGGACATTTAGGTTGCATCCATGTTTTACCTAGTGTGGATAATGCTGCAGTGAAAATGAGAGTCCAGATGCCTCTTCAAGATCTTTTGGATATATACCCAGAAGGAGGATTATTAGGTCATATGGCAGTTCTATTTTTAATTTTTTCAGGACTCTCCATATTGCTTTCCATAGTGGCTGCACTAATTTACATTCCCACCAATATTATACAAGAGTTGTCTTTTCTCAACATCCTCCAACAGTTGATATATTTTGTTTTTTAAATAATAGTCAACCTGGAACTTCCCTGGTGGTCCAGTGGTTAAGACTTTTCCTCCAATGCAGGGGGTGTGGGTTCTATCTGTGTTTGGGGAGATAAGATCCCACATGCCTCACAGCCAAAAAAATAAAAAAAATTAAAACAGAAGCAATATTGTAACAAATTCAATAAAGACTTTAAAAATTGTCCTCATCAAAAAAATCTTTTAAAACAAAATAGCCAACCTAACAGGTGTGAGGTGATATCTCATTGTGGTTTTGATTTGCATTTCCCTGAAGATTAGTGATGTTAAGCACCATTTCATATACGTGTTGACCATTTGAAAGTGTTCTTTAGAGAATTGTCTATTCACACACTTTTCCCATTTTTTAATGGTGATATTTGATTTTTGCCATTGAGTTCTAAGAGTCCCTTATATATTGTGGATATTAACCCTTCATCAGATATATGGTTTGCAAATATTTTCCCCACTGTACAAATTGCCTTTTCATTTTATTAATTGTGTCTTTTGCCATGCATAAACTTTTTTGTTTGACGTAACCCCATTTATCTATGTAGGATTTTGTTGCCTGTGCTTTTGGCATCACATCCAAGAAATCACTGCCAAGACCAATATAAAGAAGGTTTTCCTCTCTGCTTTCTCCTGGGAACTCTATGGTTTCAGGCCATACATTTTAGTCTTGTTCCACTTTGACTTCATTTTTGTGTCTGTTATAAGATAAGCATCCAATTTCATTCTTTTACACACGGACATCCAGTTGTCCCAACATCATTTATCGGAGAGATTATCCTTTCTTTATTGAATGTTCTTGACACCTTTGTCAAAAATTAGTTGAGAGAATTGGTGTCATTTTATTTCTGTGTTCTTGATTCTGTTCCATTGATCTATGTGTCTGGTTTTATGCCAATATCATAGTGTTTTAATTACTATAGCTTCATAAGATATTTTGAAATGAGAATGGGCAATGCCTCCAGCTTTGTTATTCTTTCTCAAGATGGCTTTGTCAATTTTGGGTCTTTTCTGATACTATATGAATTTCAGAATTGCTTTTTATATTTCCGAAAAAAATGACATTGAATTTTTGGTGCAGATTGCATTGAATCTGTAGATGGCTTGGATAATATGGACATTTTAACAATATTAAGTTTGCTGATCCATGAAAAAGGGATGTCTTTCCATTTATTTGTGTTTTATTTCATTCCTTTCATTAATGTTTTGTAGCTTTCAGTATACAGTTCTTTACCTGCCTTGGTTAAGTTTTTTTTTTTTTTTTTAACATCTTTATTGGAGTATAATTGCTTTACAATGGTGTGTTAGTTTCTGCTTTATAACAAAGTGAATCAATATGTTCCCATATCTCTTCCCTCTTGTGTCTCCCTCCCTCCCACCCTCTGCTCAATAACAAAAAAATAAACAACCCAATCCAAAAATGGGCAGAAGACCTAAATAGACATTTCTCCAAAGAAGATATACAGACTGCCAACAAACACATGAAAGAATGCTCAACATCATTAATCATTAGAGAAATGCAAATCAAAACTACAATGAGATATCATCTCACACCAGTCAGAATGGCCATCATCAAAAAATCTAGAAACAATAAATGCTGGAGAGGGTGTGGAGAAAAGGGAACACTCTTGCACTGCTGGTGGGAATGTGAATTGGTTCAGCCACTATGGAGAACAGTATGGAGGTTCCTTAAAAAACTACAAATAGAACTACCATATGACCCAGCAATCCCACTACTGGGCATATACCCTGAGAAAACCATAATTCAAAAAGAGTCATGTACCAAAATGTTCATTGCAGCTCTATTTACAATAGCCCGGAGATGGAAACAATCCTTCAACACTTTTTTTTTTCTTTTTTTTTTTGCAGTATGCGGGCCTCTCACTGTTGTGGCCTCTCCCGTTGCAGAGCACAGGCTCCGGACGCACAGGCTCAGCGGCTATGGCTCACAGGCCCAGCCGCTCTGCGGCATGAGGGATCTTCCCAGACTGGACAAATACCGTATGCTAACACGGTCACAAAGCACCGAGCTGATCTCCCTGTGCTATGTGGCTGCTTCCCACTAGCTATCTATTTTACGTTTGGTAGTGTATATATGTTCATGCCACTCTCTTGCTTTGTCACAGCTTGTCCCCATATCCTCAAGTCTGTTCTCCAGTAGGTCTCTGTCTTTATTCCTGTTTTACCCCTAGGTTCTTCATAACATTTTTTTTTCTTAAATTCCATATATATGTGTTAGCATACAGTATTTGCCTTTCTCTTTCTGACTTACTTTACTCTGTATGACAGACTCTAGGTCCATCCACCTCATTACAAATAGCTCAATTTCGTTTCCTTTTATGACTGAATAATATTCCATTGTATATATGTGCCACATCTTCTTTATCCATTCATCCTATGATGGACACTAAAAAGAGTCATGTACCAAAATGTTCATTGCAGCTCTATTTACAATAGCCCGGAGATGGAAACAATCCTTCAACACTTTTTTTTTTCTTTTTTTTTTTGCAGTATGCGGGCCTCTCACTGTTGTGGCCTCTCCCGTTGCAGAGCACAGGCTCCGGACGCACAGGCTCAGCGGCTATGGCTCACAGGCCCAGCCGCTCTGCGGCATGAGGGATCTTCCCAGACTGGGGCACGAACCCGTGTCCCCAGCATCGGCAGGCAGACTCTCAACCACTGCACCACCAGGGAAGCCCTCCTTCAACACTTTAAATATATCATCCCATTCACTCCTGGCTTGCAAGATTTCTGATGAGAAATCCATTAATTGCCTTAGTGGGTCACTTTTTATGAGAGATTTTTTTATCCTCGCTCCTTTTAAAATTCTCTCTCTTTTAAAAATTTTTGACAGTTTTATTATAATGCACCTTGGAGAAAACTGTCTTTGGATTGAAATTATGGGGTGACCTATTAGCTTCATAAACTTGGATGTCCAAATTTCTCCCCAGGATTGGCACTTTCTCAACCATTATTTATTTAACTAAACTTTTTCCTCCTTTCTCTCTCTGTGTTCTTTCTGGGACTCCACTGATGTGTGGATTGTTCCTTTTAATGACATGCTGTAAGTCCCATAGGCTTTCCTCATTCTTTTTGTTATTTTTGCTCCTCTGAATGGATAATTTCAAATGATTTATCTTTGAGCTCACTGACCCTTCTGTTGGTCCAGTCTGTTTTTGAAGCTCTCTATTGAATTGTCCAGTTCAGTTTTGCATTCTTCATCTCCAAAATTTTGTTTTGTTCTTTATGTTTTAAAAAAAATTCAGTTCAACTTCTCATTTTGCTTTTGTATTATTTTACTGATTTCATTAAATTGCTTCTTTGCATTCTTCTGTAATTCTTTGAACAACTTTACACAAATTGTTTTGGAATTTTATTGAGAAATTCATGTATCTTTATTTATTTGTGTTCAGTTACTGGAAGTTTACTGTGTTCTTTTGGTGGTGTCCTGTTTCTCTGATTTTATGTGACCCATGTAGTATTGCACAGGTGTCTGCATTTGAAGAAGCAGTCACTTCTTCCAGAGTTTATGGACTGACTTTGGTAAGGAAAGACCATCATCTGCTGGTAGGTGGAATGTTAAAATATGTTGTGATCCCAGGTCCAGTAATGCAGGGCGTCAAATGCAAGGGCATGTGGCAACTCCTCTGGGGGTGTCTTGTTGGTTTGGGCTTCTAAGGCCCAGAGTGTCAATGACTGCATTGTCCTTGCTGAGTGATACAGGGAGTCTGTAGTTGCTGCCAAGACTGTTGGAGTCTTTAGTGTGGGACCCAGTAGGTACAGACTAAGGCAAGACAAATGGTGGCCAGAGCCAGTGGTGTGCCCACACTCAGCTACAAGTATCTGTGTTGTGGCAGGGACTGGTTACAGACACACATGTAGTGATGGGGGCCAGAGACAGCAGCAAGGCTCAGGGACAACTGTGGGCACACTGGCAGCTGCTAGTGCCCTGGCTGTTGGCAGGTATTCTGTGGTTTCAGGGTCTCTCAATAGGTGCACACATGGCAGTTGAGGTCAGTGAAGGGAGTCAGCCTGGCAGCATGCAGCTGCATAGTTGGTGGTGCTAAGTGCAGGTTAGCCTCCTGGTGCAGATCCTAACCCTATTCCTAACCCTAACCCTAAGCATAATGCATAACATTAACTGACATAAATGACTGTGATATCTAGTAGCTGTTTAAACTTGGGTATGTTAATCGGTCTCTATGAGTCTCAGAACTCTCATCTATAAAGTGGAGATAGTAAAACATTTTGCAGTGTTGTAGGAGAATTAGTGATAGTGTACATAGCCCATTGTTAGAGACCCAGATGGTTGTTTTTCTGGCTATGCCAACCCAAGGCAGAGAAGAGGGGTGGGCATAAGTGAATGAGATGACAAGCCTATTCAGAGACTTGTTTGGCTGAAAATCTGTCAAAGATTACATTCATGAAAGATTAAGGAGAAAGCATAATATCTGTAACTCAGAAGGAAAGAACTGTTAAGGACAAAGAGTATCAAAAGATGCAATGCCTACCACATATTGATTCTAATTGGTATAATTGATCCTTTGTTCCGATCAACTTGAATTTGAAATGTGTATGTTGATTTTTGATGGAGGCATAGTTAATAGTATCCCAGTGGGTGAGTGACAGTCACAGGAAGATCAGCAACCGGGGATTTAGACAACTCCCCATGATTTCGCTTGGTTGTGGAAAAGCAGTAGTGACATACCCCGTGTATAAATGGCTTCTGAGTTTGAGGTTTCAGGTGGAGGACGTGGATGTCAGCAGATTGAAGGAGGTCAGAACTAAAGTCAGTAAGAGAGAAAGTAACAACAGCCAAGCAGCCACATCTATTCATCTCTAAAATCCTACCTAGCTGAGAAAAAAAATAAGAATTTGAATTTTAAAAAGCAGATATTTGTTAATATATCTTAAATACTGTTGCAAACG
This sequence comes from Lipotes vexillifer, assembly GCF_000442215.2. Classification (NCBI taxonomy): domain Eukaryota; kingdom Metazoa; phylum Chordata; class Mammalia; order Artiodactyla; family Lipotidae; genus Lipotes; species Lipotes vexillifer. The sequence continues at coordinate 109,751 of NW_006784687.1, read as the reverse complement.
AAATGCTAATGGTTAACTTCACTTGGAAATAAAACTTGAGTAGTAGAATATGACAGCACTGGCAGGTGAAAGAATTTTTTTTTAATTTTTATCTTTTGGTACCCATTTGAGCTTCATGATACCCTTTTATTCTTATAAAGTGTTGGATAACCGGCTTTCTTTGCAGCAGCTGAAATTAATCTCCAACCAGAATGACTGATTCCAGAAGCTGGGAGTTGTCTCATGTACTAAACCACAGGGAAGAATGAACACACAATTAGAGTTTTATTTATGCATCTAACTGCCAAAACTATGTATTCACTGATTCCATCTTAGATATTCTTTTTCCTAAAGGATCTCCTAGTTTAGTGTTGTAGATGAAACAAGTGGCTGAGAAACCCCTACCTGCCGGCTGCAGGGTTCAGGGAAGAAGATGCAGTAAGGACACCAGAACAATAGTCATGGGTCTGACCTCTTGGTTACCCTGTGACAGAGGTTACCCTTGTATCCCCCGACTCTGGTGCTGAGACCCACTGAGAGGCAGGGTGAGGCTGATGCCTGCTTGCTGGTATTTGGCCTCGTGAGTTGTTTTGCAGCTAAAGCTTCCAGGATGGATCCCGTCCTGGCCTTAGCAGCAACAACCAAAGTAGCCATGCTGGCAGCTTTGTCTCCTGTCACCTTCCTCAGCATGTTGGCACCAACCAAATGATGTTGCTGACAAGATCCTGCCAAGATGCAACTTTTCCCAATTCCTCAGTGAGGGCTATTTGGTTTTCAGTGCTGCCTCTCTCTCCTTGTCATGGAAGAAAGAAAAAAATAAGAATCAAAACCAAAAAATCAAAACCTGTTCCAGGTGTATACAACAGTCTTCTGCTTCTTACTTCCAGGAGTAGAGAAAGTAAGGGACTCCTGAATTTTGGTCATTTCCGTTATCCCTCTGGGGAAACTACTTGCCATCTTGCCAGGGTGGGGTAGGACTTAGGCAGCCCAGCTCCTTGTCCAGAAGCAGAGAAGCACTTACTGCAACTGCGACCAAAAATTCAGGATTCTGCTTAATGTGGGTGTGGCAGTGGGGAAAAGTGGACCCCAGCAGCATAAGAAACTGTGTGTGAGCTCCTTTCCAACAAAACAGGTGTTTATACCTCATGCCATCAGTCAACAAACAACTTTTGAGCGCCACTATTTGTCAAGCATTTTGCTAGACACAAGCTGAAGCTATTCATACATTTATTTAACAAGTATTTACTCAACACCTACTTGATAATTGAATATGGCAGAGTCCGTGATGACCATAAACTTAGTTTAAGCTTCCATCAGGAGGGAAACTTCTTTCACACTTACAGTCTCCCCAGATCTCTCTTCACAGTTCTCCAGTCATATGTGGACCTGTGTGTATTTACTGAACCTCCTGGAAGAGAGGCTTTGCTCATCGTGCAACATGATTCTGACCTCAAAAGTTCCTCATACATATTTTTGTGTAAAAAAATATATATCTTTAGGCATTTTATCCTCTTCCAAATTTTTGTGCTTAAAGCAGTTGAGAATCTCTCTTTTCATGTAATTTGGCAATACATGTGGTGCTAGTCATAGAAGATGACTAACATCTGGGAAAATAATAAAATAATCTAAAGGAGTTAGACCATTTGTCAAGGAAGAAGAGACAAAAAAAGCATACCCATTTATTGCTGCTCCACGTGGTGCTGATTTATTTTAAAGCACTTGTCAGGGTAGGCTAGAGTGTGCTGCCATAACAAATAGCCCTAAATCTCAGTGACTTAATAGAGTGAAAGTTTAGTGCTAATGATGAAACTATAACTATCACAATTATTCTGAAAAATATCCAGAAAAAATTCCCCACAATTATTGACAGAGAAAGCTGCTGGATATTCTTAGAGATTACCAAAACACCATATGGACTCACTGTTTCTTAAAGACATGGAAGATAAAATAGTTCTTTCTAGGATCCTGTTTAGCAGTTTGCCTTTCTACTATTAGAATGACAGCTTAGACATATGGGGATATATGTATCTGATTCACTGATTATAAAGCAGGAAATAACACACCATTGTAAAGCAGTTATACTCCAATAAAGATGTTAAAAAAAAATGACAGCTTTTCTTCTGCTCCATAGGTTCTCTGTGTGTTTTCTTCTTTCTTATTTACATTTATGTCTAGTGTTTACAAATCATGAAAAAAAGGGTTAAACATTTGTCCCAAGCTTGAATACTAATCCCAGCTTGGCTGCTCTGATAATTCAGGGAGATTTGGGGGATCCTGCCTCCATACCCAGCCTGTCTTTATCCCTCAACCCTACACTACCATCTGTTTTGGCCGAGTCACTAGTCCAGTCATGTGGGCATCTGATGGCTTACTGCTGACAGTGTCCTGACTCATGCGTATACCAGATGTTCTGGCTTCTTGCCACCGGACTTCTCCATGGATGCCAACAGAAGCCCACTCTCATGTAACTCCTTTGGGAGAACTCTCAACCAATGGGAGATGGGAACAAGTGGACAAATGCTCCTACCACTTTTTCTTTGGTGGAAAATGCTGGAAGGCATTTATATATGCACTTTTGTAAGTCCTAGTGGCACTTAGGTCATGTTGCCCACGGCAACAAACTTAATGAACCCTCTTACTGACTTTTCATGCATGTCCTAAGTTTCATGCATGTCCTAAGTTTCCTTGTTCCCTCTCCTGTTTATTGGTATCACCTCCCAAATAAACAAGTCTCTGAGTCTTAAACTGCTACATCTAACCCCAATGCTCCCCAGTATTCTTCTTTTCTTACCTCACATTCTTTCATTCCAGCCCCTCCTTCTAAGTTGACCTCACTGTTATGGTCACAAGTTGAAGACAGCTGTTTTCAGGGTACCCAAACTGAGGACACCACTTTCTCAGAAACATTGTCCCATCATATTAATGAATTCCTGCATATTTAATTGCATAAACTCATACTCATCCTTCAAGTCATCACACGTCACTTGAGTCTAGGGTGTCTTGCTGTTTCTTGGGAGGGCTGTGGACAAAACTGCCCTCACCCTGGGGGAAAAATCCTTAGATAGAGGTTTATTAGCTCCCATGGGGCTGTAATCTCCTTATAAGAAAATAAGGTTTTTGTCAATTTTAGCCATTATGAAAATTATGGCAGAGACATGTGGTGAATCCAAAAGCCTAGAGAATAAGGTCAAGAATAATGAAAAAACTCACAGGAAATAAGACTGAGCCCTAATCAAGGAACTGGCCACATGGGCCCCTTGGATTTCACACCTATTATGGACTGGGATCTGTTGTGTATTCCTTGTTTACCCTGCTCTGAATGGAACTGTCCACAGTGATCATTTTTCACTTGTTTCACTGTTTTGTGTGGGGTATGTGGGGAAAGGTAATTTGTCACAACGGTTTACAAGTGCTCTGATCAAGAATGATACTCAAAGAGATGTACTCACAAAACTGCACCTGAGGAGCCTTATCTGCACCTTCCCTGGTGGCGCAGTGGTTGAGACTCCGCCTGCCGATGCAGGGTACGCGGGTTCGTGCCCCCGTCTGGGAAGATCCCACATGCCGCGGAGTGGCTGGGCCCATGAGCCATGGCCACTGAGCCTGCACGTCCGGAACCTGTGCTCCACAACGGGAGAGGCCACAACAGTGAGAGGCCCGCGTACCGCAAAAAAAAAAAAAAAAAAGTCATCTGATGACAAGATCCTGGATTTCAAGTTTGAACCTAATGCCAAAATGGGAGGGGACTTTAATGTAAATTTTTGCAACCAGAGGGTTAACTGTGTCAGATTATATTTTCCAAAGATGGCCATAAGAATATCTTCCATACCTTTCCATTTCTACATCAAGAAGTGAAGCCTAGTTCTTGCCCCTTTAATCCAGCGGGCTTGTGAGTTACTTATAACCAACAGAATGTGGCAAAAATGATACTATGTGACTTTGATGCTAGGTCATGACAGGTGATTTAAACAGCTCAATGGGTTTGGTGTTTTATTTGGGGGTAATGAAAATATTGTGAAATTAGATGGAGGTGATGGTTGCACAACATTGTGATTGTACACAAATTTCACTTCACCTGAAAACAATAATTTTTTAAAAGGTGCTTTAGTTTCCAACTTATAAGCTAGAACCCTCAACATAGCATTCTGAGTCACAGTTTAGAACTATGACTGCCCTGAGGCCACCATGCTGTGAGGAAGCCCAGACCACTTGGAGAGGCCACATGTATGTTCTCCTTTTGTAGGCCCAGCTCAGCAACACAATGCCAGTGAATACGCTTCTAGCACATAGCCATCAAATAACCGTGAGCCACTGGAGTTCTCTCAGCTGAGACTGGACGTTGGACAGCAGAAAAGAACCATTCCTCTGTGACCTTCTTAAAGTACAGACCCAGAGGCCTTGTGAGCAAAATAAAATGGTTGTTTTAAACCACTGAGTTTGGGCTTTACTGGTGGCGCAGTGGTTGGGAGTCTGCCTGCCGATGCAGGGGACACTAGTTTGTGCGCTGGTCCGGGAAGATCCCGCATGCCGCGGAGCGGCTGTGCCCCTGAGCCATGGCCGCTGGGCCTGCGTGTCCGGAGCCTGTGCTCCGCAACGGGAGAGGCCACGTCAGTGACAGGCCCGCGTACCGCAAAAATAAAAAAATAAAAAAATAAACCACTGAGTTTCAGGGCAATTTGTTAAGCAGCATTAGTATCAGGGTCAATAATCATTAAACCATAGAGACCACTCATTTAATTTTCACTGGAGAGATGTTAACATTGCACAGAAAGGCACATCTGTTCAATCTGGAAGATAAATTTTATATCTCTAAGTCTCCTTCAACATATTTTGGCCTTTCCCCGACTCCCCCCCACCCCATGTCATAGTTGTACTTAAGGAAAAAAAACTGCATTGGATTTCAGGATACTCATTATACAATATGACTTTGACTCATTTGTACAAACTGCATTTTTTCCTTGAGCCAAATGTTTTTTTAAATTGGGGAGCAGCTACAGCAGTATTTAATTAATTAATTAATTAATAATTTTTTAACATCACTTTTTCTTAACATCATTATTGAAGTATAATTGCTTTACAATGGTGTGTAAGATTCTGCTTTATAACAAAGTGAATCAGCTATACATATACATATATGCTCATATCTCTTCCCTCTTGCATCTCCTTCCCTCCCACCCACCATATCCCACCCCTCTAGGTGGTCAAAAAGCACTGAGCTGATCTCCCTGTGTGATGCGGCTGCTTCCCACTAGCTTTCAGTTTTACATTTGGTAGTGTACATATATCCATGTCAATCTCTCACTTTGTCCCAGCTTACCCTTCTCCCTCCCCTTGTCCTCAAGTCCATTCTATACTAGGTCTGCATCTTTATTCCCATCCAGCCCCGAGGTTCTTCAGGACCTTTTTTTTTTTTTGGATCCCATATATATGTGTTAGCATATGGTATTTGTTTTTCTCTTCCTAATTTCACTCTGTATGACTGACTCTAGGTCCATGCACCTCACTACAAATAACTCAATTTCGTTTCTTTTTATGGCTGAGTAATATGCCATTGTGTATATGTGCCACATCTTCTTTATCCATTCATCTGTCAATGGACACTTAGGGTGCTTCCATGTTCTGGCTATTGTAAATAGAGCTGCAATGAACATTGTGTTACATGACTCTTTTTGAATTATGGCTTTCTCAGGGTATATGCCCAGGAGTGGGATTGCTGGGTCGTATGGTAGATCTATTTTTAGATTTTTAAGGACCCTCCATACTGTTCTCCATAGTGACTGTATCAATTTACATTCCCACCAACAGTGCAAGAGAGTTCCCTTTTGTCCACACCCTCTCCAGCATTTATTGTTTGTAGGTTTTTTGATAATGGCCATTCTGACTGGTGTGAGATGATATCTCATTGTAGTTTTGATTTGCATTTCTCTAATGATTAAGGATGTGGAGCATTCTTTCATGGGTTTGTTGGCAATCTGTATATCTTATTTGGAGAAATGTCTATTTAGGTCTTCTGCCCATTTTTGGATTCGGTTTTTTTTTTTTTTTTGGTATTGAGCTGCATGAGCTGCTTGTAAATTTTGGAGATTAATCCTTTGTCAGTTGCTTCATTTGCAAATATTTTCTCCCATTCTGAGAGTTGTCTTTTTGTCTTGTTTATGGTTTTCTGTGCAAAAGCTTTTCAGTTTAATTAGGTCCCATTTGTTTATTTTTGTCTTTATTTCCATTTCTCTAGGAGGTGGGTCAAAAAGTATCTTGCTGTGAATTATGTCATAGAGTATTCTGCCTATGTTTTCCTCTAAGAGTTTAATAGTGTCTGGTCTTACATTTAGGTCTTTAATCCATTTGGAGTTTATTTTTGTGTATGGTGTTAAGGGGAGTTCTAATTTCATTCTTTTACACGTACCTGTCCAGTTTTCCCAGCACCACTTATGGAAGAGGGTGTCTTTTCTCCATTGTATACTCTTGCCTCCTTTATCAAAGAGGTGACCATATGTACGTGGGTTTATCTCTCAGCTTTCTATCCTGTTCCATTGCACTATATTTCTGTTTTTGTGCCAGTACCATACTGTCTTGATTACTGTAGTAATATAGTCTGAAGTCAGGGAGACTAATTCATCCAGCTCCGTTTTTCTTTCACAAATTTTCTTTGGCTGTTCAGGGTCTTTTGTTTTTCCATACAAATTGTAAAAGTTTTTGTTCTAGTTCTGTGAAAAATGCCATTGGTAGTTTGATTGGGATTGCATTGAATCTGTAGATTACTTTGGGTAGTAGAGTCATTTTCACAATGTTGATTCTTCCAATCCAAGAGCATGGTATATCTCCTCATCTTTTTGTATCATCTTTAATTTCTTTCACCAGTGTCTTATAGTTTTCTGCATACAGATCTTTTGTCTCTTTAGGTAGTCTTATTCCTAGATATTTTATTCTTTTTGTTGCAATGGTAAATGGAGTGTTTCCTTAGTTTCTCTTTCAGATTTTTCACCATTAGTGTATAGGTATGCAACAGACTTCTGTGCATTAATTTTGTATCCTGCTACTTTACCAAATTCATTGATTAGCTCTAGTAGTTTTCTGGTAGCATCTTTAGGATTCCCTATGTATAGTATCATGTCATCTGTAAACAGTGACAGATTTACTTCTTTTCCGATTTGGATTCCTTTTCTTCTCTGCTTGCTGTGGCTAAAACTTCCAAAACTATGTTGAATAAGACTGGTGAGAGTGGGCAACCTTGTCTTCTTCCTGATCTTAGTGGAAATGTTTTCAGTTTCTCACCATTGAGAATGATGTTGGCTGTGGGTTTGTCATATATGGACTTTATTATGTTGAGTAGGTTCCCTCTATGCTTACTTTCTGGAGATTTTTTATCATAAATAGGTGTTGAATTTTGTCAAAAGATATTTCTGCATCTATTGAGATGATCATATGGTTTTTCTCCTTCAATTTGTTAATATGGTGTATCACATTGATTGATTTACGTATATTGAAGAATCCTTTCATTCCTGGGATAAACCCCACTTGATCATGGTGTTTGATCTTTTTTAATGTGTGGCTGGATTCTGTTTGATAGTATTTTGTTGAGGATTTTTGCATTTATGTTCACCAGTGATATTGGCCGTAGTTTTCTTTTTTTGTCACATCTTTGTTTGCTTTTGGTATCAGGGTGATTTTGGCCTCGTAGAATGAGTTTGGGAGTGTTCCTCCCTCTGTTATATTTTGGAAGAGTTTGAGAAGGATAGGTGTTATCTCTTCTCTAAATGTTTGATAGAATTTGTCTGTGAATCCATCTGTACCTGGGCCTTTGTTTACTGCAAATTTTTAATTGCAGTTTCAATTTCAGTGCTTGTGATTGATCTGCTTATATTTTCTCTTCCTTCCTGTTCAGTCTGTGAAGTTTATACCTTTCTAAGAATTTGTCCATTTCTTCCAGGTTGTCCATTTTATTGGCATAGAGTTGCTTGTAGTAATCTCTCATGATCCTTTGTATTTCTGCTGTGTCAGTTGTTACTTCTCCTTTTTCATTTCTAATTCTGTTGATTTCAGTCTTCTCCCTTTTTTTCTTGATGAGTTTGGCTAATGGTTGATCAATTTTGTTTATCTTCTCAAAGAACCAACTTTTAGTTTTACTGATCTTTGCTATTGTTTCCTTAATTTCTTTTTCATTTATTTCTGATCTGATCTTTATGATTTCTTTCCTTCTGCTCACTTTGGGTACTATTTTTCTTATTTCTCTAGTTGCTTTAGGTGTAAGTTTAGGCTGTTTATTTGAGATTTTTCTTGCTCCTGGAGGTAGGATTGTATTGGTATAAACTTCCCTCTTAGAACTGCTTTTTCTGCATCCCATAGATTTTGAGTCGTTGTGTCTCCATTGTCATTTGTTTCTAGGTATTTTTTGATTTCCACTTTGATTTCTTCAGTAATCTCTTGGTTATTTAGTAGCTTATTATTTAACCTCCATGTGTTTATATTTTTTACAGTTTTTTTCCTGTAATTGATATCTAGTCTCATAGCATTGTGGTCATAAAAAATACTTGATACAATTTCAATTTTCTTAAGTTTACCAAGGCTTGATTTGTGACACAAGTTATGATCTACCCTGGAGAATGTTCCATGAGCACATCAGAAGAAAATGTATTCCGTTGTTTCTTGATGAAATGCCCTATAAATACCAATTAAGTCCATCTCGTTTAATGTGTCATTTAAAGCTTGTGTTTCCTTATTTAATTTTATTTTCATTGATCTGTCCATTGTTGACAGTGGGGTGTTAAAGTCCCCTACTATTATTTTGCTACTGTCGATTTCCCCTTTTATAGCTCTTAGCATTTGCCTTATGCATTGAGGTGCTCCTATGTTAGGTGCATAAATATATACAATTGTTATATATTTTTCTTGGATTGATCCCTTGATCATTATGTAGTGTCCTTCTTTGTCTCTTGTTATAGTCTTTATTTTAAAGTCTATTTTGTCTGATATGAGAATTGCTACTCCATCTTTCTTTTGATTTCAATTTGCATGAAATATCTTTTTCCATCCCCTCACTTTCAGTCTGTATGTGTCCCTAGGTCTGAAGTGCGTCTCTTGTAGACAGCATATATATGCATCTTGTTTTTGTATCCATTCAGCCAGTCTGTGTCTTTTGGTGGGAGCATTTAATCCATTTACATTTAAGGTAATTATCAATATGCATGATCCTATTCCCATTTTCTTAATTGCTTTGGGTTTTTATTGTAGGTCTTTTCCTTCTCTTGTGTTTCTTGCCTAGAGAAGTTCCTTTAGCATTTGTTGTAAAGCTGTTTTTTTGGCACTGAACTCTCTCAGCTTTTGCTTGTCTATAAAGGTTTTAATTTCTCCATCAAATCTGAATGAGATCCTTGCGGTTAGAGTAACCTTGGTTGTAGGTTCTTCTCCTTCATCACTTTAAACATGTCCTGCCAATCTCTTCCGGCTTGCAGCGTTTCTGCTGTAAGATCAGCTGTTAACCTTATGGGCATTCACTTGTGTGTTATTTGTTGTTTTCCCCTTGCTGCTTTTAATATGTTTTCTTTTTATTTAATTTTAGATAGTTTGATTAATATGTGTCTTGGTGTGTTTCTCCTTGGATTTATCCTGTAAGGGACTCTGTGCTTCCTGGACTTGATTAACTATTTCCTTTCTCATATTAGGGAAGTTTTCAGCTATAATCTCTTCAAAAATTTTCTTAACCCCTTTCTGTTTCTCTTCTTCTTCTGGGACCCCTAAAATCCGAATTTTTTGGCGTTTAATGTTGTCCCTGATAATGAGGTCTCTGATACTGTCCTCAATTTTTTTCATTCATTTTACTTTATTCTGCTCTGTGGTAGTTATTTCCACTATTTTATCTTCCAAGTCACTTATCCGTTCTTCTGCTTCATTTATCCTGCTATTGATTCCTTCTAGAAGATTTTCATTTATCCTGCTATTGATTCCTTCTAGAGGATTTTTCATTTCATTTATTGTGTTGTTCATCATTGTTTGTTTGCTCTTTAGTTCTTCTAGGCCCTTGTTAAACGTTTCTTGTGTTTTCTGCATTCTGTTTCCAAGATTTTGGGTCAACTTTACTGTCATTACTCTGAATTCTTTTTCAGGTAGACTTCCTATTTCCTCTCCATTTGTTTGGTCTGGTGGGTTTTTACCTTGCTCTTTCATCTGCTGCTTATTTCTCTGTCTTCTCATTTTGCTTAACTTACTGTGTATTCCTTGTGCAGACTGCAGGTTTGTAGCTCCTGTTGTTTCTTTGTCTGCCCCCAGTGGGTAAGGTTGGTTCAGTGGGTTGTGTAGGTTTCCCATTTGAGGGGACTGGTGCCTGTGTTTTGGTGGATGAGGCTGCATCTTGTCTTTCTAGTGGGCAGGACTATGTCTGGTGGTGTGTTTTGGGGTGTCTGTGAACTTCTTATGATTTTAGGCAGTCTCTCTGCTAATGGATGTGTTTGTGCTCCTTGCTGATTGTTTGTCATGGGGTGTCCAGCACTGGAGCTTGCTGGTCATTGAGTGGAGCTGTTTCTTAGTGTTGAGACGGAGATCTTTGGGGAACTCTCAGTGATTGATATTACGTATGGCTGGGTTGTCTCTGCTGGTCCAACGTCCTGAACTTGGCTCTCCCACCTCAGAGGCTCAGGCCTGACATCCTTCTGGAACACCAAGTCCCTGTCAGCCACATGGCCAGGTATGTGGGGATTTCCTTGCCTTTTGGGAAGTCTGAGATCTTCTGTCAGTGTTCAATAGGTGTTCTGTAGGAGTTGTTCCACATATAGATATATTTTTGATGTATTTGTGGGGAGGTGACCTCCATATTTGAGTTCTCTGCCATCTTGAAGGTCCTCTCTTGAACCACATTTTGATCTGGAATGTATCTCTTGCCTACATCTCCTCCCTTGGCATTGTATTTTCAGAATGTGAGAAAATCCTGTCTGTCCAACAGTACCATATACGACCTAACCATGATGCAAGAGAGCAGCAGAGCTGAACAATGCCAATGAGAGGGAAGGAAGATGGTGCTTTATGTTTGGCACTTATTCATATAGGTATTGTCCCCATTTTATCCCTGAGGAATGGGAGCCACAGATTCATCAGTTAATTCACCTGGTGTCCACAGGATTTGAAGTCGGAACTGTACACTTTGGGCCAATTTTTTTTTTTTTTTTTTTCTCATTGCAGTGCCTTCTCTTGCTGCGGAGCACAGGCTCTAGGAGTGCGGGCTTCAGTAGCTGTGGCTCATGGGCTTCAGCAGTTGTGGCTCACGGGCTCAAGAGCACAGGCTCAGTAGTTGTGGCACACGGGCTTAGTTGCTCCGCGGTATGTGGGATCTTCCTGGACCAGGGCTCTACCCCGTGTCCCCTGCATTGGCAGGCGTACTCTCAACCACTGCGCCACCAGGGAAGCCCCTCGGAACTGTACACTTTGAAGCACATACTCTTTCTCTTACAACAAAGTGTAAAAGGAAGTAAAAGAATAGAACTGGGAGACAAGAAAGAGGATTCAAGGAAGACTACTGCAGGGAAAAAAAAAAAAAAACCCCATAATAACCTAACTCTGCCAAACAAAAATTTTATGACTGATATTGTATTGGCCAACATGTTTAAACATACTTTTCCAATATGAAGTTTTTAGATAATAAGTATTTTTAAATTTGCAGTACTTATTACTTTTAAGCAAAAATACTGAGTTCCAAAATTTGAAAATGATAAATAGTAGTGTTCCCATATTAAGAAAAATGGTACTTGAAGAACTGTGGTTACAAAAAGAGCCATGTAAGAAATTATTAGTTGTGTCCCTCTCTTGGTACTTGATCACATGCTAACAAGTATTGGTTTACACCTTGTCTTGAGAAATATTAGGTTATTTGGAAGCAATGTCTTTTTCTCTTTCTTTTTGGTTGAATTATAATCCCATTATACATGTGGTATTTCTGCACAAATATGACATTGGATATACACTGGTAGAATTTAATTAAAAAGTTTCCCTCAAGGTTTTAGTTACTGAATTATAGGTAAACATGTTTTATGAATTCAACATTAACCAATGTGGAAAGTTTTCTAGCATAAATCACTTTTTCCTCAAGAAAGCCGTAGGCCATCATTAAAACATCTTTGCTATTATTATTTTTGAAAAGGTATATGGTTATTTTTTTTAAATGTTACCTAATTATATATGCTGACATTTTTAAAGGTGAAATGATTTGTTATCTAGCATTTTCTTCAATATAATGTGGGAGCATTGAGAAAATATGATAGGCCTCTAGTTTATAGCTGATAAACTGAGTGATAAACAAATGCAGGTTTATTATTTCATTCTCTCTACTTTTATAGACGTTTCAATTGTTTTATAATAAAAAGTTACAGCACCAGAAGTAATACTGAGACCATTTTTACTGTTTACTCTATATGGTAAAAAATTTATCACCATGTTTGGGGACAAGCTTTTTCTCCAAGGAAATATTAAATATTTTTTTTAGATTTTCTTTTACTTCTTCTTCATTCAGTGTGTTAAACTCCACCAAATCTGTATTGTCCTTATAATTGAATCTCCTGTAGGTGAGGGTGAAGCCCACTAAACAGTGAACACCTTCTGGGGTCTGCAAGGAACAAAATGACTTGCTTGTAAAGACAGATGCTGGAGATTCCTGAAGGTATATATTCACAGACTCAAAGTCTTCAATTGTTCGAGGTTCAAGAGTAAAAGAGTAGATTTTCCGATATTTATTCTTTTCCAGGAGCTCAGAATTAAGAAATTCTTGGTTTGGGATATACTGCTCTCTTCTGATTTGGTCTAGGTACCAAATTCCTCTCTCTTCTGTCAAGCAGAAGGTGCAAGGCACCTGGGGCTGATCCTTCCCAGAAATTAACTCTAGAGGCTGCCACATCTGGTAAGAGCGTCCAAATCCAGCATCAGCTATGTAGTTCTTGCCATCAATGGTCACCGTCAGCAGGAGGTGAATCATGGCATTGCTATATTTGTTTGCTGAAGTGTTGTATACATACCCTCCCAATATCATGGTCTCAAAACCAATTGTGGTCAGAGCCCAGTACAGAAGATGATTGACTTGGAGACACCACCCACCTCGGTTCCTCCTCACAATTTGATCAAAAGTGGCCTCTAAGCCCAATTCCATGGCTTCCCCACAATGGATGTTAAGGTTCTCAAAGGGAATGGCTCGGATCTGGTGCTGAAGAATGTCAGTTAATGTTTCCAAGTCCAGTTTGTTCCTATAGTGCTTATAACCAATTCTTTCAAAATATGCTTCAATGTTCATGATTCCTTAAGGCAAGGAAATCAAAACAAAAATATTACTTTTGTACTTGAATTTCTTTGATTAGCCTAATGGTAACAAATGTATTTTAAACATGTAAACACAAACAATGGTTATAAATATCTGTAATTATAAGTCTTTTTGTGGGTGTGCTTTTAGTGTATTAATGGCTTTCACATGCATAAGTTCAGTTAATGATGCGAGTAACACTGAAAGAAAAGTATTATCACTTCTTCCATGTTTTGAGCATGAGAAGTTGGAAATCCAGATGAAGTGATGAGTAAAATGATAGCTTACATGTGGTTTTCTTGGTGATGAATAAGGAGAGGTAAAAGTTGCTATCAATTAAAATAGAGTTTACAAACAGTAAAGAATACAATACAAACAATACAAACAGGAGAATTATAATATAGTACTTTCATTCATGGTACTTGACCAACTCAATATCCTCTTCAGCTGAACCTTACAGAAATTTCCCCACTCAAAGATTCATATTCATTCACAAACTGATTTATTGATTTATTCAATAAATAGTTTACTGAAAATCTATTATGTATAGGTTACTGACCTAGTGGTTGCTTATCTTAAAGAATTTTACAATTTAGTGGGGTCTGGTATGACACCGTGAATTAAATAAATTTAAAAAACATACAATTTCTTAGATAGTGATAAGTGTTCTGGGGAAAATAAAGCAAATAAGGTAGATAAGATGTGCACAGAGAGAGCTTCAGTTTCCAATAAGATGGGCAGAGGAAGCTTCACTATGATTTTAAGGATGTGAGAGAATGAGCCATGTCCACAAATGTGGGAGGTGGACAATTTAGGAAGAAGCACCAGAGGGTTAAAAAAAAAAAAAAAAGCCCTAAACTGGAACCTGCCTTGAGTCTCCAAAGAATATTCAAGGAAAACAGGATGAAGGGAGCAGAGGGAGTAAGTGGAAGCATGGATTGAGATGAGATCTGACCTTTTGTCTTTTACTCGGAGATGAGTAATCACTGTGAGAAGGGCAGTAGGGGAAGGATGCAGTTTGGGCAAAATGCACCATCATCAAATTGTTATGTCTGGCTTGTATGGAGAGTGAGCTGTACATACTGAGCTGAATGAATAGACATATGACCAAGGTAGGCGCAATTCAAAGCACATTTTCTCTAAGACCAGTGTTTTGCTCGTGGATGGTATGAGGTCCAAGTCAGTTCAATGAGACTCTGTTGAGGAACTTTTGCTGAAACCTAAGCAGATGCCTCTACTGCAGGGCCAGAATCTGGTAGGATATTTGCTCAAATCTACTAGGAGAACTTGCTGAAGAATATTATCAACAAAGAATTTATTGAGTTGAGGAATGAAAAGGAGGAAAAGGAAAGATGAGAAAAGACAACAATCAAGTTTTAAGCTATATCTTGACTTTATGGTAAGGTGAACCAGGAAAAAAAAAAGTCCTTATTTTGTAAAATCTCATATAGGAAATGTTTCTGTCCCCTGATACCAGAGTCATAATCCAGTGTGAACACTGATTGTAACAGTGGTGCATTACCATTGATAAGATGACATGGTCTGAGGTGAGAGGCTACAAAAGGCCCTGCCCCTAGGTTAACGGTGATGTTATGTATTCCTGTTGTCCTTCTTAATGTCATTTCTTTCAGATTCACCTAATTCTCTTTTTTGATCAGTTATTCTTCCCATTTTGTTAGTGTTTCAACTTTTTCTGTTCTTGATGTCTGCAATCTGATCTCCTCCAAATCTCTTAAGCTTATTTCATTTCTTCTCATCTTTACATGCATCAGCACAAGCCAAAACTCTAGGACTCAGACACTGAGAGAACAACTGGTACTTAGCCAGACCACCACAGACCCTCTTCTGCTCCTGTATCCAGAATCAGTGCTGGGTAAGGAGGGAAAGTGATGTGGAACAAAAGAAATATGATTTGGACCTGCTTGGCCATTTCATTTCTGGGTTAACCAACATCTTTTTATTTGGAAATTAATATATACTTTTTAAAGCTATCTTTTGATTTTAAAGATTTTTCTTTGTTCCTTCTGGAGGGGATATGGGGATATATGTGTACATACAGTTGATTCACTTTGTTATACAGCAGAAACTAACACAACAATGTAAAGCAATTATACTCCAATAAAGATGTTTAGAAAATATTATGTTACTTTAGAATTTAGTAACTTCAAGTTCACTGAGAAGAAGCCAGGGTCTGGATGCAAGCAACATGTTATAACCAAATTATATCTGCATATTCCATGACTAAATATAAGAGATTTTGTACTACTGAAGTTATGATAGAAGGTGAAATATGGAGGCACTAGAAAGTAGTTGTCAGGATAAACCTGGGTGAAAACACTGCAAAGTTTATATATTGACTTGTAATTTAGATGTGCACTGATATACCATTTCATTTTCCTTGATCATAAATATAAGAAAAGAATAAAAGGAGGGAGAGTGAACACACTTAGGGAGCCAGCTGAGATGTCTCAGAAAAGCATATCTTTCTGAGGAAGTTCAATGTAGATTGAGTCTCAGTTTTAATTCAGAAGACTTGGATAGTTCTTCTTCCTAGTACACACTGTAGAAATAAAAGAAAAAAGTTTTAAATATATCATATTCTTCCTTGAAAACAAGGACAGTAGTTCTCATTAGGACATGAATATGAAGAGTATTTTAAAATCACAAAACAGAAGGAGTAAAATGGCCATTTGGGTTGCATAGAGAAGAGAAGTGAATGTACAATGATGGGAGATGAGAGCAAAACGGGTGGGTTCTAAGCCTGGAGACTGTGGAAGCCACCAGGGGGGGCTCAGACACAACAGACCAGATGAATATTTGTCATACGATCAGCAAGGAGGCGTGAACCCTGTCTCAGGTCCCTGATTGCTACTACAAGATTTACCAAACACAGAAAAGACAAGTATGTAATGGTAGCACCTGTCTTCCTTTAGGTGTAAAGTATAATCGGGGATGTTGGGGCAGAAAAATAAGGCGATATTATTAGTGTATGGTGTCACCAGAAAGGACGAAGAACCATCCATATGCAGAAGACCAGCCATCAAAATATCTCTTGTCTTCAGTCATCTTCCCTCATCTCCACTGGAAAGATTGCAGAGTCCAAGGTCCACTCCAGCCAGACATCTCACCGGTCACATTCCATTCAAGAAACAAATAAAAGATGGAGACAGAACTATACATGCATGAATATGATGAAAAAACAGAATGTAAATATACTATGAGAAGGGGATCAGAAGAAAAGGACATAATACACAAAAGATAGGGGGAAATGACAACCAGCTCAAGAAGAAACATAAACTGAACAATGGAAAGATATTCTTCACAGGTACTTGAAGAGATAGAACATTTAAAATGGACTCATACCAAAAAGCCAAAAAAATGAGGTGATAAAATAACACAGTATTATCAAAAGAACTATTTATAACTTAGGAAACTAATTAAGAATAACAACAAAGATAATATATAAGTAATTATGAACAATAGGGGAATATATATAGCATAATATCAAATGACTTATGTAGAAGAAAAACTTAATAATGGTTTTAATGAAGAGATAAAGCCATTTAAGAGTTAGAGAGAAGTTAATAGACATAAAACCAGTCAAAGACAATCCAATATAAAGATAATTGGTATTTCTGAAGGAAAAGATAAAACTCAAAAAGAATAATAAAAAAATATATATATATACGTATATATTCTAATAGTGTTACCTCTCCATCAGCCTGCGAAGATGTAAATCAAAATGAAAAACTAAGGAAGAGAAAGGCAGAATTGACTCCTTTTATTATGGGATAGAGTAGAAAAGTTATGAGATTAATGGCTGAAGTAATTTTAAAACATTTAAAAAGTGTGACTTAAGTGAAAGCCATTAGACCTATTGACCTCTGCCTCAGGTACAGAGGGTAAAGAACAGAGCATGTTCAGTGTACCTTGAGAGGGCACATGACACTGGTGAGGATTAAGCTAACTCTTGACTCTCTGGTAAGGTGAGCACCCCCCCCCCCCAAAGTCTGTATTTTGTAAAATCCTATGTAGAAAAAAATTTCTGTCCCCTGTTACCAGAGTTCTAATCTAGTATGGACACTAATTTTAACAGTGGTGCATTACTATTGGTAAGATGACATGGCCTGAGGTGACATGGTACAAAGAATCCCACCCAAAAGTTAATGGTGATAAGCTATGTATTTCTATTGTCTTTCTCTTTTCTTCAATTAGACATTTACTAAATGAGAAAACTACACTTAAAAAGTGCTTTAAAACAAAATGAAATTAGAAAAACAGACATGTGCATTTGAAAGAACTTTGCACTCTGCTGAATATCAAATCTCTTGCAGTAATACAATATGCCTATTCTTAAAATATAAGTTAACAGAATTTTCAATTTAATATTTTCAAAGATGATATTAAGGTCAAGAATTTCACATCTACAGTAACCCTTATAGAAGGGAATTTATAAATATAATGTCCATCCCTATGAAGCTTACAAATTTGGCAATGCTCAATAAAAGCTTTTGGAATCACATCCAAGTGTCTCATCTAATGAATCAAAATTTGTGTCCTGTAAGTTCTCCTTCTAAAATCTTTATGTAGACTTTTCTATTTCCATCATTTTTTAATTTAAATAAAATATTTTGTTTAAAAAAAAAAGGAAAAGAAATGCTGGAATAAATCCTAGATCATGTACAGAAATTATTGCTACTATAGTTCACTACAAAACATGTCTATACAATATCATATGAATTTTGCTCATGAAAAATAAAAATAAAAATCTTTAGTCACATAAGCCTTACAATCATATACAACATTCAAATGGTAACATTAGACAGTTAAGCACCCAGTACCCATAGCTGACAAATGTCTTACTAACCAACATTCATTTAAATACATCCTTCATATAGAGGGAGGAAAAAAGAGATAGTGTCAGCTTTCTAAGCCTTGTCAAAAAAGGATTTTCATGTTCTTTAGATCTAAAAACAAACAACAACAAAAACAAACCCCCAAAACAAAACTGGTGCAGGTGACGGTGTTATCAGAAAGCTAAGCATGCTGAAAGGTGTTTTGTGGGAATTAAAAACCTAATTCTTTCTTAGTGTCACAAAAAAAACAATAGCAACGGTCAGTAAAACTAAAAGCTGGCTCTTTGAGAAGATAAACAAAAGTGATAAACCTTTAGCCAGACTCAAAAAAAAAGAGAGAAGACTCAAATCAACAAAATTAGGAATGAAAGAAGTTACAACTGACACCACAGAAATACAAAGGATTGGAAGAGACTACTACAAGCAATTATATGCCAATAAAATGGACAGCCTGGAAGAAATGGACAAATTCTTAGAAAACTACAACCTTCCAAGACTGAACCAGAAGAAATAGAAAATATGAACAGACCAATCACAAGTAAAGAAATTGAAACTGTGACTAAAAATCTTCCAACAAGCAAAGGTCCAGAACCAGAAGGCTTCACAGGAGGATTCTATCAAACATTTAGAGAAGAGCTAACACCCATCCTTCTCAAACTCTTCCAAAAATATTGCAGAGGGTGGAATAATTCCAAACTCATTCTACGAGCCCACCATCACCCTGACACCAGTACCAGACAAAGATATCACAAAAAGCCTACAGACAAATATTACTGATGAATATAGACACAAAAATCCTCAATATTAGCAAACCAAATCCAACAACACATTAAAAGCATCATACACCACGATCAAGTGGGATTTACCTGAGGGATGCAAGGATTCTTCAATATACACGAATCACACCATATTAACAACTTGAAGAATAAAAAACATATGATCATTTCAATAGATGCTGAAAAAGCTTTTGACAAAATTCAACACTCATTTATGATAAAAACTCTCCAGAAAGTGAGCATACAGGGAAACTACCTCAACATAATAAAGGCCATATATGACAAAGCCACAGCAAACATTATTCTCAATGGTGAAAAACTGAAAGCATTTCCTCTAAGATCAGGGACAAGACAAGAGTGTCCACTCTCGCCACTATTATTCAACATAGTTTTGGAAGTCCTAGCCATGAGAATCATAGAAGAAAAGAAATAAAAGGAATACAAATTGGAAAAAGAAGTAAAATGCTCACAGTTTGCAGATGGCATTCTACTACACATAGAAAATCCTAAAGATGCCACCAGAAATCTTCTAGAGCTATTTAGTAAAGTTTCAGGGTACAAAATTAATACACAGAACTATCTTGCATACCTATACACTAACAATGAGAGATCAGAAAGAGAAATTAAGGAAACAATCCCATTTACCATTGCAACCAAAAGAATAAAATACCTAGGAATAAACCTAGCTAAGGAGGCAAAAACCTGTACTCAGAAAACTGTAAGATACTGGTGAAAGAAATTAAAGATGACAAAAACAGATGGAGAGATATACCATGTTCTTGGATTGAAGGAACCAATATTGTGAAAATGACTATAACACCCATAGCAGTCTACAGATTTAATGCAATCCCTATCAAATTACCAATGCCATTTTCCACAGAATTAGAACAAACTATTTTACAATTTGTATGGAAACAAAAAAGACTCTGAATAGTCAAAGCAACCTTGAGAGAGAAAAATGGAGCTAGAGGAATCAGGCTCCTGGACTTCAGACTATACTACAAAGCTACAGTAATCAATACAGTATGGTACTGGCACACAAACAGAAATATAGATTAATGGAACAGGATAGCAAGCCCAGAGATATACTCATGCACCTATGGTCTATGATAAAAGAGGCAAGAATATACAATGGAGAAAAGACAGCCTCTTCAATAAGTGGTACTGGGAAAACTGGACAGCTACATGTAGAAGAATGAAATTAGAACACTCCCTAACACCATACACAGAAATAAACTAAAAATGGATTAAAGACCTGCATATAAAGTCAGAAAGTATAAAACTCTTAGAGGAAAATATAGGCAGAACACTCTATGACATAAATCACAGTAAGATCCATTTTGACCCACCTCCTAGAGTAATGGAAATATGGGGAGGGGGAAGGGTAAGCTGTGACACAATGAGAGAGTGGCATGGACATATACACTACCAAACGTAAAATAGATAGCTAGTGGGAAGCAGCCACATAGTACAGGGAGATCAGCTTTGTGCTTTGTGACCACCTAGAGGGGTGGGATAGGGAGGATGAGAGGGAGGAAGATGCAAGAGGGAAGAGATATGGGACCATATGTATATGTATAACTGATTCACTTTGTTATACAGCAGAAACTAACACACCATTGTAAAGCAATTATACTCCAATAAAGATGTTTAAAAAAACCCACAAATGGGACCTAATTAAATTAAAAACCTTTTGCACAGCAAAGAAAACCATAAATGAGATAAAAAAAGACAGCCCTCTGAATGGGAGAAAATATTTGCAAATGAAGCAACTGACATGGGATTAATCTCCAAAATATACAAAGGGCTCATGTACCTCAATATCCAAAAAAAAAGAAAAAACCCAGTCAAAAAATGAGCAGAAGACCTAAGTAGACATTTCTCCAAATAAGACATACAGATGGCCAAGAGGCACATGAAAAGATGCTCAATAATTTTTAGAGAAATGCTGATCAAAACTACAATGAGCTATCACCTCACAGTCATCAGAATGGCCATCATCAAAAGACTCTATAAACAATAAATGCTGGAGAAGGTGTGGAGAAAAGGAACACTCTTGCACTGTTGGTACGAATGTAAATTGATACAGCCACTATGGAGAACAGTATGGAGGTTCCTTAAAAAACTAAAAATAAACTACCATATGACCCCGCAGTCCCACTACTGGGCATATGCCCTGAGAAAACCATACTTCAAAAGACACAAGCACCTCAATGTTTATTGCAGCATTATTTACCATAGCCAGGAGATGGAATTAACCTAAATGTCCATTGACAGACGAAGGGGTAAAGATGTGGTACACGGGGCTTCCCTGGTGGCACAGTGGTTGGGAGTCCGCCTGCCAATGCGGGGGACACAGGTTCGTGTCCCGGTCCGGGAGGATCCCGCATGCCGTGGAGTGGCTGGGCCCTTGAGCCATGGCCGCTGAGCCTGCACATCCAGAGCCTGTGCTCCGCAACGGGGGAGGCCACAGCAGTGAGAAGCCCGTGTACCGCAAAAAAAAAAAAAAAAGATGTGGTACATATATACAATGGAATATTACTCAGCCATAGAAAGGAACAAAATTGGGTCATTTGTAGAGATGTGGATAGACGTAGAGTCTGTCATACAGAGTGAAGTAAATCAGAAAGAGTAACCAAATATTACTTGAGTATTCTGTGATTAAACAAAAGGAATTGCTATGACTAAAGTTGTGATTCACAGTGAAATACTAGCAAAACTTAGAAAAAAGTTGCCAGGAAAATAGCTAACTGAAAACACAACTAGACTTATTTCTTGATATATAGCATTTCTCTGCAGATATATCCTTTCCTTTCAGCTTCATTATTAATATTAGAGAAGACTCACGGGATATATAAAGAACACACTTAGAGCATCTACTGAGAACTCCCAGAAAGGCACTTAAAACATTTCTAAGCAAATGGAAGCAAGTTGATGTTCCGTTTTAATTCAGAAGTCTCAGAAATTCCTTTCTCCTGGACTGAACTCTAGAAATAATAGAAGAGATAGTAAAATGTATACTGTGACTTCCTTTGAAAACAAAAAGATAGTTTAGTGTTACATGAGTTGTGAAAAGTACTTAAAAATCACAAAACAGAAGGGAAAGGACTGAAGAGTAAAGTGGGCATCTGAGTTGCATAGGGGAGGGTGTAGCAAGTGCAACCACAGGAAATGACAGCAACACTGATGGGTTCTGAGCCTGGAGGTTGTGGAAGCCAGCCCAAGGGGGCTCAGAAGGAACCAGTCAGATGATTAGTTGCCCTAGGATCAGTTAGGAGGGGTGAATCATGTACTATGTCCCTGATTGCTACTACAAGAATTACCAAACATAGCAAAGACCAATATGTAATGGTAGTACATGGTCTTCCTTTATGTGTAAAGTATAATTGGGGATATTGGGGTAGAAAAATAATGCAGTGTTCTTAATGTATGGTGTCACTGGAAAGGAAGAAGAACCACCGATATACAGAAGATCAGCCATTAAAGTATCTCTTGTCATCAGTCATCTTCCCTTGTATTCACTGGAAAGATTGAGGAGTCCAAGCTCCACTAGAGCCAGACATCTCACCTGTAAACTATATTCAAGAAAGAAATCAAAGGTGGATACAGAACTATATATAAGGAATTGTTTCCTTTTAATATAGAACAAAGAGTAGAAATGTTATGAGAATTTAGCTAAAGTAGTTTAAAAACATTTTAAAAATGTAACGTAATGGAAGCCATCAGACCTATAGATTTCTGCCTCAGGTACAGAGGGTAAAGAACAGAGCATGCTCAGGGTACCTTGAGAGGCCACATGGCATTGGTGAGGATTCAGGACTGAGGCTAATGTGGGGAGAATGCTGTCTTTAAGCCACCCAGAAACCTTTAGATGTCTTTGACCACTTTTCTGTGCCTCTGACTAGCATGGCTTCTGTGTCCTTGTGTTCAAGGAGCTGCATTGTGGACTCTTTGGAAGACTTCTTGGGGGTTCCTGGAGCTGCTTTGCCTTCCTCTGTGAAAATTGGAAGTGTCAGGGACTTCATGTACTGCCAGGGCAGCCCTGCATCAGTGACTTACTGGTGAGATGTTCTGAAAACTCAGCTGCCTTGCCTTGAGTCTGGAAAGACTGAGTTATAATTCACATTCAAGCTGACACTGGAATTCTCCCAGGAGCACATCATAAGCCACTTGCACACGGTCCTGGCCTCAGCGTCTAAATCTGGGGAACCTGACAAGTCATATCAGTGGTCATTTTGGAGAGCTGTGTGAAAGGTAAGATGTAAGGGATGAGGAAACTTCCAGAGGGCCTTGAAAGTCAGGCAAAAGAGACTTCTTCTGTCACCAAATGAATGCTTGTTATTTTGTTGAATGGTCAATGTTCAATAGTCAACTGGCTGCTTTGATTTATCCCTAAGTGACATGGTACTTCAGTTACAAATTACCTTTTTGATGTAGCCCTGGAGAGCAGGTCAATATGAAGAACTCATTGTCCAGCTCCCAGTCTAGGGTCTCTACCACTTTCATGTATAGCAGTGTTTTTCTATTTTATTTTATCTTATCTTATTTCATTTTTATTATTTTATTTTTTATTTTTCAACTAAAGAAACCCTTATTTGTTCCCCAAATAAAGTTGTAAGCAAAAGCCTAAAATAGAAGAATTAAAAACAGGTTGATCCAGAGGTAGTTCACCCCTGAGAGGCTGCCACCACAAGTAGAGTTATGGACTGAGACGAAATCTTCTATACCTACTTCCTGAACTTCTGGCATGACTGAATAAAAGAGCCTTAAGGAGTGCTAGTGAGTGGCTTTTCTTTGTGTGTGTGTGTGTGTGTGTGTGTGTGTGTGTGGCGTTTGTGTTTTATTTCCTATACTTTTCCTTCTTTTTCCTTTTCTCTGTCTCAGTGAAGGATATGGCATCCCACTGGATTGACATTACAACCCACTCTGACCCCAGGGCAGGTGGGCATCTGCTTGATTTCTGGCTGGAAAGGGAGCTGCTAGGCTAGCCCTGCTCAGAGGCCATTGGACAACAGGACTTTATGTACTGAAGGCCTGTAGCTCAGCCAGGCCTCTGAGCTAAAGCTCTCAGAGTCAGGCAGGTATTGTGACGACTACCAAGCAGGCTCAAAGAGACAATGTAAAGGAACACAGCTGCTCAGCTTAAGATAGAAAAGCCAAACAAAATAAGTCTCTGGAACAGAAGTACTAGGGAGTTGATATTAAAAAAACAAAAAACAAACAAACAAAAAACTCCTTTTGAGGGAAGGAATGGAGTCCTCTGTTTTATGCTTCAGGAACTAAAATGAGGGCCCAAGGGAAGGGAGTGAAATTCTGATGACACACTCAGGGCTACAAGCAGCATAAATACATGTTTGGACAGAGGTGGAACCTTCTGTACCTAGTGCCAGAATATCTGTCATGACAACAGATTTTTAAAAATTGATGTGAAATTCACGTGACCTAAATAAACCATTTAAAGTGAACAATTCCGTGTCATTTGGTACATTCACAACTTTTTGCAACCACGACTTCTATCTAGTTCCAAAATATCTCACTACCCCCAGTAAAACCCCAAAGTCATGAAGCAGTTACTCCCCATTTCCTCCAGCCTCTGGCAACCACCAGTCTACATCCTGTCTCTATGTTCCGCTCCACCTTCGGCTGCTGTGAACAGTGCTGCTGAGAACATTTGTGGTCAAGTACTTTTTTCTGTATCTGTTTTCAATTCATTGGGTATATGCCTAGCATTAGAACTGTCCAAATGAATGGTAGAATTTTAAGAGATACTTCTAAGTGGCTTTTCATTCTATATGCTGTGATTTTCTTTTCCTCTCCTTCCCTTTCCCTTCCCTTCCCATCCCTTCCCTTTACTTACCTTTTTTTGGTGCCAAGGCTCACTGCAAGGACACCACAACCCAACCCACCCCCAGGGACAAGTGGCCAGCCCAGTGATCTTCTGGATGAAAACAAGAGAAGTTGCCACACAAGCTGTGCCCACAGACCATCCTTCACAGTGCTTACTGCACAGAAGGCCCATGGAAAACAGACAAAAAAAAAAAGTTACACCCAGGCAGCAGGAAGTTCTGAATGTTTCTTTGTTTCTCTTTTTTTCCCCGTCTTGAGGAGCAGAAACTCAGAGTTGTGGGTGAAATCTATTTTTAAAGTTGGCTCTGAACTATTTAAAACTGTAAAAGGCAAACAAAATAAGTCTCTGGGCAGGATGCAGCTATATACATAGTTGGCAGTTAACAACTTCCTTCCGAGTGAGAGGTGGCAGGGTCAGCCATTTTGTGGTTGAGGAACTAAACTGTGACTTGGGGGAAGGGAAAGGTCAGTTCATCAAAGAAGAGCCAACAGGCATGTTGTTGTTGTGGGCATCGGGCCAGGGCAGGGGAGCAAAGTCCAGAGGGGAGAGCCCGGGGCTGTCAGCCTCCACAGGCTCCTCTATCCTGTGGAATTCTGAACATTTGTGCTCAGGGAGTGGTGTCCTCAGCCTGCCTGACAGTGAAAGAGCTGGTTCTTGTCATTTATGGCTCCTGAAGACCTTCCCCTTAGGGTCTTCCTTCCATCAAGATAAAATGTCCTCAAGAATTCCCTTAAACTGTGCAGACAACACAACACAGCCTCCCTGGAGTTTGGGGATGATCATTAGAGAATTTCTGATCAGCTAATGCAGGAGGAGCAGGAGTGATCATGAGTTTGATGACTTCAGGACCAACTGGGCCCTTTGGGACACACCCAGGTGGGGACAGAGAAGGTGGACATTGCTGTTTCAATTATCCAAGAGGGAAATCCTGTCCCCTGAATCACATGTTGTACACATTAGCTGTATTTTATATACTTTCATCCTTACAACAAACTTTTAAAGTAAGCTCTCTTATTAGCTCCAATTTTCTGAGGGATAAACTGACTTTTAGAGATGCTTAAATGACCTGCCCAAGTCCTCACACCTAGGATGTCACATGGCTGTTACTCTAACCCTGAAACTGAGCAGGGCCCTGTGAGGCACCCAGGTATGGAGGCTTGGCCTTTTATTTTTGTCCCCCATTTCTTGTCGGCAAGACTCCAGCCTCCATGACCTTCCCTGAGTTCCAGAGGGCAGATTCAAACAGTTGCTAATCAAGGGAGGGGCAGGCAAGAAACCACCCAAAGCAAGATTAAAGGGACCAGAGAAGCTCATCAAGATTAGAAGACTTACCACCTGAGACCCTACACACATCCTCATCTTGTCCGCAACCCCACCCTTGGGAAGTATTGTTATAAAACTTCTTATCAAATCTTCCTGGGTTGGGACACATAGTTTTTCGAGGCAGGAGGTGTTGTGTCCCCCTTTTTCTGGCAAAGTAATAAAGCTTTCCTTTTCTACTTCACCCAAAACTCTGTCTCCGAGATCTGATTTGGCACCGGCGTACAGAGAAGCTGAGCTTTTGGCATCAACCCCGACAGTTTGAACTGGGGTGTGTTATCTCCTCCATTATCCTGTACAGTAATTACAGCATAAGGATTCAAGTTATATGTCAGCCAAACTTTCTGAACTGGCTTAGGACCTGACATTCAGGTGTGTGTAGTATCTAGTCTCCTGGACTCACATTTGAAATAGGATTAAGCCCCGATTTCAAAGCACAACATGTCACTTACCGAGCTCCCCTGGGTCTCACAACCAGGAACCGGGATGACTTCCATCCTCCCACTTCCACAAGCCCAGGAAGAGACCTCACTGGTTTGAAAACTACTCCACCCCTTGAATCTTGTTAGAATCACCAGGGCGCGCTAGGAAATGTAGTCGTGGAAACTTGTGTTGTCCTTGTGCACCTCTTGTTCAAATTTACTCTGGCGAGACCTGGCACCAGGCTGAGAGTGGAGTGACCTTGTAATCCATACAGTTCCTACTCTTAGGGAGGCTGAATCCAGATATCCTAAGTGTAACGTGGGAGGTTAGGGTTTTAAGGGGATCCAGGAAAAGCAGGTTCATTAACCTAGAGGATTAGAAGGAGATGGATATTTTAAATCACTCCCCCAAGTTATGACAGCATTTCCTCATGAATTTCCATGAGGCCCCTAAATTTCTATTTTTCTTCCCCATCTTCAGTCCCATTCACCATTCCACCCTGAGGCACTGTATAATGTGTCTTAAATTTGTCCACATATAAGTTACAAGTGTGACATATATAATGTGCTTTTGTTTCTGCATGTATTTTTAATTTATGTTAATGGTATAAGCCTATCATTCTTGCTGTTTCTAATGCACTTCCCTCTACACTTTATTTCTTTTTAATTAAAAAAAATTTTATTGCAGTATAGTTGTTTTATAATATTGTTTTCTTTTATACAGTACAGCAAAGTGAATCAGTTATACATATACATATATCCCCTGTTTTTTGGATTTCCTTCTCATTTAGGTCACCACAGAGCACTGAGTAGAGTTCCCTGTGCTATACAGTAGGTTCTCATTAGTTATCTATTTTACATATAGTATCAATAGTGTATATATGTCAATTCTAATCTCCTAATTCATCCCACAACACCCCCCCGCCCATTTCTAAAACCATCTTCATGACACAAGTGTTGCCTTGTGCTCTCTCTTTGGTACTAACAGTTCTAGTCCATGCCTCCTGTATTATGCTGCATGAACTTGGGACTCTCTACCTGAAGGCTTTCTCTTGGCCTGTGCTTGAGCCATCCAGATGGACCTGCAACTAATGGCCCTGGAACACCACTCAGCCTGGAAAATGTGAGTGGGTGTATAAATGCCCCTGTGTTCCACCTACTCAGGTGGGGTTACTCTGGGGTCATGGCAAGCACTGCCTCCCTATGTTCTCCAGTGAGAGAAAGCTTCCATTGTCCTCTGAGGTAACCTGCTGATCATGTATCCTTCTTTGAGTCTCAAAGAGCCGCTGCCTCATTTTTCTACTCCCATGGTGGTGCTCCCTTAAATCACCTCCCAAGTAAGCTACTTGAATATAAATCCTCATCCTGGTTTTGGAGGAAACCAACCGAAAACCATTTAACCTACCAGTACCACCGGTACCACTGGTGAAGGACACTTAGGTTGCTTAGTAACTCCTTGTTACTACAAATACCACTATAATCAGCACTTTCCTACATGTGCCCTGGACACGAGGATTTTGCTTGGATAGACATCAGGAATAGAATGTGCTGGAGGACAGGGCAGCAGTGTACTTAATTTCATCGAGCATTTCTGTCCTCTTGTGTAGAAATTTTCCTGCTTTCCTCATATCCTGGTTGATACTCTTGGTTAGCAACCTTCAAATGTCTGCCAATCTCATATGTCTAAGGTGATAGCTCAGTGTAATTCTCATCTGCACTTCTCTGATTCCTAGTGAGTTTGAGCATCACTTCATATTCCTATTGACCCATCACATTTACTGGTGGTGAATTAAATGGCAAGGTGTCGAGGAAACACTCTTCTGCCATAGTAGCCAGGGCACAACAGAGATGAAGGATGGATAGCAGAGGACATCTTGCCAGAAAAATATTGCTGGAGAAGGATATAATCTCAGAATGCAGGTCTGGGCCTGGGTCATTTTGACAGAAAGTGTGGAAAGGCTTCATTCAATGGAGTAGGGCTATTGTCCTCTGATCCTGGGAAATGTGACACCTGGAATTAAGATCCAGATGGCAAGTTTGTAATTCTGAGATTGCTTCCATCATTCTAGCCAAAGTAACAGAGGTCCTTGAGGATCTCCAGCAAGAATTGTTACAGAAACCTGAATTCAGGAAGCTGTGGCTAAGGGAGAGTAAGACCAGAGTCATGGATCCTGGGGTCTGAGGGCAGGGACACCAGAGGATGTAGGCCTGGGATAAAAGTGGCCATCTGAAATGCCAAACCAAATTCTGACTACTTCCTAGACTTTCCATGTGGAAGGAGAGCAGAAGTAGGAAATACTGGAACTGTCACTGAGCATTCTCCTCACCATAAAGGACGTGAGTTAGGTGTAGTAATAAACTTCCTCTTTATTCCAGTATGTACAAGTTGGAAAAGTTTAAGCATTCTGCTTTTTAAAAAATAAATATACTTAATACAATAGAATTAATTTGTATATGGTAAATATTCTAACTTGTTCTAAAGTGTTTTCTTTCAAATATTAAATCATATAAAGAATTTCTTATTTCATTGCTAAAGAAAAACAAACAGACCTACATTTTTGCAAAGATAGGAAGTTTGAACTAAAACTCCCCCTCTTGATGATGGAATCTGTGGAAGATAATGACCTCTAATTTAAGATTTTTTGTTGTTGAATAAATATGTTTTAAAATTCGCTTGCCAAGCCTTCTGGTTTCTGCTCCAACAGGTAAAAGTTATCAATTCTCTTTCTCTCTTTCTCTCTCTTTCTCTCTTGTTTGGCCATGCCTCATGTGGGATCTTACTTCCCTGACCAGGGATTGAACCCACACCCCCTGCATTCTAAGTGTGGATTCTTAACCACTGGACCACCAGGGAAGTCCCAATCCTCTCATTCTTATTGCAAAATCAATAAGTCCTGAAAAATCAAACAAATCCATTAGTGTTCAACATCATGAAGAAAAATGCTGCTTTAACTGAGCAAGACTCTGTGAGCCCTTCCCAGAATAGATCCCCACCCATGTTCTCTTCCTGCCTTTTGTCTGTAGAAAAACTTTAGTCAAAGAATAAATGTAATCAGAGAAGTGAGAAAATGCAGAATGAAAGGAAAACAGTCAAGCAAGACAAAATAATACTTTATTCATCAAACAATGTCAAGGATTTTTAGTTCTTCCTCAAGGACTATAGATAACATTCTCAGCCATGTCCTTTCAGTTGTTTTGCAGATACTGAAACCCCCACCAAGCGGAAGAAGTTAACTGTATGCTGCCCACAAGCATGTAGACCCCAGAGCAGTTGGAACCAGAAGGCTGATGATGTTGATTCCCAATTACCTCACCACCAACCAATCAGAAGAAATTCCATGACCTGATCACACCCTACGCCTTGAACACTATAAGATTCCTTGCTACACCCTCGAGAGTGGGACACACAGTCTTGAGGGCATTACCCACTGTGGCCACCTTTGCTTGGCAGAGAAATAAAGCTATTTCTTTCTACTTCACCCAAAACTCTCTCTCCAGGATTTAATCTGGCATCAGTGTACAGAGCCCAAATTTCAGCAACACTGTTAAAAAGTAGAGAGACAGACAGGTGCATACATAGAATCAGAGATTACTGTGAACTGAAGTTCAATATTAGAAGCCCTAGCTGAAGCCAGTATTATTAAGAACACTTAAAAACTTCGATGAACTCCTGGAGACTCAGTGTAGATGAGCGTGAAAGTTACAAACATTGGGCTGTCTCAGTCTCATGGAGTCCTCCACACTTTTGTGAATTTTACCACCAGGAACGCCACCTAAGTTCTCATTGTGAAGACCACAGAATAATCTCTATGAGCTTTTGATAGAAGGAGGAAAATGTAATCATTTTGAAATAAGGTCACAGAATTCTCTTCTTTCCCTTCCCTCCAGGGAAATTACTTAACAGCCTAGTCAAAGTAAGGTAAGGAAAAAACCAAACTCCAATCATCTCCAGCATTTCTGCCTCACCTAAGGGGAGGAAAAGTTGAGATGCACTTTTGAAGGTCACACTTTGGGGCAAAACCCAGGCTTACTTAAAACTTGAGACTAATGATAGGACTATAAATATACTTATCTCCTCACCATCCCTTATAATCACATCAATAATTCTACTGTATATAACAAAGAATTACAGATGAAAAGCTACAATTTTCAGACACTATTTAATGAGGGATTTCCAGGCAATCCTGAGACAAGAGAGAGACCAAAACTAGGATAGTAAAAGAGATTGAAGACTTGGACATCTATAGCTATGGAAAACAGTAAACACAGCATAATTCCTAGTGAAATAAACATAAACCCTCATACTAAAGGCCTGCATACCTCAGTTCTTATTACCCAATACATCATGTCTAGCTTCCAACATAAAATTGAAAGGCATGCTAACATATGAAAAAACACAGTATGAAGAAATAAGGCAAGCACCAGAGTAAGATTCAGATATGGCAAGGATTTTGGAGTTATCAGACCAGGAATTTAAAATAACTATGATTAATATGCTAAAGTTTCTAATGGAAAAGCAGACAACATGCAAGAATAGATGGGCATTGTAAGCATGGAAATTAAAACTCTAAGGAAGAATCAAAGGAAATGCTAGAGGGACTTCCCTGGTGGTGCAGTGGTTAAGAATCCACCTGCCAATGCAGGGAACACAAGTTCAGTCCCTGGTCTGGGAAGATCCCACATGCCATGGAGAAACTAAGCCCATGCACTGCAACTACTGAGCCCTCATGCCACAACTACTGAAGGCCATGTGTCTAGAGTCCATGCTCCATAACAAGAGAAACCACCACAATGAGAAACCTGCACACCACAACAAAGAGTAGCCCTGGCTCACTGAAAATAGAGACAGCTTATGTGTAAAAATGAAGACCCAACAAAGCCAAAAATAAATAAATAAAATAAATAAATTTATAAAAAAAGAAATGTTAGAAATAAAAATTTATAACAGAAATGAAGAATGCCTTTGATGGGCTTACCAGTAGACTGAACATGGCCAATCAAAGATTCAGTGTGCTTGAAGATATGTCAATAGAAACTTCCCAAAATGCAAAAAGAAAACCAAGAAATAATAGAGAACATTCATGAACTGCAGGGCAATTGTAAAATATACAACATAAATGTAATTGGAATACTAGAAGAAGAAGAAAGAAAGAAAGAAAGAAAGAAAGAAAGAAAGAAAGAAAGAAAGAAAGAAAGAAAGAAAGAAAGAAAGAAAGAAAGAAAGAGAAAGAAAGAAAGAAAGAAAGAAAGAGAAAGAAAGAAAGAAAAAGAAAGAAAGAAAGAAAAAGAAAGAAAGAAAGAAAAAGAAAGAAAGAAAGAAAAAGAAAGAAAGAAAGAAAGAAAGAAAGAAAGAGAAAGAAGAAAGGAAGGAAGGAAGGAAGGAAGGAAAGAAGGAAGGAAGGAAGAAAGAAGCAGAGAAATATTTGAAGTAATAATGGCTGAATATGTATTTTCCAAAATTAATGACAGACACTAAAACACAGATCCAGAAATCTCAGAGAATAACACACGTAATAAATATCCAAAAATGGACACCTGCAGAAGAAACAGAGACAAAGAGAAAATCTTGAAAGGAGCTAGAGGGGGGAAAAAAACACCTTACACACTAAAGAAAAACAAGAATTATAGTGGACTTCTTTTCAGAAACCATGAAAATAGTAAAGAAAAATATTTAATGGTTTGAAAGAATAAACCCACAAATCTAGAATTCTGTATCCAGCAAATTTATCCATGAAAAGTGAAGGAGAATAAAGACGTGCCCAGAAAGACAAAAACTAAGAGAATTTGTCACCAGCAGACCTGCCCTGCAGAGACATACTGTGTTTGTGGATTGGAAGACTCAACATAGTGTCAATTCTTCCCAGATTGATATATAAGTGTAATGCAATTCCTATCAATATTTCAGGAAGTATTTTTTGTTGTTCTTATTTTACCTTTATTTTATGTAGATACAGACAAGCTTATTCTAAAATTAATATGTAAATTGATAGGCCCTAAGACCAAGAAAAAAAAAAGTAAAGGGATGAAGAAATATCCCTTTACTAATATAAATCATGCCAACATAAATCAAAAGAAAGCTGAAGTGTTAATATTAGTATTATACAAAGCCTGCTCAGAATAAGGACAATTATCAGGAATACAAAAGAACATGACACAGGGGTCAATTCTTTAGTAAAGCTGTGCATGTGCCTAACAACAAATCATCAATATATATGAAGGAAAAACTGATAAAACTGCAAGAAGAAATAGAGAATCTACCTATAGTTGGAGACATCAACTCCTTTCTACCAATAATTGACAGACCCAGTAGACAAAAATTCAGTTGAACTGAGCCACACTATCAATCAATTGGATCTAATTGCCATTAATAGACTATACCCAATAACAGAACAATATGCATTGTTCTGAAGCTCACATGGAACATCCACCAAGAAAGACCACATTCTGGACCATAAAATGCTCTTCATTAATTAAAAAAAAGGGAATCAATATATGTTCTCAAACCATAATGAATTAAACTAGAAATTAATAACAGAAAGACAGCTGGAAAATCTCAAAGCCTTTGAAAGTTAAATGACACACATTTAGTTTATTTTTTAAAATTTTTGCTTCATATTGGAGTATAGTTGATTAACAATGTTGTGTTTGTGTCAGATGTACAGCAAAGTGATTCAGTTATACTGAATACATGTAGATATTCTACATGTATCTATTCTTTTTCAAGTTCTTTTCCCATTGAGGTTATTACAAAATATTGAGCAGAGTTTCCTGTGCTATACTGTAGGCCCTTGGTGGTTATCTACTGTAAATATAGCAGCATGTATTTGTCAATCCCAAACTCCCAATTTATCCCCCCCCACACTCCTCCCACACATAACCATAAATTCATTCTCTAAGTCTGTGAGTCTGTTTCTGTTTTGTAAATAAGTTTATTTGTATCATAAATGACATACTTTTAATAACATGAGAGCTAAACAAGAAATCTTAAGAAAAGTGGAAAGTGAAATACAATCTATCAAAATTTGTAGAATGCACAGTGCTTAGAGAGAAATTTATAACACTAAATGTAGAAAAGAATAAAGATCTAAAAACAATAACTTAAGTTTTAACCTTAGGAAACTAGAAAAAGAATAGCAATACTAACCTACAGAAAGCAGAAGAAAAAGCATAATAAAAATCAGGGCAGAAATCAATGAAATTGGAAACAGAAAAACAATTGAGAAAATAACAAAACCAAAAGCTAGAACATTATCTATCATTTCCTTCTTGAAACACACTTTTTTGTTTGTCTTCCATAGCCCATCACCTCCTGATTTCTCTCTTAACTCGTTAGCTATTTCTTCTTTGTCTCCTTACCCAAAATTGCTTTCTCTCTTTCACTTTTAAAGAAAGGTTGTAGTGCTTTAGTCTTGGGACACTTTCTCTTCTCAATGTACACATTTTCTCCTGGATGATCTCATTCATTACCATGACACTACATGCCACTCAAACATTATTTAGGTTTCTCCAGAAATCAGAACCTGGGACAAAGTGTTAAAAGCAAGTATTAAGTAATATAGTCATTTTCACAATGTTGATTCTTCCAATCCAAGAGCATGGTATATCTCTCCATCTGTTTATATCATCTTTAATTTCTTTCATCAGTGCCTTATACTTTTCTCTCCTTATAGGTCTTTTCTCTCCTTAGTTAGGTTTTTCTCTCCTTAGTTAGGTTTATTTCTAGGTATTCTTCTAGGTATTCTCTCCTTAGTTAGGTTTATTTCTAGGTATTTTATTCTTTTGGTTGCAATGGTAAATGGGAGTATTTCCTTAGTTTCTCTTTCAGATTTTTCATCATTAGTGTATAGGAATGCAAGAGATTTCTGTGCATTAATTTTGTATCCTGCTACTTTACCAAATTCATTGAATAGCTCTAGTAATTGTCTGGTAGTGTCTTTAGGATTCTTTATGTATTGTATCATGTTATCTGCAAACAGTGTCAACTTTACTTCTTTTCCGATTTGGATTCCTTTTATTTCTTTTTCTTTTCTGATTTCTGTGACTAAAACTTCCAAAATTATGTTGAATAATAGTGGTGAGAGTGGGCAACGTTGTCTTATTCCTGATCTTAGTGGAAATGGTTTCAGTTTTTCACCATTGAGGAGAATGTTGGCTGTGGGTTTGTCATATATAGCCTTTATTAAGTTGAGGAAAGTTCCCTCTATGCCTACTTTCTGGAGAGTTTTTATCATAAATGGGTGTTAAATATTTTTGAAAGCTTTTTATCCATCTATTGAGATGATCATATGATTTTTATACTTCAATTTGTTAATATGGTTTATCACATTGATTGATTTGCATATATTGAAGAATATTTGCATTCCTGGGATAAACCCCATTGATCATGGTGTATGAGCCTTTTAATGTGCTGTTGGATTCTGTTTGCTAGCATTGTGTTGAGGAGTTTTGCATCTATGTTCATCAGTGATACTGGCCTGTAGTTTTCTTTCTTTGTGATATCTTTGTCTGCTTTTGGTATCAGGGTGATGGTGGCCTCATTGAATGTGTTTGGGAGTGTTCCTCCCTCTACTATATTTTGGAAGAGTTTGAGAAGGATAGGTGTTAGCTCTTCTGTAAATGTTTGATAGAATATGCCTGTGAAGCCATCTGGTCCTGGGCTTTTGTTTGTTGGAAGACTTTTAATCACAGTTTCAATTTCAGTGCTTGTGATTTGTCTGTTTATATTTTCTATTTCTTTCTGGTTAAGTCACAGAAGTTTGTGCTTTTCTAACAATTTGTCCATTTCTTCCAGGTTGTCCATTTTATTGGCATATAGTTGCTTGTAGTAATCTCTCATGATCCTTTGTATTTCTGCAGTGTCAGTTGTTACTTCTCCTTTTTCATTTCTAATTCTATTGATTTGAGTCTTCTCCCTTATTTTCTTGATGAGTCTGGCTAATGGTTTATCAATTTTTTTTATCTTCTCAAAAAAACAGCTTTTAGTTTTATTGATCTTTGTTACTGTTTTCTTTGTTTCTACTTCATTTATTTCTGATCTGATATTTATGATTTCTTTCCTTCTGCTAACGTTGGAGTTTTTTTGTTCTTCCTTCTCTAATTGCTTTAGGTGTAAGGTTAGGTTGTTTATTTGAGATGTTTCTTGTTTCTGGAGGTAGGATTGTATTGGTATAAACTTCCCTCTTAGAACTGCCTTTGCTGCATCCCATAGGTTTTGGGTCATCGTGTTTTCATTGTCATTTGTTTCTAGGTATTTTTTGATTTCCTCTTTGATTTCTTCAGTGATCTCTTGGTTATTAAGTATTGTATAGTTTAGCCTCCACGTATTTGTATATTTTTCAGATTTTTTCCTCTAATTGATACCTAGTCTCATAGCGTTGTGGTCAGAAGAGATACTTGATATGATTTCAATTTTCTTAAATTTAGCAAGGCTTGATTTGTGACCCAAGATATGCTATATCCTGGAGAATGTTCCAAGAGCACTTGAGAAGAAAGAAATCTACAGATTTAATGCAATCCCTATCAAACTACCAATGGCTTTTTTCATAGAACTAGAACAAAAAAGTTCACAATTTGTCTGGAAACACAAAAGACCCTGAATAGCCAAAGCAATCTTGAAAAAGAAAAATGGAGCTGTAGGATCCAGGCATCAGGACTTCAGACTATACTACAAAGCTACAGTAATCAAGACAGTATGGTATGAGCACCAAAACAGAAACATAGATCAATGGAACAGGATAGAAAGCACAGAGATAAACCCAGGCACATATGGTCACCTTGTTTTTGATAAAGGAGGCAAGAATATAAAATGGAGAAAAGAGTGCCTCTTCAATAAGTGGTGCTGGGAAAACTGGACATCTACATGTAAAAGAATGAAGTTAGAGCACTCCCTAACACCATACACAAAAATAAACTCCAAATGGATTAAAGATCTAAATGTAAGTCCAGACACTATAAAACTCTTAGAGGAAAACATAGGCAGAACACTCTATGACGTAAATCACAACAAGATTCTTTTTGACCCACCTCCTAGAGTAATGGTAATAATAACAAAAATAAACCAATGGGACCTAACAAAACTTAAAAGCTTTTACACAACAAAGGAAACCATAAAGAAGACGGAAAGGCAACCCTCAGAATGGGAGAAAATATTTGCAAATGAAGCAACTGACAAAGGATTTATTTCCAAAATTTATAAGCAGCTTATGTAGCTCAATATCAATAAAACAAGCAACCCAATCCAAAAATGGGCAGAAGACCTAACTAGACATTTCACCAAAGAAGATATACAGATTGCCAACAAACACATGAAAGAATGTTCAATATCACTAATCATTAGAGAAATGCAAATCAAAACTACAATGAGGTATCACATCATTGATGATACTACAAAACTACAATGAGGTATCACCTCACACCAAGTCAATGAGGTATCACTTCACACCAAGTCAAACAATAAATGCTGGAGAGGCTGTGGAGAAAAGAGAACCCTCCTGAACTGTTGGTGGGAATGTAAATTGATGGAGCCAGTATGGAGAACAGTATGGAGGTTCCTTAAAAAACTAAAAATAGAACTACCATATGACCCAGCCATCCCACTACTGGATATTTAACATGATAAAACCATAATTCAAAAAAGTCATGTACCACAATGTTCATTGTTGCTCTATTTACAATAGCCAGGACATGGAAGCAACCTAAGTGTCCACTGAGAGATGAATAGATAAAGAAGATGTGGCACATATATTCAATGGAATATTCCTCAGCCATGAAAAGGAACGAAATTGAGTTATTTGTTGTGAGGTGGATTGTCCTAGTGTCTTTCATACAGAATGAAGTATGTCAGAAAGAGACAAACAAACACCATATACTAACACATATATATGGAATCTAAAAAAAAAAAAATATGAAGAACCTAGGGGCAGGACAGGAATAAAGATGCAGATGTAGAGAATGGACTTGAGGACATGGGGAGGGGGAACGGGAAGCTGGAATGAAGTGAGAGAGTGGCATGGACTTATATACACTACCAAATGTAAAATAGCTAGTGGGGAGCAGTCACATAACACAGGTAGATCAGGTAGCTTTGTGACCACCTAGAGGGGTGGGATATGTAGGGTGGGAGGGAGATAAAAGAGGGAGGAGATATGGGGTTGTATGTATGCATAATGCTTTGTTATAAAGCAGAAACTAACACACCATTTAAAACAATTATACTCCAATAAAGATGTTTAAAAAAAAAAGCAGGTATTAATTGGAGAAGGTAATCAGGTTGCAAGAGTTAGTGACATGGGCAGCAAAACAGGGATAGCTACTAGTTTCCAAGTTGGCCACTTTTATGGAACACTCATTCTTCTATCCCATTTTTTCATTATCATCCATGTTTATTGGTTGAGGTTTACTTCCTGGTCATTACTTGCTAAGACTTGAATGAGAGCTGAAGTGCATTCAAATGGCACCTGCCCAAAGCTGGCCAGAACCAACAAAGAACTGATTTCTGCCACATGGCTATAATTAGTAAAGAGGCCAAAAAGATTTAAGGTGTTGCCCTACAGTGTCTCATATAGTACCTGCAATGCCTACATTTACATCTTCAACTGAAATCTTTCCACTAGTGTCAAGACATCAGGTGCAAGTAGCATCTTAAGTTTATATCCAAAGTGAAACTCTTGATACCAAACTCCATACCTGTTCTTCCCTAAATCTCTTTCAGCATGCCCCACATTGGAAAACTTATAGGCTTATGTCACTTGCTGTTCACTTGTTCACGGTTCATCTAACAGTGAACATCTGTTGGTGCCCTCTGGGTGAAAGGAACTTTCTTGGGACATATTTGTTGGCTCTCCAGAGCCTACCCTGCTCAGTCCTGTGATATAGGAGTTCTGGTACAACCCTAGGTACAACCTCCTTCCCAACACAAAGTTTATTGTTGCTGAGTTCGTATAGCTGATGGCCTTCTTGAGTACACACCTGGCAACAAGGTTCAGGCCTAACTCCCTTCCACAATGTTCCCTTGATCCATGGGAAATACATATATTTTTGCTACACTAATAAGTGGACATGCAGGTGCTTCCTGGCATGCCCTCTTTCTTCTATGCTACCTCTAGTCTTCCAATTTCTTTAAACCCTAATGACATCGAGCACTCAACTTGCACAGGGCTTCAGAAACTTTTAGCTAAGAGGCTTTACTTGTCCAGTACTTAGTGTGTGAAGGAACAGCATTTGTACCCTCATTTGTTAGGAGTGATTTTCTTGGGCATTCCCTCAGGAAGCAAGGCCACACTTTCCCATAAGTGATCTAGGAGAGGGGGAGAGCCTTGTTTCACAAACATTGTTCTCAGGAATGGAACACATTCTCCTATTCAGCTCTCCTATTACAAATTCTATTGGGGAATAATGGCAGTTCTGCTGGCTGCAATTTCTCAGCATGTCAGGGTAGAAGGATGGATGATCCATCCAAGAGATGGATGATCCCTGAACTGAGAAGCCTGGGAAATTTGAATCTTCTTACCTTGAGAATCTCAGTTGCCTTTTCCAGTAGTCAGCATATAATTATATCCTATTACACATGTACAGTAGTGTTTTTTATAACAAAAGGGAGTAAGTTGCATATTATGTTTATAACTTAACAGTATATGGTGAATATTTTTCTACATAAAGATTTATATATAATTCTTTTACAACCCCCCTTTTTTATTATAGAAAATTCCAGACATATACAAAAGTTGATAAAAACTTAATTATTCCCAGTTTCGACAATTATCAACTCATTGCCAATCATGTTTCATTTATACAGCACCCATTCTTCACTCCCATATGATTTCGAATCCAAGATATTTTAGTTATATTCACGTTTTATAAATATTTTAAATTGAGGTATAGTTGATTTACATTATTGTGTTAATTTCAGACATATAGCAAAGTGATTCAGTTATATATATTTTAAAAATTCTTTTCCATTGTAGATTATTACAAGATACTGAATATAATTCCCTGTGTTGTACAGTAAATCCTTGTTGTTTATTTTATATATGGTAGTGTGTTTCTGTTAATCCCTAATTTATCCCTCCATCCTTTCCCCTTTGGTAACCATAAGTTTGTTTTCTATGTCTGTGAGTCTGCTTCTGTTTTGTAGATATGTTCATTTGTATTATTTTTTAGATTGTACATATAAGTGATATTGTATAGGATTTGTCTTTGTCTGACTTACTTCACTTAGTATGATGATAATCTCTAAGTCCATCCATGTTCTTGCAAATGACATTATTTCATTCTTTTTTTCATGGCTGAGTAATATTCCATTGTATATATACACCACATCTTTATCAATTCATCTGTTGATTGACATTTAAATTGTTTCCATGTCTTGGCTATTGTAAATAGTGTTGCAATGAATATTGGGGTGCATGTATCTTTTTGAATTAGTTTTCATCTTTTCTCACTCATCCAGGAGTGAGACTACTGGATCATATTATAACTCTATTTTCTGTTCTTTAGGGAACCTCTATACCATTTTTTATAGTGGCTGCACCAATTTACATTCTTACCAACAGTGTAGGGGGGGTTCCCTTTTGTCCACACCCTCTCCAGCATTTATTATTTGTAGATTTTTTGATGATAGCCATTCTGACAAGTGTGAGGTGATGCTACATTGTGGTTTTGATTTGCATTTCTCTAATAATTAGTGATATTGAGCATATTTTCATGTGCTTATTAGCCATCTGTATGTTTTCTTTGGGAAAATGTCTATTTAGGTCTTCTATTTTTTGATTGGGTTGTTTGTTTTTCTGATATTGAGTTGTATGAGCTGTTTTTATATTTGGGAAATTAAGCACTTGTTGGTCTCAGCATTTAGAAGTATTTTCTCCCAGTCCATAGGTTACATTTTCATTTTGTTTATGGTTTCCTTTGTTGTGCAAAAAGTTTATACATTTGATTAGGTGCCATTTATTTATTTATGATTTTATTTCTTTTGCCTTGGGAGACTGATCTAAGAAAATATTGTTATGATTTATGTCAAAGAATGCTTTTCTTATGTTCTTTTCTAGGAGGTTAGTAATGTCATGTCTTATATTTAAGTCTTTAAGTCATTTTGACTTTATTTTTGTGTATGGTGTGAGGGAGTGTTCTAACTTTATTGATTTATATGTAGCTGTCCAGCCTTCCCAACACCACTTGCTGAAGAAATTTTTTTTCTCCATTGTATATTATTACCTCCTTTGTTGAAGATTAATTGACTGTAGGTGTGTGAGTTTATTTCTGGGCTCTCTATTCTGTGCCATTGATATATATGTCTGTTTTTGTGCCAATATCATGCTGTTTTGATTACTGTAGCTTTGTAGTATCATCTAAGTCTGAGAGAGTTATTCCTTCAGCTTTGTTCTTTTTCCTCAGTATTGCTTTGGAAATTCTGGATCTTTTGTGGTTCCATATAAGTTTTAGAATTATTTGTTCTAGTTCTGTGAAAAAAGTCATGGGCAATCTGATAGGGATTGCATTAGACCTGTACATTACTTTGAGTAGTATGGCCATTCTAACTATATTAACTCTACCTATTCAAGAGCATGGGATATCTTTCCATTTTCTTGAATCGTCTTTGATTTTCTTTATCAATGTTTTATAGTTCTCAACATATAACTCTTTCACCTCTTTGGTTAGGTTTATTCCTACATATAATCATTCTTAATCACTGAAATTGCTTACATTAAAGCATAATTTATTTATTCATTCTTTATCATAGGATATTTGAATTCTTTCCAAATTTTCATTATTACATGTGCAAAAGCATCTTTGTATGTATATTTATAACTAATTACTCTTTATGATTTGCAATTCTTTTATTTTCTATACCAATTTCTTAATAATGTCTTTGGAATAAAAAACCTTTGTTTGAG
The DNA here is from genome assembly GCF_000442215.2 of Lipotes vexillifer. Classification (NCBI taxonomy): domain Eukaryota; kingdom Metazoa; phylum Chordata; class Mammalia; order Artiodactyla; family Lipotidae; genus Lipotes; species Lipotes vexillifer. Next base: position 68,389 of record NW_006784687.1, on the reverse strand, counting down.
GGAATGTTTTCTTTATTTCTGTGACTCTATACAGTTATACCATAACATAAAATAACTAAAGTCATATAAATCTATTTACTAGGACATTTTATGCCTTGTTTGAAAATTTAGAAGAGCTTCTTACTAGTTCTTGCCTACCATCTTCCTTACTGTGAAAGAACATTATTAAAAACCAATATGGAGTTCTGTTTCAATATGGCAATGTTGAACTCACCTCTTCCCATAGGCACACTGAATATACAATTACATACAAAACAAGTTCCTTTGAAAGAAATAAAAAAAACTAGCTGACTGACTCCACATCTGGTGAGTGAGAAGAACACTGACATTGAAAGAGAGGCTGAGACATAATCTTTCCATAAACCCCACCCCTAATGCAAAACCCCATAATTGGGAAGGAACTCAAAATTCTGGGCTTCTCCTTGAAGAATAAGGGTTTGAACACCACATGTGGCAACCTAACTTTTAAGACCTGCACCTGAAAAATGAGCCCCCAAAATATCTGGCTTTGAAAACTAACAAGGCCTGTGTCCATGAGACGCACAAGGCTGAGAAGTAGTTCTTAAAGTGCTGTTGAGAAGCAGTTCTTAACGGGCTCAATGCAGTTAAGGTGGACAGCAGTAACACCCTAGGGCCTAATGCAGAAGCATTTTACTGAAAAGTTCAGGCTCTGTGTGAAAAAAGCCTATTGGCTTATCTTAAAGCTTTAGCCTGAAGGGCAGGCATTAATTGAACACACATCTAGGTGCCTACTGAAATACTTTCCAAAGACCAGGGAGAATAGTGAGCACCATCTTTGTGCTCTCCCTCTGCCTTGCACCATATCACCAGTATCTCCTGGAAGGGAGCTTGTACATGTGTCTGGTGCCCAGCTTTGTGGCTGCTGCTCAGCCCTTGATTCCCTTGCTCTGGTTGCCGGTGGGCTTATATTTGTAAGTCCCACGAGACAGTAACAAATGGAAAAATAGTTCTTAAATGACTAACACCCAAGGCATGGTGCAGTGACAGCTGACTGAAACACACTGCCGTCTTTCTGTGAAAGAGACCTATTTGCTTATTTAAAGTTTCAACCTGAGGTTCAGGCTTCTAATTTAACAGTCATCTAGAGGCCTACTGAAATACTCTCTGAAGACCATGGAGGTTGGTGGGTGTCATCATTGTGCTCTCCCTCTGCCTCACTCTAGGTCACCAGTATCTCCCAGAAATGAGCCTGTGCATATGTCTGGAGCCCTGATTTTTGTAGCTGCCTACTCAGAGGATGTTTCTTGATTGCCTGACTGGGGTGGCCAGTGGAGCTTGTGTTCCTGAGTTCAATGGGATGGGAGCACACAAACAAATAATTTTGAATTGATTATCAACCCAGGGATCAGTGCAAAGGGAGCAGGCAGAAATGCTCTTTTCTCAGTTTTCCCCTGAAATAAGTATATTTGCATAATTTAAAAACTGCTGCCTGGGGAGTTCCCTGGCCGTCCAGTGGTTAGGGTTTGCTTTCCAATGCAGGGGGTGTGGATTTGATCCCTGGTCAGAGAGCTAAGATCCCACATGCCTCTTGGCCAAAAAACCAAAAGTGAAACAGAAGCAATATTGTAACTAATTCAATAAAGACTTTAAAAAGGGTTCACAAAAAAAGAAAAGAAAAAAAAAAAAGCTTCTGCCTGAAGGCCTGGATTACAATCAGCCTGCACCTGGGTGATGAGTGAGACCCTCCCTTTTGGGACACTGACAGATCTTGGTACACCCTCAACTATTGGGAGCCACTAAGAACAAAGTAGCCTGCTTGGACACTCAGAGATTTGAGAAGCAACAAAGAGTAAGGGCAGGGTTGAACAATAAAGTTTCATCTCCTACATGAGGCCGCTCCTTCAAGACTGAGAGAGGTGGCTGTTTTATTTAATGCAAAAAAAATAAACACAGAGAGTCAAGGAAAGTGAAAAAAAAACAGAAGAGAGAGACAGAAATATGTTCCATATAAAAAATAACAAACCCCAAACCTCAAAAAAAAAAACAAAAACAAAAACAAAAACAGTTCAAAATAATGGTCACAAAGATGCTTATCAAGGTTAGGAGAATGCATGAACAGAGTGAGACTATAATCAAAGAGATAGAAAATATAAGGAAGTACCAAACAGAAGCCACAGAGCTGAAGAATATAATACTTGAACTAAAATCCCATTAACAGATTCCACAGAAGACTACATGAAACAGAAGAAAGTGTCAATGAGCTTAAGAGAGAACAGTGGAACTCATCCAATCAGAACAACAAAGGAAGAAAGAATGAAAAAGAGTGAAGGCAACTAAAAGGACTTATGGGAAAACAAGGGGATCAATATTTGCATTATAGGAGTCCCTTAATGAGAAGAGAAAGAGAAAAGGGCAAAAAACTTATTTGAAGAAATAATGACTGAAAACTTCTCTTAGCTTTTCCAGGACATCCAGTTTTAGGAAGCCCAGAAAGTTTCAAATAATTTGAACCCAAAGATACCCACACCAATACACATTATAATTGAAGTGTTAGTAGTTAAAACAAGGAGTGAATCTTAAAAGCAGCAAGAGAAAAACAATGTGCTACATACAAGGCAAACTCCTTTTATGTAACACATTGAAGCTCTACAGACAGAGGGAGTGGTACTATATACTGCAAGTGCTGAAAGAAAAAAGTACTAAACAAGAATACTTAAGCTGGTAAAAGTGTGATTCAGAATTGATGGAGATAAAGTTTCCAGACAAGCAAAAGCTAAAAGAGTTCATCACCACTGGATCAGTTTTATGATAAATGTTAAAGGAAATTCTTTAATCTGAACAGAAATGGTACTAATTTGTAACAAGAAAACATTAAAAGCATAAAGATCACTGTTAAGGTAAATATACAGTGAAATTCAAAATAGTCTAATATAAAGTATAAAATATATATATAAATATAAATAAAATATAAAGTCTAATATAAATATAAAATGAGTTAATCAATTTTAAAACTATGAAGTTAAAAGATAAAAGTAGTAGAAACAACTATGACTATAATAATTTGTTAATGGAAACACAAGATAAAAATATGTAAATGGTGATATCAGAAACAAAACGTGGTGGATAGTAAAAATGTACAGATTTAGAATGCATTAGAACTTAAGTGGTTAGTGACATAAAATAGACTGTTAGAAATATAAGTTGTTCTATGTAAGCTTAAAGATAATCACAAAGCAAAGATCTATAGTAAATACACAAAAGAGAAAGAGAAAGTAATCTAAGCATACCACCACAGAAAATGACGAAATCACAAAAGAGAGTAAAGGGAGAGAAAAGGAGCAAAGGAATTACAAAACAGCTAGAAAACAATCAACAAAATGTCAATACATGTGTACTATCATAATTACTTTAAATGTAAATGGACTTAATTCTCTGATCAAATGACATAGAGTAGCTGTATAGATTTAAAAATATATTCTGCCTGCAAGAGACTCTTTTCAGAGTCTGAAAGTGAAGAGATGGAAAATGATATTCCATGTAAATAGAAACCAAAAGAAAGCTGAGGTGTTTATACTTATATCATACAAATTGACTTTAAGACAAAGATTGTAATAGAGGCCAATGAAGGAGAGTATATAATGATATGTGGGTCAATCCTACAAAAAGATATGACACTTCTTTATATTCTCCTCAAAGAGTCCTTAAATATATAAGGAAAATATTAATAGACCTAAAGGAAGAAATAAACGGCAATGCAATCATAGTAAGGGACTTCAATACACCACTTTCATCAATGGATAGATCACCTAGAGTGAACATCAATAAACATTGGCCTTAAACAACATGTTCGACCAGATGAACTTAACAGACACATAGAGAACATTCCATTCAAAGGCAAAATAATACTCATTCTTTTTTAAGTTGAAGCACAGTTGATTTACAATATTTCATTAGTTTCAGGTATACAGCATAGTGATTTATTTTTTTCACATTATATTCCATTATAGGTTATTACAAGATATTGAATGCAATTCTCTGTGCTACACAGTAAATCCTTGTTGTTTATGTATTTTATGTACAGTACTTTGTTAATCCCTTACTCCTAATTTGTCCAACCCACCTCTCTCTCCCCTTTGCTAACCATAAATTTGTTTTCTATGTATGTGAGTCTGTTTCTGTTTTGTATATAGAGTCATTTGTATTATATTTTAGATTCCTCATATAAGTGAAATCATATAAGATTTGTCTTTCTCTGCCTGATTTACTTTACTTAGCATAATATTTTCTGGGTCCATCCATGTTACTGCAAATGTCAATATTTCAGTCTTTTTATGGCTGAGTAATAATCCATTATATATATATATATATATATATATATATATATATAATCTTAAGTCAAACATCTGTTGATGCGCACTTGGGTTATTTCCATGTCTTGGCTACTATAAACAATGCTGTTGTGAATATTAGGGAGCATGTGTCTTTTTAAATTAGAGGGTTATTTTCCCCCCTCTGTATATAGATACAAGAGAAGGATTGCTAGATCATATGGTAGCTCTATTTTTAGGTTTTAAAGGAACTTCCAAACTGCTTTCTATAGTGGCTGCACCAAGTTACATTCTTACCATCAACAGTATACAAGGGTTCCCTTTTGTCCACATCCTCTCCAGCATTTATTATTTGTAGGCTTTTTGATGATGGCCATTCTGGGCAGTGTGAGGTGACACCTCATTGTGGTTTCGATTTACATTTCTCTAATAATTATTGATTTTGAGGATATTTTAATGTGCCTGTTGGGTATCTGTATGTATTCTTTGGAAAAATGTCTATTTAGGTCCTCTGCCTACTTTTTTATTGTTTTTTTTTTATATGAGTTGTTTGTATATTTGGAAAATTAAACCCATGTCAGTCTCATTGTTTGCAAATATTTTATCCCATTCCATAGGTTATCTCTTCATTTTGTTATGGTTTCTTTGCTGTGCAAAGTGTTTTAAGTTTAATTTAGTGCCATTTGTTTATTTTTGATTTTATTTCTTTTGCCTTGGGAGACTGATCTAAGAAAATATTGCTACGATTTATGTCAGAGAACATTTTGCCTATGTTCTCTTCTAGGAGTTTTATGTTGTCTTATATTTAAGTCTTTAAGCCATTTTGTGTATAGTGTGAGAGAAGTCTAACTTCATGGATTTACATGTGGTTGTCCGGCTTTCCCAACACCACTTGCTGAAAAAACTCTTTTCTCCATTGTATATTCTTGCCTCCTAGACTAATTGACTGTAGGTGTGTGAGTTTATTTCTGGGCTGTCTGTTCTGTTTCATTGATCTATATGTCTGTTTCTGTGATAATACAGCACTGTTTTGATTACTGTAGCTTTGTAGTATAGTCTGAAGTCTGGAAGTGTTATACCTCTAGTTTTTCTCCTTTTTTCCTCAGGATTGCTTTGGCAATTTGGGTCTGTTGTGGTTCCATACAAATTTTAGGATTATTTGTTCTAGTTCTGTGAAAAAACTCTTGGGTATTTTGTTAGGAATGGCATTAAATCTGTAGATTGATTTGAGTAGTATGCCCATTTAAAAAAATTAATTCTTCCAATCCAAGAAGATCAGATGGACTGCAGTGAGGTGGTAGCCACCACCAGAAAGCTCTCTCCACCTGATTTTTGGTGAGCCATCATGTATGCACTCTTCATGAATAGAATCTAGGTTTCTCCAGCCTTTCTGTATGTCCCAGCAGTTCTCCTAGCAGTCAAGGGGTCTTGTACCCTACATACCAGATCCCAGGACTGGGATGCCCAGATTGTTTCTAGTCCACTCATTTTGACCTTCACCTCCTTTCAGATCCCTCCTAGGGGTGTAGGTCCCAATGCGATACTTTTTTTTTCCATCCTATCCAGTTATGAGGAGATCTTCCTTTTTTTTTTTTTTTTTTTTTTTTTGCGGTACACGGGCCTCTCACTGTTGTGGCCTCTCCCGTTGTGGAGCACAGGCTCCAGACTTGCAGGCTCAGCGGCCATGGCTCACGGGCCCAGCTGCTCTGCGGCATTAGGATCTTCCCAGACCAGGGCACGAACCTGTGTCCCCTGCATCGGCAGGCAGGCTCCCAACCACTGTGCCACCAGGGAAGCCTGAGGAGATCTTTCTTGAAGATTTGGTTGTGTAGGAGTTCTTCTGCTAGTTTCTAGTTCATTTTCCATAAGAATTATTCCACATATAGATATATTTTTGATATGTTTTTTGGGGGGGAGGATGGGAACTCCATGTTCTCCTACTCTTCCATCTTGATCCCTCTCAGAACACACATTCTTCTCAAGCACACATTGGTTGCTCTTCAGAACAGATTATATGTTAGGTCATGAAACAAACAACTTATGGAATGCAGTGAAAGCAGTTTTAAGAGGGAAGTTGATAGTAATAGATGCCTACATTAAGAAATAAGAAAGATCTCAAAGAAACAACCTATTTACCTCTAAAGGAAGAAGAAAATAAAAGTAAAGCAAACTAAACCCAAAGTTGGTAGAAGAAATAAAATAACAAACATCAGAGCAGAAATGAATAAAATAGAGACAACAAAAGCAGTAGAAAAGATCAGTGAAACTAAGAGCTGGTTTATGGAAAAGACAAACAAAACAGACAAATCAGTAGCTATACTCACCAGGAAAAACAAAAGGCAGAACTCAGATAAATAAAATCAGAAATGATAGAGAAGAAATTACAATTGATACATCAAAATACAGAGGCTCATAAGAGACTACCATGCAAAATTATATGCCAACAAGCTGAATAAACTATTTTAAAAAATGGTAAATTCCTAAAGTCATACAACCTACCAAGACTGAATTATGAAGAAATGGAAAATCTGAATAGACTAGTTAGGAGATTGAATAAGTAATCAAAACCCTCCCAAGACACAAAGTCCAGAACCATATGGCTTCACTGGTGAGTTCTCCAAAACTTTTAAAGAATTAATACCAATCATTATCAAACTTTTCCAAAAATTGAGGAGTAGGAAACATCTCCATACTCATTATATGAGGTCACCATTACCCTGCTATCAAAATCAGATGAGGATATTATATGAAAAGAAAATTATAGGCCAATATCCTGGATAAATTTAGACATAGAAATCTTGAACAAAATGTTAGTAAATTAAATTCATATTTTCTGTACCATGTTGACAAAATAAAGGATAAAAATATGACCATTTCAATAGACATAGGAAAAAAATCGACAAAATCCAACATCCATTTATTTTATTAAAAACTCTCAAAAAAGTGAGTGTAGTAGGAGTATACCTCAACATAATAAAGACTCTACATGATAAATTCACAACTAACATTATATTCAATGGTGAAAATCTTCAACCTTTTCCTCAAAGATCAGGAACAAGACTACTTTTATTCTATATAGTACTGGAAGTCCTAGCCAGGGCAATTAGGCAAGACTTAAGGGTATTCAGATCTGAAAGGAAGTAAAATTGTTTCTATTTTCAGATGACATGATATTATATATAGAAAACCCTAAAACCACAAAATATTGTTAGAATTAGTAAATAAATTAAGTTGCAGGGTACAAAATCAATAAATAATAATCTGTTGTATTTCTATACATCCATAATGAATGATCAGAAAGAGAATTTAAGAAATCAATCCCATGTATAATTGCATCAAAATCAATAAAATAACTAGAAATAAATTTATCCAAGGAGGTAAAAGATCTGTACTCTGAAAACTATAAGACATTGATGAAAGCAATTGAATAAGACACAAATAAGTGGAAAACATTCCATGCTGATTATTTGGAAGAATTAACATTGTTAAAATGTCCATACTGCCCAAAGCAATCTACAAATTCAGTACAATTCTTATCAAAAATTTAATGGTATTTTTTTACATAGATAGAAAAATCAATCCTAAAATTTGTATGGAAGCACAAAAGACCCTAAATAGCCAAAGCAATCTTGAGAAAGAAGCAAAAAGCTGGAGGCATCATGCATCCTGATTTCTTTATATTACAAAGCTATAGTAATCAACAGAGTATGCTATCGGCATTAAAACAGACTCATAGATCCATGGAACAGAACAGCTCAGAGATAAATCCACACATATATAGTCAGTTAATTTACAATAAAGGAGACATGAATATACAATGGGTAAAGCACAGGATCTTCAATAAGTGGTGCTGGGAAAACTGGGCAGACACATTCAAAAGAATGGAACTGAACCACTATCTTACAACATACACAAAACTTAAAGATGGATTAAAGACTTGACTGTAAGACAAGAAACCATAAAACTCCTAGAAGAAAACTTGGCAGTAAACCCCTTGACACTGATTTTGGCAAAGATATTTTTGAATTTGGCACCCAAAGCAAAGCCAAAAAAAGAAAAATAAACAAATTGGACTATATCTAACCAAACATTTTCCTTTTTTTTTTTAATCTTCCATACAGCAAAGTAAACCATTGGTTAGATGAAAAGGCAACCTACTGAATGGGAGAAATTATTTGCAAATCATTTATCTGATAAGGGGTTAATATTCAAAATGCATAAAACTCATACTACTCAATATCAAAAACCCAAATTATCCAAATAAAAATGGGCAGAAGATCTGAATAGACATTTTCCCAAAGAAGACATACAGATGGCCAACAGGTAAATACAAATGTGCTTAACATCACCAATCACCAGGAAATTGCAAATCAAAACCACAATATTACCTGAGTGTCGATTATGAAAAACAGAAGAAATAACGTGTTAATGAGAATGTGGAGAAGAGGGAAGCCTTGTACATTATTGGTGTGAATGTAAACTGGTTCAGCCACAATGGAAAACAGTATGGAGCTTCCTCAAAATATTAAAAACTATTCATAACAATTAAAACATGTCTGTTCAGGGATGAATTGATAAGCAAAGGTGGTGTATACACCTAGTAGAATATTATTAATCTGTAAAAAGGAAGGAAAGATGACATGCACTACAATATGGATGGACCTTCAGGATGTTATGTAAAGTGAAATAAAACAGTCACAAAAAGAGAAATACTGAATGATTCAATGTATAGGAGATAGTTAGAGTTAAAACCATAAATAAAACGTATAATGGTGGTTTCCACAGACTGGGAGGAGGGGAGAATGGGAAATTAATTAATAGGTATAGAGTTGCAAATTCAAAAGATGAAAGGAGTTGTGGGGAATGGATGGTGATGATGGATGCACAACAATGTGAATGTTTATTTTAAATTAAAAAAAATTTAACTTTTTGTTTTATAGTGGAGTATAGTTGATTAACAATGTTGTATTAGTTTCAGGTGTATAGCAAAATGATTCAGTTCTACATATACATGCATCTATTCTTTTTCAAATTCTTTTCCCATGGGTTGTTACAAAATATTGACCAGAATTCCCTGTGCTATACAGTAGGTCCTTATTTGATATCTACTTTAAATGTAGCAGTGTGTACATGTCAATTCCAAACTCCCTAACTATCCCTTTCCCCCACCCTTCCTCCCAGTAACCATAAGTTCATTCTCTCAGTCTCTATGTTTCTGTTTTGTAAATAAGTTCATTTGTATCATTTTATTTAGATTCAGCATATGTGACATCATACTATATTTCACTTTCTCTGTCTGACTTACTTTACTCAGTATGACAATCTCTAGATCCATCCATGTTGTTGCAAATGGCATTATTTCATTCTTTTTAATTGCTGAATAATATTCTATTTTATTTATGTACCACATCTTCTTTATCCATTCCTCTGTCGATAGACATTTATGTTGCTTCCATGTCTTAGCTATTGTTAACAATGCTGCAATGAACATTTTGTGCATGCATCATTTTGGGCCATGTTTTTTCTGGGTCTATGCCCAGGGGTGGGACTGCAGGATCATATGGTAGCTCTGTTTTTAGTTTTTGAAGGAACCTCCATACTGTTCTCCATAGTGGCTGCACCAATTTACATTCCTACCAACAGTGTAGGAGGGTTCCCTTCTCTCCACACCCTCTCCAGCAGTTATTGTTTATAGATACTTTGATAATAGCCATTCTGACTGGTGTGAGGTGATATCTCAATGTAGTTTTGATTTACATTTCTCCAATAATTATTGATGTTGAGCATCTTTTCATGTCCCTCTTGTTCACCTGTAGGTCTTCTTTGGAGAAATGTCTATTTAGGTCTTCTGCTAATTTTTTGATTGGGTTGTTTATTTTGATGATATTAAACCTCATGAGCTGTTTGTAAATTTTGGAGACTACTCCCTTGTTGATCACATCATTTGCAAATATTTTCTCCCATTCTGTGGGTTGTCTTTTCATTTTGTTTATGGTTTCCTTTGCTGTACAAAAGCTCTTGAGTTTGATTAGGTCCCATTTGTTTATTTTTGTTTTTATTTCCATTATTCTGGGAGATGGATCAAAAAGATATTGCTGTGATTTATGTCAGAGAGCATTCTGCCTATGTTTTCCTCTAAGAGTTTAAAAGTGTCCAGTCTCACATTTAGGACTTTAATCCATTTTGGGCTTATTTTTGTATATGGTGTTAAAGAATGTTCTACTTTTGTTTTTTTACATGTAGCTGTCCTGTTTTCCCAGTACCATTTATTGAAGAGACTATCTTTACACCATTGTATAGTCTTGCCTCCTTTGTCATAGATTACTTGACCATAGGTGTGTGGGTTTATCTCTGCACTTTCAATCCTGTTCCATTGATCTATATTTCTATTTTTGTGCCAGTACCATACTATTTTGTTGACTATAGTTTTGTAGTATTGTCTGAAGCCTGGGAGCCTGATTCCTCCAGCTCCGTTTTTCTTTCTCAAGATTGCTTTTGTTATTCAGGGTCTTTTGTGTCTCCATACACATTTTAAGGATTTTTTTTGTTCTAGTTCTGTGAAAAATGCCATTAGTAATTTGATGGGGATTGCATTGAATCTGTAGATTGCTTTGGGTAGTATAGTCGTTTTCACAATATTGACTCTTCCAATCCACGAGCATGTCTATCTTTTGATCTGCTTCTGTCATCTTTAATTTCTTTCATCAGTATCTTATAGTCTTCTGCATACAAATCTTTTTCCTCCTTAGATAGGTTTATTCCTAGGTATTCTATTCTTTTTGATGCAATGGTAAATGGAATTGTTTCTTGAATTTCTCGTTCTGATCTTTTGTTGTTAGTGTATAGGAATGCAACATATTTCTGTGTATTAATTTTGTATTCTGCAACTTTACCAAATTCTTTGATGAGCTCTACTAGTTTTCTGGTAGCATCTTTAGAATTTTCTATGTATAGTATTATGTCATCTCTAAACAGTGACAGTTAAACTGCTTCTTTTCAATTTGCTTCCGTTTTTTCTTTCTCTTCTCTGATTGTGGTGGCTAGGACTTTTAAAACTATGTTGAATAAAAGTTGTGAGAGTAGACATCCTTGTCTTGTTCCTGATCTTAGAGGAAATGCGTGAATGTTTTTAATACCACTGATTTGTATACTTAAAGATGGTTAAAATGGTCAATGTTAGGTTATGTGAATTTTAACACCATAAAAAGTTGAAAAAAAAAGAATTCCCATATTATCACTTTTGGGAATTTAGCCAAAGTAAACAAAGACACTATCCTGAGAAGATATCTTCACCCCTGTATTTATTTCAGCTTTATTTAAATACAATAGCCAAGACATGGAAATAATGTAAATGGCCAGTTGGTAGATGAATGGATAAATAAAATGATTGCATTTGACCATTCAGTGTGCTCTAGGTGGCTTCTAACACCTGGATATGCACAAAACAATCCACCCTCAGAGCATGTCTGAAGCCCTTAAGTTACAATGTGCCTCTTTCCACCCAATTATCTATGTTAATTTACTGAGTTATTGCTTCCAGACTGTAGCAAAGTTCATGATGAACTTCATATTATCAAATGACTGAAACAAATCTTCCCTTCCTGCTGATTTTTTTCTCCTATTTTCTCAACTATTTCCTTGAAGGGCCTTCAGTGCACCATAAAAACCTGACCTTTAACATCCTGAGATCTCTTCCTTTATTTCATCGCTTCAAGTGCAGTACTATCAATCACATACTGTTTGTGTGTGTGTGTGTGGTAAGGATATTTAACAAGAGATCTACCCTCCTAACAAATTATTTTGTGTACAATACTGTATTGTTCTTTTTTTTTTTTTTGGGGGGGGGCCTCTCACTGGTGCGGCCTCTCCCATTGAGGAGTGCAGGCTCAGCGGCCATGGCTCACGGGCCCAGCCGCTCCGTGGCATGTGGGATCTTCCTGGACCAGGGCACGAACCCGTGTCCCCTGCATGGGCAGGCGGACTCTCAACCACTGCGCCACCAGGGAAGCCCTACAATACTGTATTGTTAACTATAGGCATGATGTTTTATGGCAGAACTCTAGAAATTATTCATCTTGCATAACTGAAACTTTACATACCCTGAATAACAACTCTCACTCTCTCCTCCCTCTTGCCCCTGGAAAGCACCATTATGTTCCCTGCTTCTATGAATGTGACTATTTTAGATATCTAATATAAATTGTATCATGAAGTATTTGTTTTTCTGTAACTGGCTTATTTCACCTGGCATAATGTCCTCAGGGTTCATTCATATATGGCAGGATTTCTTTCTATATAAAGGCCAAATAGAATTCCACTGTATGTACATATCACATTTTTATAATCCACTTATCTCTCAGACATTTTGTTGTTTCCTTATCTTGGTTACTGTGATTAATACTGCAGTGAACATGGGACTGCAAACATCAGTCAAGAACCTGATTTTATTTTAATTTTTGGATATATACTGAGAAATGGGATTGATGAAATCATATCATATAAAAAGAATCAAGGTTCTTTTTAAAACATTTTTAAGGAACCTCCATAGTGTTTATCATAGCATTTGCCTCATTTTACATCACCAACAGTGTACAATAGTTCCCTTTTCTCCACACACTTGCCAATATTTATCTTTCTTTTTTTAAATTGAGGTATACTTGATTTACAATATTATGTTAGTTTCAGATGTACAAAAGACTGATTCAAAATTTTTGTAAATTATATTCCATTAAAAGTTGTTATAAAACATTGGCTATATTCCATGCACTGTACAATACTCTAGTAGCTCATTTATTTTATACATAGTTTGTGCCTCTTAGTGCCTTATACCATCTTGTCCCTCCCATCACACTTCTTCTCACTGGAAACCACTAGTTTCTTCTTTATATCTGTGACTCTCTTTCTGTTTTGTTATATTCATTCATTTTATTTTTTGTACTCCACATATAAGTGATGACATACAGTATTTGTCTTTATCTATCTGACTTATTTCACTAAGTATAATGTCCTCCTGCTCCATCCATGTTGCAGCAAATAGCAAAATTTAATTCCTTTTTATGGATATTAGTTTTCCATATTTATACTACATTTTCTTTATCCATTCATTTGCTGTTGGACACTTAGGTTGCTTTCATATCTTTGCTAATGTAAATGATGTTGCTATGAATATCTGGGGTGCATGTATATTTTCAAATTAGTTGTTTTCAATTTCATTGGGTATATAACCAGGAGTGGAATTGCCTGATCATATAGTAGTTATATTTTTACTTTTTTGAGGAAACTCCATAATGTTTTCCATAGTGACTGCACTAATTTACATTTCCACCAACAGTGCAGGAGTGTTCCCTTTTCTCCACATCCTCACCAACCTTTCTTATCTGTAGACTTTTTGAGGATAGCTGTTCTGACAGGTGTGAGGTGATACCTCATTTTTGTTTTGATTTTCATTTATCTGATGATTAGCAATGTTGAGCATCTTTTCATGTAACTGTTGGCCATCTGTATATCTTCTTTGGAAAGATGTCTATTGAGGTCTTCCACCCATTTTTGAATAGGGTTGTTGTTTTTTTGATATTGAGTTATATGAACTGTTTATATATTTTAGATATTAACCCCTTATTGGTCATATAATTTGCAAATAGTTTCTCACATTCAGTAGGTAGTCTTTTCATTTTGTTATGGTTTCCTTTGCTGTGCAAAAACTTTTAAGTTTAATTAGGACCCATTTACTTATTTTTCCTTTTTTTAAAAAAATTTTCCTTAGGAGATAGATCCAGAAAATATTGCTATGATTTGTGTCAAAAAGTGTTATGCCTATGTTTTCTTCTAGGAAATTTCTGGTTTCCAGTATTACATTTAGGTTTTTTGAGTATATTTTGTATATGGAGTGAGAAAATTAGTTTCATTGATTAAAATGCAGCTGTCCAGAATTCCCAGCACCACTTACTGAATGGACTGTCTTTTTATCCATTGTATATTCTTGCCTCCTTATTCATAGATTAATTAATCATAAGTGTGTGGGTTTGTTTCTAGGCTTTCTATTCTGTTCCATTGATGAATCTATTTTTGTACCAGTACCATACTGTTTCGATTACTGTAACTTTGTAGTATACTCTGAATTCAGGGCTCCTGATTCCTCCAGCTCAGTTTTTCGTTCTCAAGATTGCTTTCACTATTCGGGGTCTTTTGTGTTTCCATACAAATTGTGAAATTTTTTATTCTAGTTCTGTGAAAAATGTCATTGGTAGTTTGATAAGCATTGCATTGAATTTGTAGTTTGCTTTGGGTAGTATAGTCATTTTCACAATGTTGTTTCTTCCAACCCAAGAGCATGGTATATCTCTCCATCTGTTTGAATCGTCTATAATTTCTTTCATCAGTGTCTTATAGTTTTCTGCATACAGGTCTTTTGTCTCCTTATAGGTTTATTCCTAGTTATTTTATTTGCTTTGTTGCAATGGTAAATTGGCAAGTTTTCTTAATTTCTCTATCAGATTTTTTAGTGTATAGGAATGCAAGAGATTTCTGTGCATTAATTTTGTATCCTGCTACTTTACCAAATTCATTGATTAGGTCTAGTGGTTTTCTGGTAGAATATTTAGGATCCTCTATATACAGTATCATGTCATCTGCAAACAGTGACAGTTTTAATTCTTCTTTTCTGATTTGGATTCCTTTCTTTTTCTTTTTCTTCTCTGATTGCCATGGCTAAAACTTCCAAAACTATGTTGAATAATAGTGGTGAGAGTGTGCAGCCCTGTCTTATTCCTGATCTGAGGAAATAGTTTCAGTTTTTCACCATTGAGAATGATGTTGGCTGTGGGTTTGTCATATATGGCCTTTATTATTTTGAGGTAGGTTCCCTCTACGCCTACTTCTGGAGTGTTATTTTTTATCATTAATGGGTGTTGGATTTTGTCAGAAGCTTTTTCTGAGGTGATCATATGGTTTTTATCCTTCAAATTGTTAATATGGTTTATCACATTGATTGATTTGCATATATTGAAGGATCCTTGCATTCCTGGGATAAACCCCACTTGCTCTGGTGTATGATCTTTTTAATGTGCTGTTGGATTCTGTTTTCTAGTATTTTGTTGAGGACTTTTGCTTCTATATTCATCAGTGATATTGGCCTGTAGTTTTCTTTCTTTGTGATATCTCTGTCTGGATTTGGTATCAGGGTGATGGTGGCCTTGTAGAATGAGTTTGGGTGTGTTCTTCCCTCTGTTATATTTTGGAAGAGTTTGAGAAGAATAGGTATAAGCTCTTCTCTAAATATTTGATAGAATTCACTTGTGAAACCATCTAGTACTGGGCTTTTGTTTGTTGGATGATTTTTAATCACAGTTTCAATTTCAGTACTTGTGATTGGTCTGCTCATATTTTCTATTTATTCCTGGTTCAGTCTCAGAAGGTTGTGCTTTTCTAAGAATTTGTCCATTTCTCCAGGTTGTCCATTTTTTTGGCATACAGTTGCTTGTAATAATCTCTCATGATCCTCTGTATTTCTACAGTGTCAGTTGTAACTTCTCCTTTTTCATTTCTAATTTTATTGATTTGAGTCTTCTTACTTTTTTTCTTGATGTCTGGCTAATGGTTTATCAATTTTGTTTATCTTCTCAAAGAACCAACTTTTAGTTTTATTGATCTTTGCTATTGTTTCCTTAATTTCTTTTTCATTTATTTCTGATCTGATCTTTATGATTTCTTTCCTTCTGCTAACTTTGGGTTTTTTTGTTGTTGTTCTTCCTCTTCTTTCTCTAATTGCTGTAGGTGTAACGATAGATTGTTTCTTTGAGATTTTTCTTGTTTTTTGAGGTAAGATTGTATTGCGATAGACCTTCAAGGTGGTGCAGAAATAAGACATGGAGATCACCTTTCTCCCCACAAATACTTCAAAGATACATCTACATGTGGAACAACTCCTACAGAACACCTACTGAGCACTGGCAGAAAACGTCAGACCTCCCAAAATGCAAGAAAAACCCCACATATCTGGGTAGGACAAAAGAAAAAAGAAAAACAGAGACAAAAGTATAATGATGGGACCTGCACTTCTGGGAGGGAGCTGTGAAGGAGGAAAAGTTTCCATGCACTAGGAAGGCCCTTCACTAGTGAACATGGCTGGTGAGTGGGGGGAAGGCTTTAGAGCCATGGAGCAGAGTGCAGCAACAGGGGCGCAGAGGGAAAAGTGGACAGATTCCCGCATAGAGGATCAGTGCCGACTAACACTCACCAGCCTGAGAGGCTTGTCTGCTCACCCACTGAGGTGGGTGGGGGTTCGCAGCTGAGGCTAAGGCTTCAGAGGTCAGATCCCAGGGAGAGGACTGGGGTTGGCTGCATGAACACAGCTTGAAGGGGGTTAGTGCACCACAGCTAGCTGGGAGGTAGTCCGGGAAATCTCTGGACCTGCTTAAGAGGCAAGAGACCATTCTTCTGGGGTGCATAAGAACAGTGGATTCCTTCTCTGTCTGCCCACAGAAGGCAAAGCACCACCTAAACGAGCTCCAGAGATGGGCACAAACCACAACTACCACCACAGACACCAGAGACAGGCATGCAACGCTAATGCTGCTGCTGAAGCCACCAAGAATCCTGTGTGCAAGCAGAGGTCACTATCCATACGTCCCGCCCCCACTCTCCAGGACCCTGTGCAGCAAGCCACTGTGAGCGTTCTGTCATACAGGGATAAGTTCCCTGGAAGAACACAAGGCACACCTCACGCTGTTGCAACATCATCCCGGCGTCTGCCCTCACAGGCTCACACTGCATTCCAATGATAACTACCGTACTCTTCCCTCCCCACAGCATGAGTGAGCCAGAGAACCCTAATCAGCCTCTGCTTTTTTTTTTTTTTCATTTCAACATCTTTATTGGAGTATAATTGCTTTACAATGATATGTTAGTTTTAGCTTCACAACAAAATGAATCCATTATATATATACATATATTCCCATATCTCTTCCCACTTGCATCTCCCTCCCTCCCACCCTCCTTATCCCACCCCTCCAGGCGGTCACAAAACACCAAGCTGATCTCCCTGTGCTATGTGGCTGTTTCCCACTAGCTATCTACCTTACGTTTGGTAGTGTCTATACGTTTGGTAGTGTATATATGTCAGTGCCTCTCTCTCGCTTTGTCACAGTTTACCCTTCCCCCTCCCCATATCCTCAAGTCCATTCTCTAGTAAGTCTGTGTCTATATTCCTGTTTCACCCCTAGGTTCTTCATGACATTTTTTTTTCTTAAATTCCATATATATGTGTTAGCATACGGTATATGTCTCTCTCTTTCTGACTTACTTCACTCTGTATGACAGATTCTAGGTCTATCCACCTCATTACAAATAGCTCAATTTCGTTTCTTTTTATGGCTGAGTAATAGTCCATTGTATATATGTGCCACATCTTCTTTATCCATTCATCCAGTGATGGGCACTTAGGTTGTTTCCATCTCTGGGCTATTGTAAATAGAGCTGCAATGAACATTTTGGTACATGATTCTTTTTGAATTATGGTTTTCTCAGGGTATATGCCTAGTAGTGGGATTGCTGGGTCATATGGTAGTTCTATATGTAGTTTTTTAAGGAACCTCTATACTGATCTCCACAGTGGCTGTATCAATTTACATTCCCACCAACATTGTAAGAGGGTTCCCTTTTCTCCACACCCTCTCCAGCATTTATTGTTTCTAGATTTTTTGATGATGACTATTCTGACTGGTGTGAGATGATATCTCATTGTAGTTTTGATTTGCATTTATCTAATGGTTAGTGATGTTGAGCATTCTTTCATGTGTTTGTTGGCAGTCTGTATATCTTCTTTGGAGAAATGTTTATTCAGGTCTTCTGCCCATTTTTGGATTGTGTTGTTTTTTTGTTATTAAGCTGCATGAGATGCTTATAAATTTTGGAGATTAATCCTTTGTCAGTTGCTTCATTTGCAAATATTTTCTCCCATTCTGAGGGCTGTCTTTTGGTCTTGTTTATGGTTTCCTTTGCTGTGCAAAAGCTTTTAAGTTTCATTAGGTTCCATTTGTTTATTTTTGTTTTTATTTCCATTTCTCTAGGAGGTGGGTCAAAAAGGACCTTGCTGTGATTTATGTCATAGAGTGTCCTGCCTATATTTTCCTCTAAGAGTCTGATAGTTTCTGCCTTACATTTAGGTTTTTAATCCATTTTGAGCTTATTTTTGTGTATGGTGTTAGGGAGTGATCTAATCTCATAGTTTTACATGTAGCTGTACAGTTTTCCCAGCACCACTTATGTCATAGAGTGTCCTGCCTATATTTTCCTCTAAGAGTCTGATAGTTTCTGCCTTACATTTAGGTTTTTAATCCATTTTGAGCTTATTTTTGTGTATGGTGTTAGGGAGTGATCTAATCTCATAGTTTTACATGTAGCTGTACAGTTTTCCCAGCACCACTTATTTTATTTTATTTTTTTTAACATCTTTATTGGGGTATAATTGCTTTACAATGGTGTGTTAGTTTCTGCTTTATAACAGAGTGAATCAGTTATACATATACATATGTTCCCATATCTCTTCCCCAATTCACATTCCCACCAGCAGTGCAAGAGTGTTCCCTTTTCTCCACACCCTCTCCAGCATTTATTGTTTCTAGATTTTTTGATGATGGCCATTCTGACTGGTGTGAGATGATATCTCATTGTAGTTTTGATTTGCATTTCTCTAATGATTAATGATGTTGAGCATTCTTTCATGTGTTTGTTGGCAGTCTGTATATCTTCTTTGGAGAAATGTCTATTTAGGTCTTCTGCCCATTTTTGGATTGGGTTGTTTATTTTTTTGTTATTGAGCTGCATGAGCTGCCTGTAAATTTTAGAGATTAATCCTTTGTCAGTTGATTCATTTGCAAATATTTTCTCCCATTCTGAGGGCTGTCTTTTGGTCTTGTTTATGGTTTCCTTTGCTGTGCAAAAGCTTTGAAGTTTCATTAGGTCCCATTTGTTTATTTTTGTTTTTATCTCCATTACTCTAGGAGATGGGTCAAGAAGGATCTTGCTGTGATTTATGTCATAGAGTGTTCTGCCTATGTTTTCCTCTAAGAGTTTGATAGTTTCTGGCCTTACATTTAGGTCTTTAATCCATTTTGAGCTTATTTTTGTGTATGGTGTTAGGGAGTGATCTAATCTCATACTTTTACATGTACCTGTCCAGTTTTCCCAGCACCACTTATTGAAGGGGCTGTCCTTTCTCCACTGTATATTCCTGCCACCTTTATCAAAGATAAGGTGACCATATGTGCATGGGTTTATCTCTGGGCTTTCTATCCTATTCCATTGATCTATCTTTCTGTTTTTGTGCCAGTACCATACTGTCTTGATTACTGTAGCTTTGTAGTATAGTCTGAAGTCAGGCAGCCTGATTCCTCCAGCTCCATTTTTTGTTCTCAAGATTGCTTTGGCTATTCGGGGTCTTTTGTGTTTCCATACAAATTGTGAAATTTTTTGTTCTAGTTCTGTGAAAAATGCCAGTGGTAGTTTGATAGGGATTGCATTGAATCTATAGATTGCTTTGGGAAGTAGAGTCATTTTCACAATGTTGATTCTTCCAATCCAAGAACATGGTATATCTCTCCATCTGTTTGTATCATCTTTAATTTCTTTCATCAGTGTCTTATAATTTTCTGCATACAGGTCTTTTGTCTCCTTAGGTAGGTTTATTCCTAGATATTTTATTCTTTTTGTTGCAATGGTAAATGGGAGTGTTTTCTTGATTTCACTTTCAGATTTTTCATCATTAGTATATAGGAATGCCAGAGATTTCTGTGCATTAATTTTGTATCCTGCTACTTTACCAAATTCATTGATTAGCTCTAGTAGTTTTCTGGTAGCATCTTTAGGATTCTCTATGTATAGTATCATGTCATCTGCAAACAGTGACAGCTTTACTTCTTCTTTTCCGATTTGGATTCCTTTTATTTCCTTTTCTTCTCTGATTGCTGTGGCTAAAACTTCCAAAACTATGTTGAATAACAGTGGTGAGAGTGGGGAACCTTGTCTCGTTCCTGACCTTAGCGGAAATGCTTTCAGTTTTTCGCCATTGAGGGTGATGTTGGCTGTGGCCTTGTCATATACGGCCTTTATTATATTGAGGAAAGTTCCCTCTACACCTACTTTCTGCAGGGTTTTTATCATAAATGGGTGTTGAATTTTGTCAAAAGCTTTCTCTGCATCTATTGAGATCCAGCACCACTTATTGAAGAGGCTGTCCTTTCCCCACTGTACATTACTGCCTCCTTTATCAAAGATAAGGTGACCATAAGTGCGTGGGTTTATCTCTGGGATTTCTATCCTGTTCCATTGATCTATATTTCTGTTTTTGTGCCAGTACCATACTGTCTTGATTACTGTAGTTTTGTAGTATAGTCTGAAGTCAGGGAGTCAGATTCCTCCAGCTCCATTTTTCATTCTCAAGATTGATTTTGCTATTCGGGGTCTTTTGTGTTTCCATACAAATTGTGAAATTTTTTGTTCTATTTCTGTGAAAAATGCCAGTGGTAGTTTGATAGGGATTGCATTGAATCTGTAGATTGCTTTGGGTCACAGAGTCATTTTCACAATGTTGATACTTCCAATCCAAGAACATGATATATCTCTCCATCTATTTGTATCATCTTTAATTTCTTTCATCAGTGTGTTATAACTTTCTGCACACAGGTCTTTTGTCTCCTTAGGTAGGTTTATTCCTAGATATTTTATTCTTCTTGTTGCAATGGTAAATGGGAGTGTTTTCTTGATTTCACTTTCAGATTTTTCATCCTTAGTGTCTAGGAATGCCAGAGATTTCTTTGCATTAATTTTGTATCCTGCTACTTTACTAAATTCATTGATTAGCTCTAATAGTTTTCTGGTAGCATCTTTAGGATTCTCTATGTAGAGTATCATGTCATCTGCAAATAGTGACAGCTATACTTTTTCATTTCCGATTTGGATTCCTTTTATTTCCTTTTCTTGTCTGATTGCTGTGGCTAAAACTTCCAAAACTATGTTGAATAAGAGTGGTGAGAGTGGGTAACCTTGCCTTGTTCCTGATCTTAGTGGAAATGCTTTCAGTTTTTTACCATTGAGGACAATGTTGGCTGTGGGTTTGTCATATATGGCCTTTATTATGTTGGGGAAAGTTCCCTCTATGCCTACTTTTTGCAGGGTTTTTATCATAAATGGGTGTTGAATTTTGTCAAAAGCTTTCTCTGCATCTATTCAGATGATCATACGGTTTTTCTCCTTCAATTTGTTAATATGGTGTATCACGTTGATTGATTTGCATATACTGAAGAATCCTTGCATTCCTGGAATAAACCCCACTTGATCACGCTGTATGATCTGTTTAATGTGCAGTTGGATTCTGTTTGCTAGTATTTTGTTGAGGATTTTTGCATCAATGTTCATCAGTGATATTGGCCTGTTGTTTTCTTTCTTTGTGACATCCTTGTCTGGTTTTGGTATCAGAGTGATCGTGGCCTCGTAGAATGAATTGGGGAATGTTCCTCCCTCTGCTATATTTTGGAAGAGTTTGAGAAGGATAGGTGTTAGCTCTTCTGTAAATATTTGATAGAATTTTCCTGTGAAGCCATCTGGTCCTGGGCTTTCATTTGTTGGAAGATTTTTAATCACAGTTTCAATTTCAGGTCTAGTGATTGGCCTGTTAATATTTTCTATTTCTTCCTGATTCAGTCTTGGCACATTGTGCCTTTCTAAGAATTTGTCCATTTCTTCCAGGTTGTAAATTTTAATGGCATAGAGTTGCTTGTAGTAACCTCTCATGATCTTTTGTATTTCTGCAGTGTCAGTTGTTACTTCTCCTTTTTCATTTCTAATTCTGTTGATTTGAGTCTTCTCCCTCTTTTTCTTGATGAGTCTGGCTAATGGTTTATCAATTTTGTTTATCTTCTCAAAGAACCAGCTTTTAGTTTTATTGATCTTTGCTATCATTTCCTTCATTTCTTTTTCATTTATTTCTGTTCTGATTTTTATGATTTCTTTCCTTCTGCTAACTTTGGGGTACTTTTGTTCTTCTTTCTCTAATTGCTTTAGGTGCAAGGTTTGGTTGTTTATTCGAGATGTTTCCTGTTTCTTAAGGTAGGATTGTATTGTTGTAAATTTCCCTCTTAGAACTGCTTTTTCTGCATCCCATAGATTTTGAGTCGTCGTGTCTCCATTGTCATTTGTTTCTAGGTATTTTTTGATTTCCTCTTTGATTTCTTCAGTGATCACTTTGCTATTAAGTAGTGTATTGTTTAGCTTCCATGTGTTTGTAGGTTTTACAGATCTTTTCCTGTAATTGATATCTAGTCTCATAGCATTGTGGTCGGAAAAGATACTTCATACAATTTCAAGTTTCTTAAATTTACCAAGGCTTGATTTGTGACCCACGATATGATCTATCCTAGAGAATGTTCCATGAGCACTAGAGAAAATGTGTATTCTGTTGTTTTTGGATGGAATGTCCTATAAATATCCATTAAGTCCATCTTGTTTAATGTATCATTTAAAGCTTGGGTTTCCTTATTTATCTTCATTTTGGATGATCTGTCCATTGGTGACAGTGGGGTGTTAAAGTACCCTACTATGAATGTGTTACTGTCAATTTCCCCTTTTATGGCTGTTAGTATTTGCCTTATATATTGAGGTGCTCCTATGAATGGTGCATAAATATTTACAATTGTTATATCTTCTTTTGGATCGATCCATTGATCATTATGTAATGTCCTTCTTTGTCTCTTCTAATAGTCTTTATTTTAAAGTCTATTTTGTCTGATATGAGAATTGCTACTCCAGCTTTCTTTTGGTTTCCATTTGCATGAAATATCTTTTTCCATCCCCTTACTTTCAGTTGGTATGTGTCTCTAGGTCTGACGTGGGTCTCTTGTAGACCGCAAATACATGGGTCTTGTTTTTGTATCCATTGAGACAATCTCTGTCTTTTGGTGGGAGCATTTAGTCCATTTACATTTAAGGTAATTATCAATATGTATGTTCTTATTCCCATTTTCTTAATTGTTTTGGTTTCATTATTGTAGGTCTTTTCCTTCTCTTGTGTTTATTGCCTAGAGAAGTTCCTTTAGCAGTTGTTGTAGAGCTGGTTTGGTGGTGCTGAACTCTCTCAGCTTTTGACTGTCTGTAAAGGTGTTAATTTCTCCATCAAATCTGAATGAGATCCTTGCTGGATAGAGTAATCTTGGTTGCAGGTTTTTCTCCTTCATCACTTTCAATATGTCCTGCCACTCCCTTCTGGCTTGCAGAGTTTCTGCTGAAAGATCAGCTGTTAACCTTATGGGGATTCCCTTGTGTGTTATTTGTTGTTTTTCCCTTGCTGCTTTTAATATGCTTTCTTTGTATTTATTTTTTTTTGACAGTTTGAGTAATATGTGTCTTGGCGTATTTCTCCTTGGATTTTTCCTGTATGGGACTCTCTGTGCCTCCTGGACTTCATTAACTATTTCCTTTCCCATATTAGGGACGTTTTCAACTATAATGTCTTCAAATATTTTCTCTGTCCCTTTCTTTTTCTCTTCTTCTTCTGGAACCCCTATAATTCGAATGTTGGTGCATTTAATGTTGTCCCAGAGGTCTCTGAGACTGTCCTCAGTTCTTTTCATTCTTTTTTCTTTATTCTGCTCTGCAGTAGTTATTTCCACTATTTTATCTTCCAGGTCACTTATCCGTTCTTCTGCCTCAGTTATTCTGCTATTGATCCCATCTAGAGTATTTTTCATTTCATTTATTGTGTTGTTCATCATTGTTTGTTTCATCTTTATTTCTTCTAGGTCCTTGTTAACTGCTTCTTGCATTTTGTCCATTCTATTTCCAAGATTTTGGATCATCTTTACTATCATTATTCTGAACTCTTTTTCAGGTAGACTGCCTATTTCCTCTTCATTTGTTAGGTCTGGTGGGTTTTTATCTTGCTCCTTCATCTGCTGTGTGTTTTTCTGTCTTCTCATTTTGCTTATCTTACTGTGATTGGGTTCACCTTTTTGCAGGCTGCAAGTTCGTAGCTCCCGTT
Organism: Lipotes vexillifer; assembly: GCF_000442215.2. NCBI lineage: Eukaryota > Metazoa > Chordata > Mammalia > Artiodactyla > Lipotidae > Lipotes > Lipotes vexillifer. The sequence goes on along the minus strand of NW_006784687.1, from coordinate 44,071 downwards.
GTTTTTGATGTCTGTCTCCAGTGGCTAAGGTTGGTTCAGTGGGTTGTGTAGGCTTCCTGGTGGAGGGGACTAGTGTCTGTGTTCTGGTGGATGAGGCTGGATCTTGTCTTTCTGGGGGGCAGGTCCACGTCTGGTGGTGTGTTTTGGGGTGTCTGTTGATTTATTATTATTTTGGACAGCCTCTCTGCTAATGGGTAGGGTTGTGTTCCTGTCTTGCTAGTTGTTTGGCATAGGGTGTCCAGCACTGTAGCTTGCTGGTCGTTGAGTGAAGCTGGGTGCTTGTGTTGAGATGGAGAACTCTGGGAGATTTTTGCCGTTTGATACTATGTGCAGATGGGAGGTCTCTTGTGGACCAGTGTCCTGATGTTGGCTCTCCCACCTCAGAGGCACAGCACTAACTCCTGGCTGCAGCACCAAGAGCCTTTCATCCACACGTCTCAGAAGAAAAGGGAGAAAAAGTAGAAAGAAAGAATTAGTAGAAGTAGAAAGAAAGAAAGGAGGGAGGGCAGGAGGGAGGGAGCAAGGAAGGATGGAGGGAAGGAAGTAAAAAAAGAAAGAAAGAAGATAAAATAAAATAAAGATAAAATATAATAAAGTTATTAAAATAAAAAGAATAATTATTAAGAGAAAAAAAACCCAAGAAATAAAAAAACGGGTGGATAGAACCCTTGAGCAAATGGTGGAAGCAAAGCTATACAGACAAAATCTCATATAGAAGCATACGCATACACACTCACAAAAAGAGGAAAAGAGGAAAAAATCATAAATCTTGCTCTCAAAGTCCACCTCCTCAATTTGGGATGATTGAGGGTCACGGAGTGCAGGGCGAGCCTGCAGCGGCAGAGGCCAGCGTGACACTGCACCAGCCTGAGGCGCTCTGTGTGTTCTCCCGGGGTAGTTGTCCCTGGATCCTGGGACCCTGGCGGGCTGCACAGGCCCCCGCGGAAGGGGGTGTGGATAGTGACCTGTGTTCGCACACAGGCTTCTTGGTGGCGGCAGTAGCAGCCTTAGCATCTCATGTCCGTCTCTGGGGTCCGTGCTTTTAGCCACGGCTCACGCCCGTCTCTGGAGCTCCTTTAAGCATCATTCTTAGTCCCCTCTCCTCACGCACCAGGAAATAAAGAGGGAAGAAAAAGGCTCTTGCCTCTTCGGTAGGTCCAGACTTTTCCCCGGACTCCCTCCCAGCCAGCCGTGGCTCACTAACCCCTTGCAGGCTGTGTTCACGCCGCCAACCCCAGTCCTCTCCCTGCGCTCCGACCGAAGCCTCACCTGCTCCGGCAGGGGAGCAGACAAGCCTCTCGGGCTGGTGAGTTCCAGTCGGCCCTGATCCTCTGTGCTGGAACCTCTCTGCTTTGCCCTCCACACCCCTGTTGCTGTGCTCTCCTCCGTGGCTCCGTAGCTCCACCCCTCCGCCACCCGCAATCTCTGCCCGCGAAGGGGCTTCCTAGTGTGTGGACACTTTTCCTCCTTCACACCTCCCTCCCACTGGTGCAGGACACATCCCTATCCTTTTGTCTCTGTTTATTCTTTTGCGCTACGCAGGTACATGGGGGGTTTCTTGCCTTTTGGGAGGTCTGAGGTCTTCTGCCAGCGTTCAGTAGGTGTTCTGTAGGAGTGGTTCCACGTGTAGATGTATTTCTGGTGTATCTGTGGGGAGGAAGGTGATCTCTGCGTCTTACTCTTCCGCCATCTTTCCAGAAGTCCCTCAGCCTCTGCTTTAACCTCGTCCTGTCTGGGCCAGAACAGAAGCCTAAGAGCAAACTAGATGCAGAGGTAGAGCCAAAACCAAAGCTGAACCTCAGGAACTGTGCAAACAAAGAAGAGAAAGGGAAATTACTTGGTGCAGCCTCAGGAGCAGAGGATTAAATCCCCACAATCAACTTGAGGTATGTTGCATATGTGGAATACCTGAATAGAAAATAAATCAACCCAAAATTGAGGTGGTGGACTTTGGGAGCAACTGAAGACTTGGGGATTGCTGTCTGCAACGGACTTGTTTCTGATTTAATGTTTATCTTAGTATAGTTTTTAGTACTTGTTATCATTGTGGGATATGTTTATAAGTTTGGTTACTCTCTTCTTTTTTATTGCCAATTTAATTTTTTATTAAAAAATTTTTAATTATTTTATTAAAAATATTTTTTCTTACATTTTTTCTCCCTTTTCTTCTGAGCCATGTGGCTGCCAGGGTCTGGGTGCTGTGGTCTGGTGTCAGTCCAGAGCCTCTGAGGTGGCAGAGCCAAGTTCAGGACATTGGACCACCAGAGACTTCCCTGCCCTATGTAATATCAATCGGCATGAGCTCTCCCAGATATCTTCATCTCAATGCTAAGACCCAGCTCCACCCAAGAGCCAGCAAGCTTCAGTGCTGGATGCCCTATCTCAAACGACTAGAAAGACAGGAGCACAAACGCACCCATTAGCAGAGAGGCTGCCTAAAATCAAACTAAGTTCACAGAAACCCTAAAACACACTACCAGATGCAGCCCTGCCCACGAAAATGACAAGATATAGACTCACTAACCAGAACACAGGCACCAGTCCCCTTAAACAGGAAGCCTACAAAACTCGCTGAAACTACTTTGCTCACTTGGGGCAGGCACCAAAAACAATGGGAACAATGAACTTATAGCCTGTGAAAAGGAAATGCTAAGCACAGTAAGTTAAACAAAAGGCGAAGACAGAGAAATATGCAGCATATGAAAGAGCAAGGTAAAAACCCACCAGACCAAACAAATGAAGAGGAAACAAACATTCTACCTGAAAAAGAATTCAGAGTAATGATAGAAAAGATGATCCAAAATCTTGGACATACAATGGAGAAAATACACGAAACGTTTAACAAGGACTTAGAAGAACTAAAGAGCAAACAAACAATGATGAACAATGCAATAAATGAATTAAAAATTCCCTAGAAGGAATAAATAGCAGAATAACTGAGGCAGAAGGATGGATAAGTAACTTGGAAGATAAAATAGTGGAAATCACTACCACAGAGCAGAATAAAGAAAAAAGAATGAAAAGAATTGAGGACACTCTCAGAGACCTCTTGTACAACATTAAATGCACAAAATTTGAATTATAGGGGTCCCAGAAGAAGATGAGTAAAAGAAAGGGTATGAGAAAATATTTGAAGAGATTATAGTTGAAATCTCCCATAACATGAGAAAAGATATAGTCAATCAACTCCAGGAAGTGCAGAGCCCCATATAGGATATATCCAAGGAGAAACATGCCAAGACACATATTAATCAAAGGATCAAAAATTAAATACAAAGAAAAAATTATTAAAAGCTGCAAAGGAAAAGCAACAAATAACATGCAAGGGAATCCCCATAAGGTTAACAGCTGATCTTTCAGTAGAAACTCTGCAAGCCATAAGGGAGTGGCAGAACATATTTAAAGTGCTGAAAGGGAAAAACCTACAACCTAGAATACTCTACACAACAAGGATCTCATTCAGATTTGATGGATGAATTAAAACCTTTACAGAAAAGCAAAAGCTAAGAGAACTCAGCATCACCAAAGCAGCTTTACAACAAATGTTAAAAGAAATTATCTAGGCAGGAAACACAAGATATACAAAACGAAACCAAAACAAATAAAAAATGGTAATAGGAACATACATATTGATAATTACCTTAAATGTAAAGGGATAAATTGCTCCAACCAAAAGACATAGACTGGCTGAATAGATACAAAAACAAGACGTGCTTATATGTTGTCTACAAGAGACTCACTTCAGACCTAGGGACACATACAGACTGAAAGTGAGGGGATGGAAAAAGATATTCCATGCAAATGGAAATCAAAAGAAAGCTGGAGTAGCAATTCTCATATCACACAAAATAGACTTTCAAATCAAGACTATTGCAAGAGACAAAGAAGGACACTATGTAATGATCAAGAGATCAATCCAAGAAGAAGATATAACAACTGCAAATATTTATGCACCCAACATAGGAGCACCTCAATACATAAGGCAAATGTTAATAGCCATAAAAGGAAAATTGACAGTAATACAACAATTGTAGGGGATTTTAACACCATACTTTCACCAATGGACAGATCATTGAAAATGAAAGTAAATTAGGAAACACAAGCTTCAAATGCCACATTAAACAAGATTGATTTAACATATTCATAGGACATTCCATCCAAAACCAACAGAATACACTTTCTTCTCAAGTATTCATGGCACATTAACCAGGATAGATCATATCTTGGGTCACAAATCAAGCCTTGGTAAATTTAAGAAAATTGAAATAGTATGAAATATCTTTTCTGACCACAATGCTATGAGACTAGATATCAATTAAAGAAAAACTATAAAATATACAAAGACAGGGAGGCTAAACAATACTAAATAGCTGAAAGATTACTGAAGAATTCAAAGAGGAAATCAAAAAAACCTAGAAACAAATGACAATGAAAACATGATCACCCAAAACCTATGGTATTCAACAAAAGCAGTTCTAGGAGGGAAGTTTATAGCAATACAGTCCTACCTCAAGAAACAAGAAAAATATCAAATAAACAACCTAAACTTACACCTAAAGCAATTAGAGAAAGAAGAACAAAAAAACCCCAAAGTTAGCAGAAGGAAAGAAATCATAAATTTCAGATCAGAAATAAATGAAAAAGAAATGAAAGAAACAATAGCAAAGATCAATATATCTAAAAGCTGGTTCTTTGAGAAGATAAACAAAATTCATAAACTATTAGACAGACTCATCAAGAAAAAAAGAGGAAAGACTGAAATCAACAGTATTAGAAATGGAAAAGGAGAAGTAACAACTGACACTTCAGAAATACAGAGGATCATGAGAGATTATTAAAAGCAACTATATGCCAATAAAATGGACAACCTGGAGAAATGGACAAATTCTTAGAAAACACAACCTTCTGAGACTGAACCAGGAAGAAATAGAAAATATGAACAGACCAATCACAAGTACTGAAATTGAAACTGTGTTTAAAAATCTTCCAATAAACAAAAAGCCAGGACCAGATGGCTTCACAGACGAATTCCATCAAAGATTTAGAGGAGAGCTAACACCTATCCCTCTCAAACTCCTCAAAAATATAGCAGAGAGAGGAGCATTCCAAAACTCAGTCTATGAAGTCACCATCACCCTGATACCAAAACCAAAGACGTCACAAAGAAAGAAGACTACAGGCCAATATCACTGATGAACGTAGATGCAAAAATCATCAGCAAAATACTAGCAAACAGAATCCAACAACATATTAAAAGGATCATAAACCATGACAAAGAGGGGTTTATCCCAGGAATGCAAAGATTCTTCAATATATGCAAATCAATCAATGTGATACATCGTATTAACAAATTGAAGAGTAAAAACCATATGATCACCTCAATAGATGCAGAAAAAGTTTCAAGAAAATTCAAAAACATATATGATAAAAAAAAAAACCTCCAGAGAGCAGGCATAGAGGGAACCTACCTCAACGTAATAAAGGCCATATATGACAAACCGACAGCCAACATCGTTCTCAATGGTGAAAAACTGAAACCATTTGCACTAAGATCAGGAAAAAGACAAAGTTGTCTGCTCTCACCACTATTATTCAACACAGTTTTGGAATTTTTAGCCATGGTAATCAGAGAAGAAATAGAATTAAAAGGAATCAAATTTGAAAAGAAGAAGTAAAGGTGTCACTGTTTGCAGATGATATGATATTATACATAGAGAATCCTAAAGATGCTACCAGAAAACTATTAGAGCTAATCAATGAATTTGATAAAGTACCAGGACACAAAATTATTGCGCAGAAATCTCTTGTATTCCTATACATTAATGATGAAAAGATATGAAAGAGAAATTAAGGGAACACCCCTATTTACCATTGCCACAAAAGGAATAAAATACCTAGAAATAAACCTACCTAAGGAGACAAAAGACCTGTATACAGAAAACTATAAGGCACTGATGAAAGAAATTAAAGATGATACAAACACATGGAGAGATATATCATGTTCTTGGATTGGAAGAATGAACATTGTGAAAATGACTATACTACCCAAAGCAATCTCTGGATTGAATGCAATCCATATCAAACTACAACTGGCATTTTTCACAGAACTAGAACAAAATAATTCACAATTTTTTATAGAAACACAAAGGACCCTGAATAGCCAAAGCAATCTTGAGAAAGAAAAATGGAGCTGAAGGAAACAGGCTCCTGGATTTCAGACTATCCTACAAAGGTACAGTAATCAAAACAGTATGGTACTGGCACAAAAACAGAAACATAGATCAATGGAACAGGATAGAAACCCAGGGATAAACCCACTCACATATGGTCACCTTATTTCTGATAAAGGAGTCAAGAAAAAACAGTGGAGAAAAGACAGCCTCTTCAATAATTGGTGCTGGGAAAACTGGACATTTACATGTAAAAGAATAGAATTAGAACACTCCCTAACAGCATACACAAAAATAAACTCAAAATGGATTAAAGACCCAAATGTAACACCAGGCAATATACAACTCTTAGAGGAAAACATAGGCAGAACACTCTATGACATAAATCACAGCAAGATCCTTTTTGACCCACCTCCTAGAGAAATAGAAATAAAAACAAAAATAAACAAATGGGATCTAATAAAGCTTATAAGCTTTTGCACAGCAAAGGGAATGATAAACAAGATGAAAAGACAACCCTCAGAATGGGATAAGATATTTGCAAATGAAACAAAAGAGAAAGGATTAATCTCAAAATTTACAAGCAGCTCATGCTGCTCAATATCAGAAAAACAAACAACAAATCCAAAAATAGGCAGAAGACTTAAATAGACATTTCTCCAAAGAAGATATACAGATTACCACCAAACACATGAAAGAATGCTCATCCTCATTAATCATTAGAGAAATGCAAATCAGAACTACAATAGGGTATCACCTCACAGCAGTCAGAATGGCCATCAAAAAATCTACAAACAGTAAATGCTGGAGAGGGTATTGAGAAAAGGGAATCCTCTTGAACTGTTGGTGGGAATGTAAATTCATAGAGCCACTGTGGAGAACAGTATGGATGTTCCTTAAAAACCTAAAAATAGAACTACCATATGACCCCATAATTCTTTTACTGGTCATACACCCTGAGAAAACCATAGTTGAAAAAGAATCATGTACCACAATGTTCATTGCAGCTCTATTTACAAATAGCCCAACATGGAAGCAACCTAAGTGTTCATCGACAGATGAGTGGATAAATAAGATGTGGCATATAAATACAATGGAATATTAGCCATAAAAAGAAACAAAATTTTGTTATTTGTAGTGAGGTGGATGGACTTGGAGTCTGTCATGCAGAGTAAAGTAAGTCAGAAATGGGAAAAAATGCCGTATGCTAACAGATATATATGGAATCTTTAAAAAAAAAAAAAGGTTTATGAAGAACCTAGGGAAATCATGTGAATAAAGATGCAGACCTACTAGAGAATGGACTTGAGGACACGGGGAGGGGGAAGGGTAAGCTTGGACAAAGTGAGAGAGTGGCATGGACATATATACACTTCCAAATGTAGCTAGTGGGAAGCAGCTGCATAGCACAGGGAGATCAGTTCGGTGCTTTTTGATCAACAAGATGGGTGGGATAGGGAGAGTGGGAGGGGGGGAGATACAAGAGAGAAGAGATATAGGGATATATGTAAATGTATAGCTGACTCACTTTGTTATAAAGCAGAAACTAACACACCATTGTAAAGCAATTATACTCCAATAATGAAGTTAAAAAAATAAACCCTACAGCTAATTTCATACTTTTAGTGAAAGCCTAATGACTTTTCCCCTAAAATAAGGAACAAAGGAAGTCAATGTGATAGCCTCTGAATCTTCCTCTGGCTTTGCAATTAGAGCCCATATTTCCCTTTCTGTCTCAATAAAATTATGTTAATCTCAAAAAAAAAAAACTCTTAGAGGAAATCATGGGAAGAACACTCTATGACATAAATCGCAGCAACATCTTATTTGACCCACCTCCTAGAGAAGTGGAAATTAAAACACAAATAAACAAATGGGACCTAATGAAACTTAAAATCTTTTGTGCAGTGAAGGAAACTATAAAAAAGATGAAAATACAACCCGCAGAATGGGAGAAAATATTTGCAAACTGACAAGCAACTGACAAAGGATTAATCTCCGAAATATACAAGCAGCTCATGTAGCTCAATATCAAAAAGCAAACAACCCAATCCAAAAGTGGGCAGAAGACCTAAATAAACATTTCTCCAAAGAAGATACACAGATTGCCAACAAACACATGAAAGGATGCTCAACATCACTAATCACTAGAGAAATACAATCCACAACTTCAATGAGGTATCATCTCACACCAGTCAGAATGGCCATCATCAAAAAATCTACAAACAATAAAGACTGTTGAGGGTGTGGAGAAGTGGGAACCTTCTTTCACTGTTGATCCGAATGTAAATTGATTCAAACACTATGGAGAACTAAGGACGTTCCTTTAAAAACTAAAAATAGAACTACCATACAGTCCAGCAATCCCACTACTGGTCATATACCCTGAGAAAGCCATAATTCAAAAAGAGTCATGTACCACAATGTTCATTGCAGCACTATTTACAATAGCCAGGACATGGAAAGAACCTAGGTGTCCCTCAACAGATGAATGGATAAAGAAGATGTGGCACATATATACAATGGAAGATTACTCAGCCATAAAAAAAAGGAAATTGAGTTATTTGTAGTGAGGTGGATGAACTTATAGTCTGTCATAGAGAATGAAGTACGTCAGAAAAAGAAAAACAAATACTGTATGCTAACACATATATATGGAATCTAAAACAAAGGTTATGAAGAACCAAGGAGCATGACGGGAATAAAGACACAGACCTACTAGAGAACGGACCTGAGGACAGGGGGAGGAGGAAGGTGAGAGAGTGACATGGACACTACAAAATGTAAAATCGATACCTAATGGGAAGCAGCCACATAGTACAGGGAGATCAGCTCTGTGCTTTTTGACCACCTAGAGGGGTGGGAAAGGGAGAGTGGTAGGGAGGGAGACACAAGAGGGAAGGTTTATGGGGATATATATATACATATAGCTGATTCACATTGTTATACAGCAGAAACTAACACAACATTGTAAAGCAATCATACTCCAATTAAGATGTATAAAAAAAGAATATACAGTACAACACAGGGAATATAGCCAATATTTTATAACTAGAGATGGAGTACATGCAATAAATATTGTGACTCACTATAAAAAGAAAAAAGAAAACAAAAGCTAGCCTGAAGGGAGGCACTTGGTGCAAGGTTACACTTATATGGATAGATGTGTTTTATAATAATTTATTATTTCATTGGTTTATTAATTCCTTTAATAAATATTTAATAAGAATCTTCCATGTGCAAAAAAAAAAAAAAAGATTGTATTGCTCTAAACTTCCCTCTTGGAACTGCTTTTGCTCTATCCCGTAGGTTTTGGGTCATCGTGTTTTCATTGTCATCTGTTTGTGGGCATTTTTTTATTTCCTCTTTGATTTCTTCAGTGAACTCTTTGCCGTTTAGTAGCATATTGTTTAGCCTGCATGCATTTGTATTTTTTTAAAATAATTTTTTCCTATAATTTATATCTAGTCTCATAGCTTTGTGGTAGGAAAATATATTTTTTACGATTTCAATTTTCTTAAGTTTACTGAGGCTTGATTTGGGACCCAAGAGGTGATCTATCCTGGAGAATGTTCCATGAACACTTGAGAAGAAAGTGTATTCTGTTATTTTTGAAAGGAATGTCATAAATATCATTTAAGTCCATCTGATCTAATGTGTCATTTAAAGCTTGTGCTTCCTTATTTATTTTCTTTTTTCTTTTTTTTTCATTTTGAATGATCTGTCCACTGGTGAAAGTGGGGTGTTAAAGTCCCCTTGTATTATTGTGTTACTGTCAATTTCCCCTTTTATGGCTGTTAGCATTTGCCTCATGTATCGAGGTGCTCCTGTGTTGGGTGCATAAATATTTACAATTGTTGTATCTTCTTCTTGGATTGATCGCTTGATCATTATGTAGTGTCCTTCTTTGTCTCTTGCAATAGTCTTTATTTTAAAGTCTATTTTATCTGATATGAATATTGCTACTCCAGCTTTCCTTTCATTTCCATTTGCATGGAATATCTTTTTCCATCCCCTCACTTTCAGTCTGTATGTGTCCCTAGGTCTGAAGTGGGTCTCTTGTAGACAGCATATGTATGGGTCTTATTTTTGTATCCATTCAGCCAGTCTGTGTCTTTTGGTTGGGACATTTAATCCATTTACATTTAAGGTAATTATCAATATGTAAGTTCCTATTCCCATTTTCTTAATTGTTTTGGGTTTGTTATTGTAGGTCTGTTCCTTCTCTTGTGTTTTCTGCCTAGAGAAGTTCCTTTAGCATTTGTTGTAAAGATGGTTTGGTGGTGTTGAATTCTCTTAACTTTTGCTTGTCTGTAAAGGTTTTAATTTCTCCATTGAATCCGAATGAGACCCTTGATGAGTAGAGTAATCTTGGTTGTAGGTTTTTCCTTTTCATTACTTTAAATATGTCCTCCTACTCCCTTCTGGCTTGCAGAGTTTCTGCTGAAAGATCAGCTGTTAACCTTATGGGGATTCCTTTGTATGTTATTTGTTGCTTTCCCCTTGCTGCTTTTAATATTTTTTTTTGTATTTAATTTTTGATTTTTTGATTAGTGTGTATCTTGTCATGTTTCTCCTTGGATTTATCCTGTATAGGACTCTCTGTGCTTCCTGGAATTGATACTATTTCCTTTCCCATGGTAGGGAAATTTTCAACTATAATCTCTACAAATATTTTCTCAGACCCTTTCTTTTTCTCTTCTTCTTCTGCAACCCTATAATTCGAATGTTGTTGGATTTAATATTGTCCCAGAGGTCCTGAGACTGTCCTCAAGTCTTTTCATTCTTTTTTGTTTATTCTGCTCTGTGGCAATTATTTCCACTATTTTTTCTTCCAGGTCACTTATCTGTTCTTCTGCCTCAGTTATTCTGCTATTGATTCCTTCTAGAGAATTTTTAATTTCATTTACTGTGTTGTTCATCATTGTTTTTTTGCTCTTTAGTTCTTCTAGGTCCTTGTTAAACGTTTCTTGTATTTTCTGCATTCTATGTCCAAGATTTTGGATCATCTTTACTATCATTACTCTGAATTCTTTTTCAGGTAGAATGCCTATTTCCTCTCATTTGTTCGGCTGGTGGGTTTTTACCATGCTCCTTCATCTGCTGCCTATTTCTCTGATTGTTATTATCTGGTGCCAGGAAGTCTCTGGTGGTCCAATGTCCTGGACTCAGCTCTCCCACATCAGAGGCTCAGACCTGACACCTGGCCAGAGCACCAAGACCCTGCCAGCCACACAGCTCAGAATAAAGGGAAGAAAAAAAAGGAAAAAAATAAATAAAAAGAAGAGAACACCAAAACCAATGAATAAATCCACCAATGATAACAAGCACTAAAATCTAAATTTTGATAAACATAAAAACCAGAAACAAATCAGATGCAGAAAGCAAACCCCAAGTGTACATTTGCTCACAAATTCCACCATCTCAATTTTGGGATCATTCATTGTCTATGCTGATATTCCACAGTTTCAGGGTTCATCCAGTTGATTTTGGGATTTAATCCTCTGCTCCTGAGGCTGCATGGAGAAATTTCCCTTTCCCTTCTTTTTTAGCCCAGCTCCTGACGTTCTGCTTTGGTTTTGGCCCTGACTCTGTATGTAGGTCACTCTCAGACGTCTGTTCCCCTCCCAGACAGGAGGGGGTTAAAACAGAGGTTGATTAGGGCTCTCTTGCCCACTCAGACTGGGGGGAAGGAGGGGTACAGAATGTGGTGTGAGCCTGTGTTGACAGAGGCCAGTGTAAGATTGCAACAGTCTGAGGCATGCTGTGTGTTCTCCCAGGGAAGTTGTCCCTTGATCTCGGGACCCTGACAGTAGTGTACTGCCCAGGCTCCTGAGGGGTATTGGTAGTGACCTGTGCTTGCACACAGGATTCTTGGTGGCAGTTGCAGCAGTGTTAGCATTTCATGCCCGTCTCTGGGATCTGAGCTCATACCCATGGCTCATGCCTATCTCTGGAGCTTGATTAGGTTGTGCTCTGCCTTCTGTGGGCACATGGGGAAGGAATCCCCTCTCCTTGAACACCCTGAAACAATGGTTTCTTACCTCCTTACCTTAAGGAACCTCCATATTGTTCTCCATAGCGGCTGTATCAATTTACATTCCCACCAACAGTGCAAGAGGGTTCCCTTTTCTCCACACCATCTCAAGCATTTATTATTTGTAGATTTTTTGACAATGGTCATTCTGACTGGTGTGAGGTGATACCTCATGTAGTTTTGATTTCTCTAATGATTAGTGATGTTGAGCATCCTTTCATGTAGTGTCCATTGACAGATGAATGGATAAAGAAGATGTGGCACATGTATACAATGGAATATTACCCAGCCATAAAAAGAAATGAAATTGAATTATTTGTAGTGAGGATGACTCTAGACAGTCTAGAGACTGTCATACAGAGTGAAGTAAGTCAGAAAGAGAAAAACAAATACTGTATGCTAACACATATATATGGAATCTAGAAAAAGGAAAAAAAAAAGGTCAGAAGAACCTAGGGGCAAGACGGGAATAAAGATGCAGACCTACTAGAGAGTGGACTGGAGGATACGGGGAGGGGAATAGTAAGCTGGGACAAAGTGAAAGAGTGGCATGAATATATATACACTACCAAATGTAAAATAGAGAGCTAGAGGGGGACAGCCGCATGGCACAGGCAGACTAGGTCGGTGCTTTGTGACCACCTGGAGGGGTGGGATAGGGAGGGTGGGAGGGAGGGAGATGCAAGAGGGAAGAGATATGGGGATATGTGTATATGTGTAACTGATTCACTTTGTTGTAGAGCAGAAACTGACACGCTATTTTAAAGCAATTACACTTTAATAAAGATGTTAAAAATACTAATTTCTTTCTATTTTATAACCCTCTTGCTTGTAATAAATTTTTTGCTTGTTTCAAACACGGGAGGTTGGACTTTATTAGCACCCATGTTGTTCACAACTCTATCCCAACAGTTGTGAACAATATGGGTGCTAATAAAGTACTTGACACCTGCTTAATACTTAATAATATCTGCTGCAAGAATGAATGAATTGTGTTAATCAAGAAGACAGATAATGTGTTATATAACACTCTACCCATTAGGTTTAGGTTCATCTGTGAGTGACAGAACCCAAGAAAACTGTGGCTTAAATAAGATTATTTATCTTTTATAGAAAAGGATAAAAATAAGCAGTCCATGATTGTTCAGTGGTTTCATAAAGTCCTCAGTGAACCAGTCTCCTTCTGTCTTCCTGTTCTGCCATCCTCAGCATGTGGCTTCTACCACCTAGTTCAAGATAGCAATGTGAATTCCAGCTGTAACATCTGCTTTCCAGCTGCCAGGAAGAAAAGAGGGTTGAAGATATAAATTTCCCTTCCTTTAAGGATACTTGCTATGAACTGAATTGTGTCCCTCCCCTGAAAATTTGTATGTTGAGGGCCTCCCTGGTGGCGCAGTGGTTGAGAGTCCGCCTGCCGATGCAGGGGATACGGGTTCGTG
>NW_006784687.1:19504-30069 GCF_000442215.2 Lipotes vexillifer | reverse complement strand
AAAAAAAAAAAAAAAAAAAAAAAAAAGAAAATTTGTACGTTGAAGTCCTAACTCCCAGTGTGATGGTATTTGGAAATGGGGATCTTTGGGAGGTAATTAGGGTTAGGTGATATAAACGTGGGGCATTCATAATGAGATTAGTACCCTTAAAAAAAGAGACACCATGTTTCTCTCTCCTGCAAATGAAGAAGAGGTTGTGTGAGGACACAGACATATGGTAGCCACCTACAAGCAAGAGAAGAGGCATCAGAATGAAGCCTACCTTGCTGATTCCTTCATCTTGGACTTTCCAGCCTCTAAAATTATGAGAAATAAATTTCTGTTTTTTAAACCACCCAGTCTATGGAGTTTGTTATGGGAACCCGAGCAGACTGATATAATGATTTTTTGGAAGATATACAAATTTAGTTTTCAAATAAAAACAATATTGAAATCTTGCCTTTGTCTAACATGATGCAACTATCTCTTACACAACCAAAAATCTTGCTAAATCTCTTCCCCAAAAATGAATCAAAGTCTGGTCAAATCATATACTTTCCTTTGATATACTTCAATTTAAATAAGAAATGTGAAGATAATGAGTAGTAACACATTTTTTGTTAGATGGGAGGAGAATGGGAGAAAAGAGAAAAAATTGGTTAATTCACACCATATAGTCATATCAAAATAAGTATGAAATATAACCATAATAGTCCTTGTTTCTGAATCTGGTCACATGATCATAACTGTTGTTTATAACTACCTCTCACACTATCCATTCTGTATTCCTTTTGTTCTCAGCAAGCACATTAGCTGGTCATAATTCCCTGACTGGTAGTTTGACCTAAACTTTATTCCTGCCAAATCTAGGCCATTAAAAGCTTTACCTGAATTGGTTTGTTTTAGTTTCACATTTACTTTAGTCACAAATCATGAGAGTATGAAGTGGTACTCAAGGGGGTTTCTTGCATTCATTATATTCCTATTTAACCCCATTGGGAAGTAGCAACCCATTTCTCCTTGATAGTCAGTGCCAATTAATCTCTTCTTTGTTGACTTTAAGCATAAGAAGATTAATGTGTTCAGGTGGCAGTCTCATCTACCATTACTGTGTCCCCTGGTGGAAGCTTTTCTCCATTGTGAACCAAATCTTCTATACCTGTATAGCCCAGGGTCATGAAGATGGAAATGATGCTAGTGGATCACTAGAAGTAGTAGTGAGAGAAGCCACTCTCTTGGGAGCCACCTCTTGGTTCTTGGACCCATGAATTCCGGTGGTAGAAGAAATAGCACCAATATTGGTTATTGATTTAGAAGATATACCACATCCTGGAAGATATTACTCTAGACTCACAAGGTGTTTCCTATATCTTTCAAAGGTCTATTCTACAAAGCTATCAGGCTGTATGCTTCAGGGTAAAAAAGAACACGGTAAGAACAGTGAATTCTATGAGCATGGGTCAATAGCTGTGCTTCATTTCCTGTAAAATGGGTTTCTTGGTAAGAAGTAATTTTATATAGAATAGCATGAAGATAAATAAGTCAGTTAATGGATAGTGGTTTTAGCAGAAATTTTGCAGATAGGAAAGGCAGAGTGTCTATTCCAATGAGAACAAAATGTCCCCCTACTATGATGAAAATAGTACCATGTAATCAATCTGTCACTAGGTGGCTGGCTAATTCCCCTGGAGAATGGTGTTTTGGGAATTCTCATGGCCCAACTCATTTCATCTAATGCTCACTTCCTGCAGTCCCTTGTACTCATCCCATAATTCAAGTCTGTTAGGCTTCCTCCCAAATTTAGCTGTTGGTTTTATATTGGCCTGCTAAACTCACAATCTAATTTAGATCCCTTCCTTTGCCTTTTCTTTTATTCTCCTTCACAGTTACTTATACTACGTGGACATTGTTGCTGCCAGTGGTTTGACCATAACCACTCATATTTGAGGGTTATTTGGGGCACCGTGTCATTTTGTTTGTTAAAGATGTTGTCCATGGCTTTCTTTGGTGCTATCCTAGTTTCTCCTTCTAGTTTGCTTTCTTTTATTTTCTATTTTTAGTTAGTATGAGAGATTCACAGAGAGTAAAAAAATAATGCCTCTGTTACAACCACCTTGCTTTCAGATTGTATTGATATAGTTCCAAAACTCCCCAAATGTCTTAATGTGCAGTCAGAATTAGGAATCAACACTATAGAGGGGTTTAGAGAGTATGAGCACTTGGAAAATCCAAGTGTCTGGATTTTCACTCTTCCTTCTGCTGCAGGACTGGAACGAACTAAGAGAAGAAGTTGGAGAGGTCCTAAGAGGTCTCATCCAGGCCCAAAACTCATTACGTCAGCATTCAACAAGGAGCCAAGCTTCCTTTCATCTCCATGAGGATTACAGGGCAAGGAAGTAACCCCATGCTATTGTAAGATTTGACTAAAATGCAGCACAAATCCCTGGAACTGTTCATGTTCTGTGTGCCCTGGGGTAGAGTTTTCTCACAGCCCATCTTGACCATGTCTGAATAGTACATTTGTTGCAGTCCGGGAGCCACACGCCTGGAGTCGAGTTCCCTGGTAAATGCAACCCGTGTCCCAACGAAGGACACCCGAGAATCACCAACACCAAGTAGAAAGATTAGCAAAGGATTTATACAAGTATAGAAGCTTACACAAACTGTCCGGACAGGGTCCCACTCGGAGAGAAGTGAGTGAGACCCCGACTAACAGCCGGGTGAGGCTTTTATACCCTTCACAGGGCGGGAAGTCCCCAAGGCGGGAGGGAGCTGTTTAATTTTGAATCGGCCAATCAGGAACCCGGTTCTTCCCGCCCCAAGCAAGCAAGCAAGTTTCTTACAGAAGCCAAAATGTGCTGTTAGCCCTGAAGCTGTTCTTCCGTTTCTTTCGTCACACATTTAACCAAAATTCTCCATTTGCTACAACAATTAATGCATAGGTTGGCTCTCTTATTAAGTAGGTCACAGGCAGCTCAAGCTAAATTACATGTTTTAAGGCCTCAGATACGTTCAAAATTCCATCCCAAGTTTCTTTCTTTTTTTTTTTTTATTAATTTTTATTGGAGTATGGTTGCTTTACAATGCTGTGTTAGCTTCCACTGCACAACAAAATGAATCAGCCAAGTTTCTTGATTTCAACATTATTATTCAACTCTGATTTTTATCTGAGCAAAAATTCAAAACAAAACCAACCATCCCTCCCCAAATGAAAACAGAAAAGCCAGCATGAAGCTGTCCCCCAAATGATAGGATAATTTGTTATTTCAGAGTATAAATGTTAGGCATAGAGACTTCAGGACATTTGCCTCATACGGTTGTGTTTACTTACCTACTCCTCCTCCACTGCTATTTGAAGTTTCCAGTGACTGTCTGAAGTTCCTCTGTGCATGGTTTCAGTTTCCAGTTTTCTCGCTGCAGCAGATGCTATGGTTCTGTTCCCAGTGAATTTGAGGTTCTTGATGTCTCGTTGAAGAAAGAATTTAGTGAGAAACAAAGTTATAGTTAAGAAGTGGATTTACTTACAAAGAAACACGCTCCACAGACAGAGTGTGGGCCATCTCATAAGGCGAGAGAGCCTCGAAATATGGCGTGGTTAGTTTTTATGGGCTAGGTAATTTCATAGGCAAATGAAGGGAGGATTCTTCCAATTATTTTGGGGAAGAGGTGTAGATTTCTAGGAATTGGGCCTCCGCCTACTTTTCAGCCTTTTATTGTTAGCCTCAGAACTGTCATGGTGCTGGTGGGTGTATCATTTAGCATGCTAATGTATTACAATGTGTGTATAATAAGGCTCAAGGTCCACTGGAAGTCAAAGATTCCACCATCTAGGACCTAGTTTGTTCTAAGCAGTTTTTGTTATGTCCTATGGCTGTCATTCTTTTAAAGGTTGTGCCCTGTCCCCTTCCCTCTTGTTTCAGTTCTCCTGGTCAGAAACTGGCTACTCAAAGTGAGTGTCGATTCTGCCTGGTTTTCTTATTCAAGGTATTTGTTCTCTATTCTTGTGTTTGCCTAGGCTTCCCTCTGAGGTAAGTTACAGTGCATTTCAGTTATGTAGTTTCCAGTGGCAAGTAGTTTACTGCATATCCCTTCCATGTGACAATAATTTGAAGGAATTTATTTAAGGTCCTCCAGAGTAATGTAATTTACCCTTCCTAAGTCATGACATCTTTTAGTCCTGGCTCTGTCTATTCTGTCAGCAGCTAGTTGACTTTGAACTTAGTGCTATTTGCCGCCCAAAACAAAAAAAAAAAAAAAAAAAAAAAAAAAAGATTACTGTTAATTAAAGAAAAACATCTATCTCAAGTTAATGACTTTAACATTTTTCTATGTGTGGGAAAATGCAAGAGCCTGGGCTCATTGAAATCATTCCTTTGATATGAACCTCAGCTATATAGGGCCTGTATCCTCTTCTTTTTCCATCCTGAGTGCCCTCAGGGTGCAGAGTTGGGAGTGGCTTCAGTGGCTGAGAGCTTGGCATCCAGCAGCCCATTAGTCTCCATCTTGAAATCCTTCAGGGCTCACCTTCAGGGCAGAGGGTTGGGGGGTGGGCCTGTGGGTGTGCAGCTGTGGTGGCTTGATGGTTGTAATAGCTTTGTTTACTGATATGGCAGGCCATCCTTCCATCCATTCTTCCATCCCTCACCCTCCGCTCTGCTTGTCATTTTTCATTCACTCTCAGTATGATGGGGCAATAGTTTTTAGAGGAATTAAAAGGAGATGGGGTGGGGAGGGAACTTAGACAAAGCTGGGGTTTGTATGGTTCTCAGTTCTATGGGCAAAAGTCTTACAGTGGACATGGAGTTCATTCATTTTCCCTTTTGTTGTTAAGAGTCTTTTCCACTGATATGGGGTGCATTGGAAGATAGTAATACTACACCAGATGTCAGCCTTCATTCTGGATTGAACACTTGAATGTTTCACAGTTTTGCTGTGTGATGGATATAAGTAGAACTGGGTCCTACACCTTTCTCATATATGCTTATGTAGGATTTTTGTAATCTTGGTATTTGGGGATACTTATGGCTCTGAGAAATCAAGATTGGACCTTGCTTTATACGTCATCAAATCAAGGCTCCTCAAGATCACTGGATAAGCTCACCACAGGCAAATGTCAAAGCTCACTGTGCTCTCTTTCACGAAAATGGCTCTCTACTTGTTATTGATCTCAGAGAGGCAGCAGTGAGTGGCGATACAAAGTGAGATCTTAATTCCCTGTCCAGGAATTGAACCTGGGTAGCCTGGATGAAAACCAGGAATCCTAGCCACCAGACAAGCAAGGGCTAGAGGCTAGAAGTTATTTTTCCCTGGATCTTACCCCTAATGAAAAATGCATTTCTCACGGAGGCAGAACTGTAAAAACAGGTACGAAGTTTATTGTTAGAGACATAGCACAACAATAAGTGGAGAGCACACAGAGTAACAGTTTGTTTAGTTAATATAGAAGCAAGGCAGAGATGCCCACCCAGACAGAAAGGGTGTCGGCATCCTCCCTAATGAGGAGGAACGTAATAAAGAGGTGGTTAAAACATTTATATAGGGCAGTTCTTCCAGGTCTTTGTCTTCCTTCTGGTCAATCATCTTGTTTTTGTCCTCCCTGACTAATTTGTTTCAGGACCCTCCCCCTAGATGAGCACGCACCTCTTAGCCAAGATGGATCTCCACTCAAAGGCGTCTGAGAGAAGCAAGACTCATGATGGCCTGATGTTGTCCCCTGACTTTGATCCCCAAGATTTTCGGCATATGTGTAGTGTCTCCCCTCTCCCAAGGAGGGGGAAAGCAGAGATCTCCTGATCCTTTACTCAAATAAGGTTTAACTCCTCTCTGTTCCTCCCAAGACTGTTATCTTAAGGTGTCCACAAGAGACAAAGTCTGGCTATTTACCCTGTTTCTGTTGTTACTTCCATTTCAGAGAGCAAAGAGGAGGCTGATTGCAAATGCCTAACGGAGCTCACCTATCTCTTGTCTCAGGAAATGCAAACAGGGGGTTAGTTGTAAGTGTCCGGCCTGAAGCCCACTTTTTCCTGCCCCATGAAATGTAAACAGGAGGCTAGTTGTAAATGTCTAGACAGGGTCCCATCTATCTCCTGCCTCATTATAAGAGAATGAGTGTTATTATGGTAAAGAAAGAGTTATATCAAAGAGGAATGTGAAATATTTTACAAAATGAGAGAGTCTTAGTATCTATAAACTTTAAAACTGTGGTAAAATACACATAACATAAAATTATCAACTTAAAAAAATTTAAGTGTACTGTTCTGTAGTGTTAAGTATATACATATTGTTGTGCAACAAATCTCCAGAACTTTTCATCTTGCAAAATTTAAAGTCTAAACACATTAAACAACAACTCCCCATTGCCTTCTCTCGCCCCAACCCCTGGCAACTGCCATCCTACTTTCTGTTTTTATATATTTTTGTAAATTTGACTTTTCTAGATACCTCATTTAAGGGGAATCATACAGTATATTTTGTGTGTGTGATCAGCATTTTTTGCTTAGCATAATGTCCTCAAAATTCATCTTTCATGTAGTAGTATGTGCCAGAATTTCAATCTGTTTTAAGACTGAATGATATTTCATGTTATGTAATACCACATTTTGTTTATCTATTCATCCATTGATGGACACCAAGTGTAGTGTTGTTATGAACATAACACAAATACCTCCTTTAGACCCTGCTTTCAATTCTTTTGACTATATACTCTGAAGTGAAATTGCTAGATTATATGGTAATTTTAATTTTTTGAGGAACTCCATACTATTTTCCATAGCCTGCACCATTTTACATTTCCACCAACAGTGCACGTCTTCTTATTTCTCTGCACATTGTCAACTTGTTATTTTCTGTTTTTGTTTTTGTTTAATAGTAGCCATACTAATAGATATGAGATGATGTATCATTGTGATTTTGGTTTTTATTTTCCTAATGATTAGTGATGTTAAACACTTTTTCTTTTCATACACTTCTTGGCCATTTGCATATCATCTCTGGAGAAATACATATTCAAATCCTTGTTAATTTTAAAATTGGGTTATTTATTTTTTATTGTTAAGTTGTAGGAGTTCTTTATATATTCTGGATATTAATCCTAATTAAAGTATTTGTAAATATTTTCTCACATTCCAAGTTACCATTTTACTCTTTTTAATATGTCATTTGATGCATAAAATTTGATATAGCCAGTTTATTTTTACTTTTGTTTCCTGTGCTTTTGGTGTCATATCATATCCAAGAAATCATTGCCAAATCCAGTGTCATGAATCTTTTCCTCTATGTTTTCTCCTAATTGTTTTACAGTTTTAGGCCTTACATTTAGGTCTTTAATCAATTTTGATTAAATTAATTAAATTTAATTTTTATATGTTAAATTTTGTATGTGACATTTAACCACTGTAAGCTTTTGAGGTGGCTGATAACTTTGAATTGGGCTCAGCTGTCACATTGCTTTCTCCTCTAATGCTGACAAGCTTCCCAAGGGCAGTGAAGTAATTAAGATCTTGCAAGCAAAAATTGTCTTTTAAAGTGTATCCTGTCAACAACTCCAAATGAGCCACAAATGCTGAAAGTCCTGGACTGCTTGTAACTAGCAACTGTAAGTGATTAAATGAGACCACTTTTATGAAAGAAACTTGAAAAGTGTAAAATGATAATCACATGTGTATGGGATAATATTCAATTTGAAGTACAGACCACTCACATTTTTAGTTGAATTTCTGTGAGGCCCAGATAGGTGAGTTTAACTTGAAATAATGAGATTTAGGTAATTGGAAAATGATGGCTGTACCAAACATATTATGTGATAAAATGGAATATGAATATTTATATTAATAAGTTCAGATATACGTTTCTGTGTCTGTGTGTGTGTGATATATGTATAGTTTTCTCCTATTCTCTTTCTTGCTTTTTTTCCTTTGTCTTTCAGCCTCAAGTATCTGATTTTTTTGCCAAAGTTTGTCTGCTTTAAATCAGGTTCAAATGTAATAATAAGCAAAAGAAGCCCTTTAAAGATGGCCTCTAATGCATTGTAATTTCACATGAAAGAAAGTGGAGTAGAAGTGCCAATGTGTGAGCCTTTCCAGGTCTAATCATGTATCCTTGGCCGAACACATCTTCCCAGAAACAGGTAATAGACCACAGTATAGGACAATATGCTCACAGAAGTGATGGTAGCTTCATTGGAGCAGGGATGGTAAAGAGGTGTGCTGATTGTATAAAGTGGTGCTGAGCAGTTGGCAGGTATGTTTGAGGGAGAATTTGCATTTGGATAGAATCCTGGATCTGAGGGTGGAAACTAGAGATTAGATGAGCAGGTGCTAGTGAAGTTCAAAGCTAAAGGAAAAGAAGGAAAATTTGACTGAGTCATGAAAATGACTCATTTCCACAAGAAAATGAAAATGTGTGGCGGTGGGATGGGATTGGGGAGGGGTAGGAGAGAACTGATAGAAAGTCTAAGAAGCAGGAAGTCTAAATATGAGAAGAGAAACTCACCAGGGAGTATGGAAGTGGTACATGGTACTTAAATAAGCTAAAAAGAACAAGGAAAACGAGAATGTCACTTCTGTATAGTAAGAACACATCTCTTTTTCAAGGAAGTTATGATTGTGATAAAGAACAAAATTATGACAATTATATGAGAGTATAAGCAGAATAAAAAGGAATACAAAAATATAGGAAAATAATTTTTTTGTTTTTTGTTCTTTTTATTATTTTAACAGAATAGAATGAGAAGAATTTTAGAGCATCTGAGTTTTCTATATTTGATTCCATAATGCACAAAGAATTTTGCCAGTGATCTTCTTAAGGTTAGAATTATTTTTTCCCCTTTTTCTTGAGGTATTGACTACACATACTACATTCTCATTTTTTATATTTAGAATAAAGAAATATACATCAGCAAAATTTATTATCATTGCATTTTCTCTAACTTTATTTTAAAGAGTATATTGTTTGTGTCTTTATTTTCCTGCTTTAGTGTCATATAGTGTGCTCACTAACTGGAAGACCATAAACTGTTAAATAAAAGAATATGTAGAATCATATACCTTTAAATTACTTAGCTGTCATTGTACTAGTGATAGGATTATATAATGGTGAAAATTTCTTTCCCATTATGTTCTAGGGGTCAGTAAACTTCTGTAAAAAGTTATATAGAAAATATAATTTACCCTTGAACAACATGGGCATTAGGAGTGGTGACCTCCTGCACAGTGGAAAATCCACATAAAACTTTGTTGGTCCTCTGTATCCAGTGTTCCACATTCACAGATTCAACCAACCATGGATCATGTGGTACTGTAGTATGTATTTATTGGAAAAATTGGCATATAAGTTGACCCATGCAGTTAAAACCCGTGTTGTTCAAGGGTCATCTATACTTTAGTTTTGTGATTCATATAGTCCCTGTTGCAACAGTATCTACCATTGCAGAGCAAAAGTAGTCATACAATACATAAACAAGTGAGCATGGCTGTGTTCCAATAAAGCTCTATAAACACTGAAACTTGAATTTCATAAAGTTTTCATGTATGATGAATATTATTTATCTTATTTTTCTTCATTAAAAAATGTAAAAACCATTGTCAGCTCATGCAGGTCATATAAAACCAGGTAGCAGTTCATATTTGGCCCATGGGCTGTAGTTTACCAATTTGTGCTCTATGATTACAAGGAGAGATTTTTTTGTATTCCATTTGCTTTTCAGCATTTTTATAAGTAATTTTTTCTAAAGTTTTATTAAATGAATTTATAGGTCAGCATTCCAGATCGTTTTTATTTTCTCAGGCTATTTATACTACTTCTAAGAGAGATACATTATTTTCAGAAACTCAGAATATGTGGCTCTTTTTATACTGGCAGAGTGAATTATTTTTCAAAAGCACCACTAGGGCTTAATAACTAGAGTTATATCTTCAAAAAAATCCCAAAACACTAGATTTGGGTCTTCAAAGTAAATATGAGAAAATGCCAAACATATTTCTTGGCTCATAACAGGCACTTAAGTAGAAATCAGTTGATGTTTATATTATGATCTCTGTGGAACATCAGATTTTTCAGAATTGAAATAGGATAAAATTCACTAATTCAGACTAATCAAAAGGTCAGTCAAAGTTAATAGCATAATATCAAGTTCATCTGATAATATAGATGATTAAATTATCATCAGGAAATCTAATATAAATGGATATGTCTCAATTAATTAAGGATACTTAAACATACTTCATTTTCCTCATAGACATAAATTGTTCTCTTTCAAATTATTCTTGTATTATTTACTTAAACTATCTATTAAGAAAGCTTTGCTATCCAAAACAAAAAGTTCAGCATAGTCTATTCTAGTGCTTTCAAATATCAGTGTAAATGAATAAAACTTACATGTTTTTCTGAGATTCAGTGTCTCTAGATACATGTTGATACATGTCTTTCAGATCTAATAACTTTGGGAATATGACAAGATGTCTTTGGTTTGTAGATGATGTAATGTTGTGAGAAGAGACTAGTTTCTAACTGTTCCATGAAGAAATATTTACTTGTAACTTTCAGATTGCTAAAGAAAATGTTAAAACCAAATATAATATCTGATCTGG
>NW_006784687.1:0-19494 GCF_000442215.2 Lipotes vexillifer | reverse complement strand
GGGAAAGAGAAGTCTAAAAGTTCAGAAGAACCTAGGGTGAAAGGCTAATATAATGACTATTGTTAAGTGGTTGATAGGGTTGATGTATGGCATCCATGATCCCCATTCAGTTTCAGAAATAAATTGAAAAACAAAGAAACAAACAAAAGAAAACAGAGGTTTAGAGGAGACCAAATTATCAGCTTTATAAAATGTAAGCTGATTAAGGAGATTGTGCCTTATACTTGTAGCAAATTTCTTTTTCTAATACTGAACACTGTCATTAGAAAGCTTACACATAGTCACTGGTTGTCCCCAACTGAGGCAAGCATTTTGTGTGCATTCAGCATAGACTATACAAAGCATTACAATAATAAATGTTCTTCCATGTGGATGGAATTTAGAGATAAAAAGAGAGTAGATATTGGGTGAGGTAAGGGCTAGGTACTTGTAGATTTTAGTTTATCTACTCTCCAGTTGGGAAATAGTCAGATCTGGATTTAGGCTACAGTTTGTTGAATGAACTGAATGGATGAATAGATGAGTAAATAAATGATGGCAAATTTTCCCCAAACTTGGGGGAATCCCCTTCTATGCTGTGGTTAACTGAACCCACCATCTGATTCAACATTGCTACCATAATCAGACAAGGCATGGCACCTCCCCATCACAGATGGGTCATGCTGCACTCTGTGATGAGGGTGATTTCCTTAAGGAGTGCTGGGGAGAAAGACAGGCTTTTAATGGGCAGCCAGATCCTATGGAAGAAAACCCAGCTTACCTCAGACCCCTGCCTTAACTTTGCCCTCTTTTCTTTAGTCCTGACCGTGACATGTCATTCACACTCCATATTGCTCCTATTGTCTGGGATAACTGTCTGTAGCCACCTCCAAGAGACTCCTGCCCACTATTCAGTCTCCCTCCCATTGTGAGGAACCTCTTTGAAGTCCACCTAACCTAACCAAGTTTTAGAC
This sequence comes from Lipotes vexillifer, assembly GCF_000442215.2. NCBI lineage: Eukaryota > Metazoa > Chordata > Mammalia > Artiodactyla > Lipotidae > Lipotes > Lipotes vexillifer. Next base: position 18,541 of record NW_006784687.1, on the reverse strand, counting down.
CCCATCATACCAAACCATGCACAAGCCACCAGCTTAGTTTTTATGGGAGGTAAACTGGACTTCTGGAAAGATATTAATGTTTGAAGTAATTGTAGTATAATGCTGTCCTTAAATCTCTGAGTCTATTGGTACTCTCCTATCTTATGCCAGAATTAATGGGAAGCAAATATGAATAAGACTGTCTTTCAAGGAGAATTATTCCAACAGAAGTGAGAGACAAGCAACAAGGCATCAGGACTACAGAGGGAGTAAATTGTAAAAAAGTGCTATAGAAACATGAGTCACAGTGGGTTTTGTGGGCAAAGGGTTAAGAGCAGTAGAGAAGATGGTATCAAGGAATTACACTTAGAACCTGAACTTTGACTTTGCATAGGCATGTTCCAGGAGACTATTATAGATGAAATTGCCTTATAATGGAATTTTTAAAATTTAGATGCATTCTTTCAAGTGGAGGTCAACATGGATTACTTTATCCTGACTTCTACAGGCAGTGATTAGCTCTCACAGCGTGTATAAAAACATATGTGCGGGCTTCCTTGGTGGAGCAGTGGTTGAGAGTCCGCCTGCCAATGCAGGGAACACAGGTTTGTGCCCCGGTCTGGGAAGATCCCACATGCCGCGGGGCGGCTGGGCCCGTGAGCCATGGCTACTGAGCCTGCGCGTCCGGAGCCTGTGCTCTGCAACGGGAGAAGCCACAACAGTGAGAGGCCCGCATACTGCAGAAAAACAAAAAACAAACTTATGTGAAATTTAAATAATTTGGGACGCAAAATCACATAAAATTTATTCCAATTAAAACTTGATTCAAGCTGAATTTTACAAGAATATTCATTCATCCTGGGCATCACCCTTCCCTTGATAATTTTAAGAACTCCAACTCACCAGGTTGGTAACATATATCCAGGTCAGTTCTGGCCACTTCCATCTTCCACCGTAGCCAGAAAAGATTTGCTCTCATGGAAATAGTGGATTCCTCAGTTGCAGCTCCATTAGGCCTGATGCCAAAACCAGAGGCAGCTAAAGCTCTTATGAATGGAAGATATTCTTCATTTATTCCTGTTTCTCTTGCTGTTGCTGTGGGTGGTGGTGCTAGAATGTAGCTATTGGTGTGGTACAAGGTAATCCTGGTTGCTACCTCCTCACTACTACACCTCAAATCAGACATGTTCTCTGCAGGTTGGTAGGCTTTCCTTGCCAACTGTGTCTAAGGGTCAAGAAGACAATTGCTGTTTTTACCTATCTGGTCTCTAAACTCTTTTCCTGTGTGTCTTGATAGGGGGAGGGTCTTGTCTCTTTATCAAAATCCTAAAAGGTCACATATTTTTCTCCTTGACCAAGGGCAGCTAAGGTAAGGACAGTTTACCTGGGTGAATGGAGAGATGCATCATCCAAATCCCCTTTCAGAAATAAAGACTTATTATCCTAGCCACTGAGGATACTGCCAGCAGGCAGTTCAAGGATTTTCTCACCTGAACAGAGCTGCCTTGACCAAGCTCTTGAGGCCTGTTCCAGGGTGGCTATGCAGCCAGTGAAATATCAAGGCAAGGGTGTAAAGTCCTGACTCTCTCATCCTAACTTGGGATAACTATGAAGGGTCATCTCAACCTCAGAACTCCCCACAGCTTTGGCCATCCCTTCTGCTGGAACTGCATCAGAGCTCAGCTCTCCCTCTGCACAGTACTGGTTCCTCCACTTTCCTTTCATGCATATTTATCCACAAGGCACTGCCTAATAAACCTCTTGCAAGTTAAACTCCATTGTGAAGTTGCTTTCTGGGGAAATAACTTGGGTGGTATCACCTAAGTTTAGCCCATATTTTGCTTCAGCCAAGGATCTTAACAAGAGTTAGAAACACAAAGAATCAGGGGGATAGTTTAGAAATCACTCTGGTGGTGGTAGTGGAGGTACAGTATCTTGTGCTAGCAGGATTTCCAAGGTTCACCATGGGGGCAGCAGCTTTCCAATCAGACTCTGTCATTAGAATGATTTAAGCTGTGGGTTGGACTGTGATTTGGGCTACAAAGTTCCTTTGTTCCTGCCATTTTCTGAGACTGGCTCTCTAACTTTCCTCTTAGCCTTCAAATTTATCTCTTTTCTGCTTATGTTAACCAGAGCTGATTCTTATTTGTTTGTTTTCTCAAACAAAACCACTGATATATTAGTTTGGGTCTTCTGAGAAGCAGATACCGACACATGATCAAATATGCAAGGATTTTATTTGAAGAAATAACTGAGAGAGAGAGAGAGAGAGAGAGAGAGTGCAGGAGGAGACTGGGAGAACCATGAGACCGTGAAGCATGTTTTACCCCAAGTGAAGGAGAGAGGTAGGAAAGTTGGGTGAAAGTGCTCTAGATCACATGCTATCTAAGGAAGGTGGCAAGGCCAACAAGGAGTCCTCAAGAAAGTTGCCCATCAGTGGAGTCCTGCTTCTCCTATAAACAAGGTTGCCTTAGACATTGATTAAGAGCTCGTGGGAAGTGTGGTCTTAGTACAAATATGGACTTTTCAGAGCCCAGAGTTGTGGAGATGGGAAGCTCAAAACTCTTCAGTGTGTCATTGAGTGTGGTAATAAGTGGAACCACTCCTGCTTTCACCCATTTGTTCCTGAACCCTGTGTCCTTCCTCTTAGGGGTGCAATGCCATACAGGGATCTTTAATTTAATATATATATTGCATTCTGAAGAATGACCTCTCATTATTCCAGAGTGTATCCTCTAAGCTGTGGCTTAGGTTAGGCCTTTAGAAGGCCATTCTGGTATTCTATGAGTTTAACTACTTCTGGCTGTTAGGGTATGTGATACAATCAGTGGGTCCTATAGCCATTGTCCTATTTCCATGCCTCCTTCACTGTGAGGTGGATCTTCTGATTAGAGGCCATGCTGTGTGGGATCCATGCCTGTGGATTAGGCATATTTAAACCCCAAGATAGAAATGTTGACTGAGGCTCTGCAGGCAGGAAAGGTGAATTCCCATAAGTACAGAAAAGGTACTTATCCTTGTGAGGACAAACTGCTGGCTCTTCCAGGATGGAAATCAGCTTGCTATCAAGTGCCTAGTTGGTCTAGGAATAGTGACATATCAGGAACTTTGTGTTGATTTCTGTTGCTAAAATTTTGGACATTCAGAACTAGCAGTAACCAGATGAGACTTGGTAAGCAGGAGTCTATAGTACTGGGCTCACATATCTTCTTTGCCATTATAGCTACTCCATTCATAAGCCCATAATGCCAGTTGTGGAGTGGCTGATAATAAATGCTGGCTAACGTCAAGTTAGGACAAGTTATTTTGTCAACTTGGTTCTTCTGTAGATAGCAGATGCTTGCTGGTGGATGTTAATATGTGATACCAAAATTTTCACACCTACTCTCATATGTCCATAGACATGCGTCTACCACCACCTACCACCACCTTCCTATCTCCAATCTCCCAGTCATTTTCTTAAGACCCTGACAAGACAGCCAGGCCATTTGCCAATGCTCGGGAATATATATACTCTCACTTCAGGCCCATTGTCCTTCAACACAAATTAAATGACCAGATGCATTGCTCACAACTCCATCCTTTAGGAAGATTTTCCCTCTACACTTTCTTTCAAGGCCTCTCATGAATGAATATTTACTGCAACTGTGCTCCATTTACAGCCTGAACCAATGTATTAAGATGACAAGTAGACCAAGCTCAGGATGATTTCCAAGCCAAGGGAAGGGCACTGGTGCAATTGTGCTGTGTGTTTTGAAGGTTTAAACTATCTGCTCATGCTACTTATGAATGTTCTTTTGCCCTTCTGGGGCTCAATCCCATATGTACTATTTTACCATGACTGCTACTGGGGCTATCAAGTTTAATAACTTTGTGGACCACAAGGAACACAGTATATATGCTCACTTGGTATCCCACAGTCAAGTATTCCAGGTCTATCCAGGGGGCATAGCAATGTACCAAGATATTTTTTTTAATTGTTTACTGTGGCAAGAATATTTAACCCAAGATCTATCTTTTTAACACATTTTTGAGTGCAGTGTAGTACTGTTGACTATAGTTACAATGCTGTACAACAGATCTCTAAAACTAACTCATTTTGCTCAATTGAAACTTTATGTGCATTGTAGTAACTCCCCAATTCACTCTCCCCACCAGCCCCTGGAAACTATATTCTACTCTTTGAGTCTATTAATTTGACTATTTTAGACCCTTATATAAATGGAATCATGTGGTATTCCTCTTTGTGTGATTGGCTTATTCCATTTAGCATAACATCCTTAAGGTTGATCCATGTTGTTCCCTATTGTAGAATTTCCTTCTTTTTAAGGCTGAATAACATTCCATTGTGTGTATATACAACATTTTCTTTATTCACTAATCTGTTGATGAACATTTAGGTTGTTTCACATCTTGGCTATTGTGAAGAGTGCTGCAATAGACATGAGAATGATAATGTCTTTTCAAGATCCAGATTTCAATTCTTTTGGACAAACACCCAGAAGTGGGATTGCTGAATCATATGATAGCTCTGCTTTACATATTTTAAGCAACCTCCGTACTGTTTTTCATAGTGGCTGTACCTTTTAACATACCCACCAACAGTGTGCAAGTGTTCCAAATTCTCTACTCCTTGCCAACACTTACTGCCTTTTGCTTTTTTGTTGATAGCCATCCTGATTGTGTTAAGTGTTATTTCATAGTGGTTTTGATATGCATTTCCCTCGTGATTAGTGACGTTGAACATTTTTTCATATAGTTTTTGGTCATTTGTATGTCTTCTTTAGAGAAATGTCTGTTAAAATTTGTAGCTCATTTTTAAATCTAGTTATTAAAGTTTTTGTTCTTTTTTGTTTGTTTTTACTATTGAATTGTAGGAGTTCCTTATATATTTTGGAGATTACACCCTTATCAGATAGATGGCTTACAGCTATTTTCTACCATTTCATAGGTTGCCTTTCATTCTGTTGATTTTTTCCTTTCCTGTACAGGGATTTTAGTTTGATTTAGTCTTTTTTTTTTTTTAATTTGCTTTTGTTGTCTGTACTTTTGGTGTCATGTGTAAGAAATCATTGCCAAGACCAATATCATGGAGTTTTCCTGTGTGTTATTCTGAGTTTTACAGTCTCAGGTTTTACATTTAAGTACTTAATCCATTTTGAGTTAATGGATCCATTTTTGTAGATGATATAAAATAAGTGTTCAGTGTAATTTTTTTACATGTTTCCCCAACATCATTTGTTGAAGAGACTAATCTTTCCCATTGTGTATTTTTGGCACCCTTGTTAAATATCAGGTGACCAAAGGTATGTGGATTTTATTATGGACTCTCTATTCTGTTCCATTGTTCTATATATCAGTCTTTACGTCAGTATCATACTATTTTAAGTATTTTAGCTTTTTAACATATTTTGATAAAGTATGATGACTGAAGTTTTGTCCTTTCTCAGGATTTATTTGGCTATTTGTGGCCTTTTAGGGTGCCATATGAGTTGTAAATTTCTTTTATTTCTATAAAATATTCCATTGGGGTTTTGATAGAGATTTCATTGAATCTGTAGTTTGCTTTGGGTAGTATGGACATATTAATAACAGTAATTCTTCCATTCCATGCACATAAGATGTCTTTTCTTTTGTTTGTGTCTTAAAATTTTTTTCAGCAATGTTTTATAGTTTTCAGTATACAACTATTTCCCTTCCTCAGCTGTTTATTCCTAAGTATTTTATTCTTTTCATTGTAAATGAGATTGTTTTCCTAAATTCCTTTACATAGAAAGTATAGAAATGTAACTGATTTTTGTATGCTGACTTTGTATCCTAAAACTTTATTGAATTCATTTGTTAGATCTAATAGTTTTTAAATGGAGTCTATATATAAGATCATGTCATCTTTAAAGAGGGACACGTTTACTTTCCCCTTTCTAAATTAAATGCCTTTTATTTCTTTTCCTAGCCTAATTTGTTCAGTCTAGAACTTTCAGTACAATATTGAATAGAAGTGGTGAGGGTGCATATATTTTCTTTGTCCCTGATCTTAGAAGAAAAGCTTTAATTTTTTACTGTTCAGTATATTATATATGGTCTATCATAAATTGTTTTTTTCACATTGAGCTTTTCATATACATATGTAGAAATACTTTCCTTCTACATCTAATTTGCCGAGCATGTGTATTATGAAAATATGTTGATATTTGTAACACTGTAAAATCTATTAAAATGATCATGTAATATTTACCGTTTATTATTTTAATGTGATGTATCACATTAACTGATTTTGTATGTTGAGCCACCCTTGCATTTAAGGGATATAGTTCACTTGGTCATGGTGGTAAGCTTCTTTTCATATGATGTTGGATTTACTTTGCTAGAGTTTTGATAGAGAATCTTGCATCTATATCATCAGAAATATTTTTTAGTTCTTTTTCCTGTAGTTTCTTTGTCTGGCTTTGGTATCAGGGTAAGACTTGCCTCATAAAATGAGTTTGGAAATGTCTCTGTTCTTCAGTTTTTTGGAACAGTTTGACAAAGATTGGCATTTTCTCTAAATGTTTGGTAGAATTCACAAGTGAAGCCATCTGTTACTGAGTTTTTCTTTGCTGGGAGATTTTTGATTATTGATTCAATCTACATACATATAATAAGCCTGTTCTGACTCTGTATTTCTTCATGATTTAGTCATGGTACAACATATATTTCTAGGAATTTATCCATTTCTTCTATGTTATCCAATTTGTTGGCATGTAATAGTTTATAGTAGTCTTATTATCCATTTCCTCTCCTGTGATGTCAGTTGCACAGGCTCTTCTATTCTTTCTGATTTTATTTACTTGAGTTTTCTTTTCTTTTTTTTTTTATAGTTTAGCTAAGGGGCTTTCAATTTTGTTTATCTTTTTAAAAAATCAACTCAGTTTTATTGATTTTTCTACTATTTTTTTACTTCCTATTTTGTGTATTTCTGCTCTAATCTTTTTTTCAATTTATTTTTTGCATCTTTATTAGAGTATAATTGCTTTACAATGGTGTGTTAGTTTCTGCTTTATAACAAAGTAAATCAGTTATACATATACATATGTTCCCATATGTCTTCCCTCTTGAGTCTACCTCCCTCCCACCCTCCCTATCCCACCCCTCCAGGCGGTCACAAAGCACCAAGCTGATCTCCCTGTGCTATGTGGCTGCTTCCCACTAGCTATCTACCTTACATTTGGTAGTGTATATATGTCCATGCCTCTCTCTAGCTTTGTCGCAGCTTACCCTTCCACCTCCAATTTAAGAAAAAAAAATGTCTGCTCTAATCTTTGTTATTTTTCTCTTCTGCTAAATTTGTTCTTAGTATATTTACAATATTGTGTTACTTTCAAGTGTACAGCAAAGTGATTCAGATATATATTAAAAATTTTTCATTGTAGGTTATTACAAGATATTAAATATTATTCCTTGAGTTATACAGTATATCCTCATTGATTATCTAGTAGTGTTAAACCTATATTCCTAATTTATTCATCCTTCCTTTCCCCTTTGGTAACCATAAGGTTTTTTTCTTCTCTATGCCTGTGAGTCTGTTTCTCTTTTGCATATAGATTCATTTGTATTATTTTTTAGATTCCACGTATAAGCAATATCATGTACTTGTCTTTCTGTGTCTGACTTATTTCACTTAGTATGATAATCTCTAAGTCCATCCATGCTGCTGTAAGTGGCATTATTTCATTCTTTTTTATGGCTGAATATATTCCATTCTATATAAAAACCACATCTTTTTATTGTTCCTGAGGATTGCTTGTGTGGTTTCATAAGAATTTTAGGATTATTCTAGTTCTATGAAAAAAAAATGGACAATTTGATATGGATCACATTAAATCTGTAGATTCCTTTGGGTAGTGTGGCCATTTTTTTAAACATCTTTATTGGAGTATAATTGCTTTACAATGGTGTGTTAGTTTCTGCTTTATAACAAAGTGACTCAGTTATACATATACATATGTTCCCATATGTCTTCCCTCTTGAGTCTCCCTCCCTCCCACCCTCCCTATCCCACCCTTCTAGGTGATCACAAAGCACCGGGCTGATTTCCCTGTGCTATGTGGCTGCATCCCACTAGCTATCTATTTTACGTTTGTTAGTGTATATATGTCCATGCCACTCTCTCACTTTGTCACAGCTTACCCTTCTCCCTCCCCATATCCTCAAGTCCATTCTCTAGTAGGTCTGTGTCTTTATTCCCGTCTTACCCCTGGGTTCTTCATGACATTTTTTATTCTTAGATTCCATATATATGTGTTAGCATACGGTACTTGTCTTTCTCTTTCTGACTTACTTCACTCTGTATGACAGACTCTAGGTCCATCCACCTCACCACAAATAACTCAATTTCGTTTCTTTTTATGGCTGAGTAATATTCCATTGTATATATGTGCCACATCTTCTATATCCATTCATCTGATGATGGACACTTAGGTTGCTTCCATGTCCAGGCTATAGTAAATAGAGCTGCAATGAACATTTTGGTACATGACCCTTTTTGAATTATGGTTTTCTCAGGGTATATGCCTAGTAGTGGGATTGCTGGGTCATATGGTAGTTCTATTTGTAGTTTTTTAAGGAACCTCCATACTATTCTCCATAGTGACTGTACCAATTCACATTCCCACCAGCAGTGCAAGAGTGTTCCCTTTTCTCCACACCCTCTCCAGCATTTATTGTTTGTAGCTTTTTTGATGATGGCCATTCTGACTGGTGTGAGGTGATACCTCAATGTAGTTTTCATTTGCATTTCTCTAATGATTAGTGATGTTGAGCATTCTTTCATGTGTTTGTTGGCAATCTGTATATCTTCTTTGGAGAAATGTCTATTTAGGTCTTCTGCCCATTTTTGGATTGGGTTGTTTGCTTTTTTTGTTTATGGTTTCCTTTGCTGTGCAAAAGCTTTGAAGTTTCATTAGGTCCCATTTGTTTATTTTTGTTTTTATCTCCATTACTCTAGGAGATGGGTCAAGAAGGATCTTGCTGTGATTTATGTCATAGAGTGTTCTGCCTATGTTTTCCTCTAAGAGTTTGATAGTTTGTGGCCTTACATTTAGTTCTTCAATCCATTTTGAGCTTATTTTTGTGTATGGAGTTAGGGAGTGATCTAATCTCATACTTTTACATGTACCTGTCCAGTTTTCCCAGCACCACTTATTGAAGAGGCTGTCCTTTCTCCACTGTACATTCCTGCCTCCTTTATCAAAGATAAGGTGACCATATGTGCGTGGGTTTATCTCTGGGCTTTCTATCCTGTTCCATTGATCTATCTTTCTGTTTTTGAGCCAGTACCATACTGTCTTGATTACTGTAGCTTTGTGTTACAGTCTGAAGTCAGGGAGCCTGATTCCTCCAGCTCCGTGTTTCATTCTCAAGATTGCTTTGGCTATTCAGGGTCTTTTGTGTTTCCACACAAATTGTGAAATTTTTTGTTCTAGTTCTGTGAAAAATGCCAGTGGTAGGGCTTCCCTGGTGGTGCAGTGGTTGGGAGTCCACCTGCCGATGCGGGGGACGTGGGTTCGTGCCCCGGTCCGGGAGGATCCCACGTGCCATGGAACGGCTGAGCCCGTGAGCCATGGCCTCTGGGCCTGCGCGTCCGGAGCCTGTGCTCTGCAGCAGAAGAAGCAACGACAGTGAGAGACCCGCGTGCAGCAAAAAAAAAAAAAAAATGCCAGTGGTAGTTTGATAGGGATTGCATTGAATCTGTAGATTGCTTTGGGTAGTAGAGTCATTTTCACAGTGTGGATTCTTCCAATCCAAGAACATGGTATATCTCTCCATCGATTTGTATCATCTTTAATTTCTTTCATCAGTATCATAATTTTCAGCATACAGGTCTTTTGTCTCCTTAGGTAGGTTTATTCCTAGATATTTTATTCTTTTTGTTGCAATGGTAAATGGGAGTGCTTTATTAATTTCACTTTCAGATTTTTCATCATTAGTGTACAGGAATGCGAGAGATTTCTGTGCATTAATTTTGTATCCTACTACTTTACCAAATTCATTGATTAACTCTAGTAGTTTTCTGGTAGCATCTTTAGGATTCTCTATGTATAGTATCATGTCATCTGCAAACAGTGACAGCTTTACTTCTTCTTTTCAATTTGGATTCCTTTTATTTCTTTTTCTTCTCTGATTGCTGTGGCTAAAACTTCCAAAGTTATGTTGAATAAGAGTGGTGAGAGTGGGCAACCTTGTCTTGTTCCTGATCTTAGTGGAAATGGTTTCAGTTTTTCACCATTGAGGAGGATGTTGGCTATGGATTTATCATATATGGCCTTTATTATTTGAGGAAAGTTCCCTCTATGCCTACTTTCTCCAGGATTTTTATCATAAATAGATGTTGAATTTTGTCGAAAGCTTTCTCTGCATCTATTGAGATGATCATATGGTATTTCTCCTTCAATTTGTTAATATGGTGTATCATGTTGATTGATTTGCATATATTGAAGAATCCTTGCATTCCTGGAATAAACCCCACTTGATCATGGTGTATGATCCTTTTAATGTGCTGTTGGAATCTGTTTGCTAGTATTTTGTTGAGGATTTTTGCATCTATGTTCATCAGTGATATTGGCCTATAGTTTTCTTTGTGACAGCTTTGTCTGGCTTTGGTATCAGGGTGATGGTGGCCTTGTAGAATGAGTTTGGAGTGTTCCTCCCTCTGCTATATTTTGGAAGAGTTTGAGAAGGATAGATGTTAGCTCTTCTGTAAATGTTTGATAGAATTCGCCTGTGAAGCCATCTGGTCCTGGGCTTTTCTTTGTTGGAAGATTTTTAATCGCAGTTTCAATTTCAGTGCTTGTGATTGGTCTATTCATATTTTCTATTTCTTCCTGATTCAGTCTTGGCACGTTGTGCAATTCTAAGAATTTTTCCATTTCTTCCAGGTTGTCCATTTCATTGGCATAGAGTTGCTTGTAGTAATCTCTCATGATCTTTTGTATTTCTGCAGTGTCAGTTGTTACTTCTTCTTTTTCATTTCTAATTCTATTGATTTGAGTCTTCTCCCTTTTTTTCTTGATGAGTCTGGCTAATGGTTTATCAATTTTGTTTATCTTCTCAAAGAACCAGCTTTTAGTTTTATTGATCTTTGCTATTGTTTCCTTCATTTCTTTTTCATTTATTTCTGATCTGATCTTTATGATTTCTTTCCTTCTGCTACCTTTGGGGTTTTTTTGTTCTTCTTTCTCTAATTGCTGTAGGTGTGACATTAGGCTCTGTATTCGAGATGTTTCCTGTTTCTGGAGGTAGGATTGTATTGGTATAAACTTCCCTCTTAGAACTGCCTTTGCTGCATCCCATAGGTTTTGGGTCATCGTGTCTCCTTTGTCATTTGTTTTCAGGTATTTTTTGATTTCCACTTTGATTTCTTCAGTGATCACTTCGTTATTAACTAGTGTATTGTTTAGTCTCCATATGTTTGTATTTTTTACAGATCCTTTCCTGTAATTGATATCTAGTCTCAGCGCTGTGGTCCAAAAAGATACTTGATAAGATTTCAATTTTCTTAAATTTACCAAGGTTTGATTTGTGACCCAAGATATGATCTATCCTGGAGAATGTTCCATGAGCACTTGAGAAATATGGGTGTTCTGTTGTTTTTGGATGGAATATCTTATAAATATCAATTAAGTCCATCTTGTTTAATGTATCATTTAAAGCTTGGGTTTCCTTATTTATTTTCGTTTCACATGATCCGTCCATTGGTGAATGTGGGGTGTTAAAGTCCCCTACTATGAATGTGTTACTGTTGATTTCCCCTTTTATGGCTGTTAGTATTTGCCTTATGTATTGAGGTGCTCCTATGTTGGGTGCATAGATATTTACAATTGTTATATCTTCTTCTTGGATCGATCCCTTGATCATTATGTAGTCTCCTTCTTTGTCTCTTCTAATAGTCTTTATTTTAAAGTCTATTTTGTCTGATATGAGAATTGTTACTCCAGCTTTCTTTTGATTTCCATTTGCATGGAATATCTTTTTCCATCCTCTCACTTTCAGTCTGTATGTGTCCCTAGGTCTGAAGTGGGTGTCTTGTAGACAGCATATATATGGGTCTTGTTTTTGTATCCATTCAGCCAGTCTGTGCCTTTTGGTGGGAGCATTTAGTCCATTTACATTTAAGGTAATTATTGATATGTATGTTCTTATTCCCATTTTCTTAATTGTTTTGGGTTTGTTATTGTAGGTCTTTTCCTTCTCTTGTGTTTCTTGCTTAGAGAAGTTCCTTTAGCATTTGTTGTAAAGCTGGATTGGTGGTGGTGAACTCTCTCAGCTTTTACTTGTCTGTAAAGGTTTTACTTTCTCCATCAAATCTGAATGAGATCCTTGCTGGGTAGAGTATTCTTGGTTGTAGGTTTTTCCTTTTTATCACTTTAAATATGTCCTGCCACTCGCTTCTGGCTTGCAGAGTTTCTGCTGAAAGATCAGCTGTTAACCTTATGGGGATTCCCTTGTTTGTTATTTGTTGTTTTTCCCTTGCTACTTTTAACATATTTTCTTTCTATTTAATTTTTGATAGTTTGATTAATATGTGTGTTTGCGTGTTTCTCCTTTGATTCATCCTGTATGGGACTCTCTGTGCTTCCTGGACTTGATTAACTATTTCCTTTCCCATATTAGGGAAGTTTTCAACTATAATCTCTTCTAAAATTTTCTCAGTCCCTTTCTGGTTCTCTTCTTCTTCTAGGACCCCTATAATTTGAATGTTGGTTTGTTTAATGTTGTCCCAGAGGTCTCTGAGACTGTCCTCAGTTCTTTTCATTCTTTTTTCTTTATTCTGCTCTGCAGTAGTTATTTTCACTATTTTATCTTCCAAGTCACTTTTCCTTTCTTCTGCCTCAATTATTCTGCTATTGACCCCTTCTAGAGTATTTTTAATTTCATTTATTGTGTTGTTCATTGTTGCTTGTTTCATCTTTAGTTCTTCTAGGTCCTTGTTAAATGTTTCTTGCATTTTCTCTATTCTATTTCCAAGGTTTTGGATCTTCTTTATTATCATTATTCTGAATTCTTTTTCAAGTAGACTGCCTATTTCTTCTTCATTTGTTATGTCTGGTTGGTTTTTATCTTGCTGTTTCATCTGCTGTGTGATTTTCTGTCTTCTCTTTTTGCTTATCTTACTGTGTTTGGGGTCTCCTTTTTGCTGGCTGCAGGTTCTTAGTTCCTGTTGCTTTTGGTGTCTGTCCCCAGTGGCTAAGGTTGGTTCAGTGGGTTGTGTAGGCTTCCTGGTGAAGGGAACTAGTGCCTGTGTTCTAGTAGATGAGGCTGGATCTTGTCTTTCTGGTGGGCAGGTCCACGTCTGGTGGTGTGTTTTGGGGTGCCTGTGGACTTATTATGATTTTAGGTAGCCTCTCTGCAAATGGGTTGGGTTGTGTCCCTCTCTTGCTAGTTGTTTGGAATAAGGTGTCCTGCACTGTAGCTTGCTGGTCGTTGAGTGAGACTGGGTGTTGTTGTTAAGTTGGAGATCTCTGGGGGATTTTCACCATTTGATATTCATGGAGCTGGGAGAGCTCGTGTGGAACAATGTCCTGAAGTTGGATCTCCCTCTCAGAGGCACAGCACTGACTCTGAGCTGGAGCAACAAGAGCCTTTCATCTACACGGCCAGGTACGTGGGGAATTTCTTGCATTTTGGGATGTCTAAGGTCTTCTGCCAGCATTCAGTAGGTGTTCTGTAGGAGCAGTTGCAAGTGTAGATGTATTTCTGATGTATTTGCTAGAGTTAGAGGGTCTTCTGCAAAGGTGAGGGGTGGCTGCAGACCACAGAGGGGACAAGGACACTGGAGCATACGTTCTGGGAAGTGCTCCTTGGCGTAAACCCCCCAAGAACCCAAAGAGCCCGAAGCCTTTATTAAGTATCATGTTAGGGCCTGAGTTAGGAGTGGTGTCAGAGCCTTAGTTAGGACCAGTGTCATAGTCTTAGTTAGGAGTACTGCCAGGGCCATAGTTAGGGATAGGGTCAGGGCCTGAATTACGGGCAGTGTCAGGGCTGTAGTTAGGACCAGCATCAATGCCTCTGTTAGGTATATTGTCAGGGCTTTATTTAGGCAAAGTGACAGGGCCTTAATAAGAACTAGCACCAGAGCCTTTGTAAGGTATCGGGTGAGGGCCTTAGTGAGGGTCTGCTTAATGGTCTGAGTTAGGTGTAGCATCAGGGTATTACTTAAGGAGAGTGTCAGGGGCTGAGTTAGGTGTAGTGTCAAGGCCTTCATTAGGGAGAGTGTCAGGGTCTGAGTTAGGACAAGCATTGCAGCCTTTTTAGGAGTCCTGTGAGGGCCTGAATTAGGAGTAGTGTCAGGGCCTTAGTTAGGGACAGTATTACTTTCTGACTCAAAATGAGCATCCAGGCCTTAGTTAGGGACAGTGTTAGGGACTGTGTTAGGAGTAGTGTCGAAGCCTTTGTTAGGGCCAGTGGTCAGGGGCTTAGTTAGCACTAGCATCACAGCCTTTGATAGGAACCGTGTGAAGGCCTGAGTTAGGAGTAGCGTCAGGACCTTAGATAGGGACCGAGTCAGGCCCTGAGTTAGGTGAGGTGTCAGGGCCTTAGTTAGGGACAGTGTCAGGGCTGTAGTTAGGACGAGCATCAAAGCCTCTGTTAGGTATCTTGTCAGGGCCTTAGTTAGGCAAAGTGATAGGGCCTTAATAAGAACTAGCACCAGAGCCTTTGTAAGGTATCGTGACAGGACCTTAGTGAGGGTCTGCTTAATGGCCTGAGTTAGGAGTAGCGTCAGGGCATTATTTAGGTACAGGGTCAGGGCCTGAGTTAGGAGTAGTGTCAGGGCCTGATATTGGTGCAGTGTCAGAGCCTGAGTTATGGACAGTATCAGGGTCTGAATTAGGAGTAGTGCCAGCGCTTTAGTTAGGGGCAGTGTCAGGTCCTGAGTTAGGTGTAATGTCAGGGCATCAGTTAGGGACAGTATCATGGCCTGAGTTAGCAGCAGTGTCAGGGCCTTAGTTCGGGACAGTGTCCGGGCCTGAGTTAGGAGGAGTGTCAAAGCCTTTGTTAGTGCCAGTGTCTGGGCCTTAGTTAGGACTAGTATCAGAGCCTTTGTTAGGTACCGTTTCAGGGCCTGTGTTAGGGGGTCGTGTCAAGGCCTTAGTTAGGGACAGTGTCAGGGCCTTAGGACTAGAATCACAGCCTTTGTTAAGAATCGTGTCAGGGTCTGACTTAGGAGTAGTGTCAGGGCCTTAGTTACGCACAGTGTGAGGGTCTGAGGTGTAGTGTCAGGGCCTTAGTTAGGGACAGTGTCAAGGACTGTGTTAGGAGTAGTGTCAAGGCCTTAGTTAGAGCCAAGGTCAGGGGCTTAGTTAGGACTAGCATAAGGCCCTTCGTTAGGTATAGTGTCAGTGCCTGAGTTAGGGACTGCATCAGGGCTTGAGTTAGGAGTAGTGTCAAGGCCTTAGTGCCTGTGTCAGGGCCTTAGCTAAGACTAGCATCAGAGACTTTGTTAGGAACTGTGTGAGGGCCTGAGTTAGCAGTAGTTTCAGGACATTAATTAGGGACAGTAACAGGGCTTGAGTTAGGAGTAGAGTCAGGGCTTCAGTTTGGGGCAGTGTCAGGGCCTGAGTTAGGTGTAGTGTCAGGCCTTAGTTAATGCCAGTGACAGTGCCTTAGTTAGGGCTAGCATCACAGACTTTGTTAGGGATCGTGGGCCGGCCTGATTTAGGAGTAGTGTCAGGGCCTTAGTCAGGGACAAGGTCAGAGCCTGATTTAAGTTTAGTTTCAGGGCTTTACTTACGGACAGTGCTTTGGCCTGAGTTTGGGGTAGTGTCAGGGTCTAAGTTAGGGCCAGTGTCATGGCTTTAGTTAGGAGTAGCATCAGAGCCTCTCTTAGGTATTGTGTCAGGGCCTGAGTTATGAGTAGTGTCAGGGCCTTAGTTAGGGACACAGTTACACCTGAGTTAGGAGTAGTGTCAAGGCCTAAGTTAGGGCCCGTGTCAGGGCCTTAGGTAGGACTATCATCAGAGCCTTCTTTAGGTACCTTCTCAAGGCCTGATTTCAGAGTAGCGTCAGGGCCTAAGTTAGGGACAGTGACAGGGCCTTAGTTAACAGTAGCATCGGAGCCTTCAATACATATCGTATCAGGGCCTGAGGTAGGAGTAGTGTTAAAACCTTAGTTAGGGAAACTGTCAGGACCTTAGTTAGGAGTAGTATGAAGGCCTTAGTTAGGCCAAGGTCAGGGGCTTAGTTAGGACGAGCAAAAGACCTTTTGTTAGGTATCGTGTCTAGGCCTGAGTTAGGAGTAGTGTCAGGGCTTGACATAGGTGCAGTATCAGGGCCTAAGTTAGGGAAGGTATCAGGGCCTGAGTTTGGAGTAGTGTCAAGACCTTAGTGCCAGTGTCAGGGCCTTAGTTAGGACTAGCATCAGAGAGTTTGTTAGGAATCGTATGAGGGCCTCAGTTAGGAGTAGTGTCAGGGCATTAGTTAAGGACTCTATCAGGGGCTTTGTTAGGACTAGCATAAGCCCCTTCGTTAGGCATTGTGTCAGGGCCTGAGTTAGGAGTAGTGTCAGGGCTTGACATAGGTGCAGTGTCAGGGCCTCAGTTAGTGACAATAACAGGGCCTGAGTTAGGAGTAGTGTCAGTGATTGAGTTAGAGGCAGTGTCAGGGCCTGTGTTAGGTGTAGTGTCAGGGAATTTGTTAGGGACAGTATCACGGCCTGAGTTAGCAGTAGTGTCAGGGCTTTCGTTAGGGACAGTGTAAGGGCCTTAGGTAGGAGAAACATCAGAGAATTTGTTAGGAATCGTGGGGGGGCCTGAGTTAAGAGTAGTGTCAGGACCTTAGTTAGGGAATGTTTCAGGGCCTGATTTAGTTTTAGTTTCAGGGCTTTAGTTACTGAAAGTGTCATGGCCTGAGCTAGGAGTAGTGTCACAGTCTTAGTTAGGACCAGTGTCATGGCTTTAGTTACGACTAGCAACAGAGCCTTTGTTAGGTTCCGTGTCAGGGCCTGAATTAGGGGTAGTGTCAGGGTCTTAGTTACTGATAGTGTCAAAGCCTTAGTTAGGGACAGACTCAGGGCTTTAGTTACGACTACCATTCGAGCCTTTGTTATGTATCATGTCAGGGTCTAAGTTAGGAGTGGTGACAGGGCCTTTGTTAGGACCAGTGTCATGGTCTCAGGTAGGAGTAGTACCAGGGCCATAGTTAGGGACAGTGTCAGGGCCTGAGTTAGGTGTAGTGTCAGTGTTTTAGTTAGGGACAGTGTCAGGGCCTGAGTTAGGTGTAGTGTCAGGGCATTAGTTAGGGACAGTATCAGGGCCTGAGTTAGGGGTAGTGTCAGGGCCTTAGTTAAGGACAGTGTCAAGGCCTTAGTTACGGACAGAGTCAAGGCTTCAGTTAGGACTATCATTATAGCCTTTGTTAAGTATCATGTCAGGGCCTGAGTTAGGAGTGTTGTCAGGGCCTTAGTTAGGATGACTGTCATGGCCTGAGATAGGAGTAGTGCCAGGACCATAGTTAGGGGCAGTGTCAGGGCCTGAGTTAGGTGTAGTGTCAAGGGCTTAGTTAGGGAAAGTGTGAGCACCTTAGTTAGGATAAGCATCACAGCCTTTGTTAGGAATCGTGTCAGGGTCTGAATTAGGAGTAGCATCAGGACCTTAGATAGGGACCGAGTCAGGCCCTGAGTTAGGTGCAGTGTCAGGGCCTTAATTAGGGACAGTGTCAGGGCTGTAGTTAGGACTAGCATCAAAGTCTCTATTAGGTATCTTGTCAGAGCCTTTTTTAGGCAAAGCGACAGGGCCTTAATAAGAACTAGCACCAGAGCCGTTGTAAGGTGTTGTGTCAGGGCCTTAGTGAAGGTCTGCTTAATGGTCTGAGTTAGGTGTAGCATCAGGGTAATAGTTAAGTAGAGTGTCAGGGCCTGAGTTAGGTGTAGTGTCAAGGCCTTAGTTAGGGACAGTGTCAGGGCCTGAGTTAGGACAAGCATTGCAGCCTTTGTTAGGAATCCTGTGAGGGCCTGAATTAGGAGTAGTGTCAGGGCCTTAGTTAGGGACAGTATTACTTTCTGACTCAAAATGAGCATCCAGGCCTTAGTTAGGGACAGTGTTAGGGACTGTGTTAGGAGTAGTGTCGAAGCCTTTGTTAGGGCCAGTGGTCAGGGGCTTAGTTAGCACTAGCATCACAGCCTTTGATAGGAACCGTGTGAAGGCCTGAGTTAGGAGTAGCGTCAGGACCTTAGATAGGGACCGAGTCAGGCCCTGAGTTAGGTGTAGTGTCAGGGCCTTAGTTAGGGACAGTGTCAGGGCTGTAGTTAGGACTAGCATCAAAGCCTCTGTTAGGTATCTTCTCAGGGCCTTAGGCAAATTGACAGGGTCTTAACAAGAACGAGCAACAGATCCTTTGTAAGGTATCATGTCAGGGCCTTAGTGAGGGTCTGCTTAATGGCCTGAGTTAGGAGTACCGTCAGGGCGTTAGTTAGGAACAGTGTCAGGGCCTGAGTTAATGATAGTGTCAAGGCCTTAGTTAGGGACAGTCAGGGCCTGATTTAGTTTTAGTTTCAAGGCTTTAGTTACTGAAAGTGTCATGGCCTGAGTTA
>NW_006784685.1:0-653 GCF_000442215.2 Lipotes vexillifer | reverse complement strand
CTTCACAGGTGAATTCTGTCAAACATTTAGAGAAGAGCTAACACCCGTCCTTCTCAAACTCTTTCAAAAACTTGCAGAGGAAGGAACACTCGCAAACTCATTCTACGAGGCCACCATCACCCTGATAACAAAACCAGACAGAGGTACTACAAAAAAAGAAAATTACAGACAAATATCACTCATGAATATAGATGCAAATATCCTCAACAGAATACTAGCAAACAGACCCAACAACATGTTAAAAGGGTCATACACCATGATCATGTGGGATTTATTACAGGGATGCAAGGATTCTTCAATATACAAATATACAAATCAATCAATGTGATACACCATATAAACCAACTGAAGAATAAAAATCATATGATCATCTCAATAGATGCAGAAGAAGCATTTGACAAAATTCAACACCAATTTTGATAAAAACTCTCCAGAAAGTGGGCATAGAGGGAACCTACCTCAACATGATAAATGCCACATACAACAAACCCACCACAAATCTCAATGGTGAAAAACTGAAAGCATTTCCTCTAAGATCATGAAGGAGACAAGGGTGCCCACTCTCACAACTATCATTCAACACAGTTTTGGAAGACCTAAATAGACATTTCTCCATAGAAGACATACAGATGGCCAAGAAGCACATGAAAAGC
>NW_006784684.1:0-807 GCF_000442215.2 Lipotes vexillifer | reverse complement strand
CGAACCCGTGACCCCTGCATTGGCAGGCAGATTCTCAACCACTGCGCCACCAGGGAAGCCCCTGAAGATTCCTTTTACTTGATGAGTCACTGCTTTCTTGCTGCTTTCAAGATTCTCTCTTTATCTTTGTCTTTTTACAGCCACTGTGTCACCATGAGAGAGTTCTGAGTTGGGTGAAAAAAAGCTTGCTCCTTGTATCTGTCCTCAGGGAAACCCTAGACAGGTCACAATAGACAAATACAATTCCTTGGGAACAAGGTCTACTCTGTTCCTCCAGAACAAGATACCTACATGAGGAATGAGGGCTACTGTCTTCAAGACTATCACCATGGAGGGGAGGGGAAGGGGGCAAGGCTCAGTTACAACACCACAAAGCCCTCCTGTCGAAGGCTTCTTTTTGTTGATTCAGCATTCATTTGGTTGCTTCAAACCTTTATTTCCTAGAGTCTGACCAATTTAGTTCTGACAGTGTTTGCTCATTTTGGTGTTTCTGTGGAAGGACAGACCCTTCAAATTCCCTACTCTACTACTTTTGTTGATGTCACTCCTCTGTATTCTACCTGTCTATTCTTGCCTGTTGTCTATTTTTTTTTCCATCATAGCCCTTAACATATTAATCATAGCCATTTTTTATTTTTTAAATTTTTTATTTTATTTTTTCTTTTTGCGGTACACGGGACTCTCACTGTTGTGGCCTCTCCCGTTGCGGAGCTCAGGCTCCGGGCACGCAGGCTCAGCGGCCAAGGCTCACGGGCCCAGCCGCTCCGCGGCACGTGGGATCTCCCCGGACCGGGGCACGAACCCGTG
>NW_006784683.1:0-212 GCF_000442215.2 Lipotes vexillifer | reverse complement strand
ATTCATTCATTATTAATCCAGAATGTTGGCATTCAGTATAGTGAGAGCACTTTATTTATTATACTCTAATGAAGGAATGGTAGATATACAGCTACTTTAATAGTTATTATACATTATAGTGGTAAATCCTGGTGGGGCAATATTTTTAATAAGTAGTAATGATAATTCCAAAATTATGCCATTATCCCTTGGAATCGAGTGCCAGAAATTGC
>NW_006784682.1:0-1005 GCF_000442215.2 Lipotes vexillifer | reverse complement strand
CCCGTGTCCCCTGCATCAGCAGGCAGACTCTCAACCACTGTGCCACCAGGGAAGCCCAAGGAAAATGATTTTATAGACTAAACGTTCTTGACGGTGCCAGATTTCCCCTTCCTTGAGGAAGCATTTCCCAGCTCTTCATCCACACACCCCTTGCTCACCCGTGCTTTTTCCTGATAGACATCTCCAAAGCCCCGGTTAGAGAATGCTGCAGGGTCAGTGGAAAGGTACAGAGATTCAGCCCACAAATAGCAAAATCCAGATAAATATGCCAAGCATCCAAGTGTGCTAAAACCTTGGGAAGGGCTCTGGTGTGGTCCGTTTGTGTTTTATGCTGCATCTCAATATGTTTGAGCCAGTTTCTTAGTTCTCAAGGAAGAGGGAAGGAGGTGAGAATTCCACTGCACCATTATTCATTCTTCAGTCCTGTGGAGAGCAGGGCACTGGCCACTCTTGGAGAGGGAGGAAGGCGTAGTCTGGCTCACGTATTTCTTTATGTTTTTCTTCCTGCCAAGCTAGGTGGTCTCAGAAGAGACCGCGAAAGCCAGAAGTCACACTAGAAATCCTCTGATCACCTCTCATTTTACAGGGGAGGGAAACTGAGTCCCAGATGCGGTCAATAGTTTCCTCCAGATCTCACAGTTGCAGATGTAGACAAGAAGCCAGGTGATCTGACTCTTAAATCAATGGCTTTCCCATAACACTGAGAGTTCACATTCATAATGATTTTTAAAATCTAACATCTAAGGGTCTCCTCTGTTCAATGGAGTTATGTGACTCATCTTGACATTTTTTGAATGAGTGATGACCTTGACTCTCAGAGATAATACTTTTGTCCTTATTGATTTCTATGGTTTTTGCTTCTTTACATTATTTTATTATTATTATTATCTTTTTTTTTTTGCGGTACGCAGGCCTCTCACTCTTGTGGCCTCTCCAGTTGCAGAGCACAGGCTCCGGATGCTCAGGCTCAGTGGCCATGGCTCACGGGCCCAGCCGCTCCACGGC
>NW_006784681.1:0-800 GCF_000442215.2 Lipotes vexillifer | reverse complement strand
GGAATTATATATTCATCTCAAGTGGTTGTGCTCTAAGCAAGGGTAACAAAGTGCAGTTCCCTTGAGGCACTGTCTGAAAGCTGGAGCTTTGGGCCAAGCTATGTCTTCAGGATAGTCTCCTTGGAATGGGGATTTGGAAATGATGGATTTGAAGGGGTCATCTGACATATCATGAGCCCCGTTCACCTGGACATAATGCTCCCAGCTCTCCGTTTTGCCTAGAGTGTCCCCATTCTTGTGTCCTAAGGACCCCTCCTGGCAGCTGGCGTCTCTCTGGAGATGTAGGGAGCCCATTTCAGGCACCATCTTCTTCCCATGTGTTCTAGGGCCATCTGTCACTGGCACAGCAATTGCCAGAAACAACAATTTGGTTTCTTTAATCATGGCTTTAAGACCAAAGTTAATTGATACAAGGTTGTGCCTAATTAGTAAAAATGCTTGTTACAGAAAAATTGTATGTAAACTGCAATTCAGAAGAGGAGAATCTATGCAGAAGATTCTTATTTGGCTGAAATGATGGATCCCCAGTTAGGACCAGGGGAAAAGCCAGACATATTGATTACTGCTGACTGTTTTTGCAAAGAGCCAACAGGTGATTAAAACAAAATCTTGCACTAATCATTGGGAACTAAGAGAACACACCAAATTAAAATTTCCCATTTCTTTTAGTCTACAAAAATATTGGTGCTTTGTTCTTTTTTGGGGGCCTCTCACTGGTGCGGCCTCTCCCATTGAGGAGTGCAGGCTCAGCGGCCATGGCTCACGGGCCCAGCCGCTCCGTGGCATGTGGGATCTTCCTG
>NW_006784680.1:0-772 GCF_000442215.2 Lipotes vexillifer | reverse complement strand
GAGCACAGGCTCCGGACGCGCAGGCTCAGCAGCCATGGCTCATGGGCCCAGCCGCTCCGTGGCTTGTGGGATCTTCCCGGACCGGGCCACGAACCCGCGTCCCCTGCATCGGCAGGTGGACTCTCAACGACTGCGCCACCAGGGAAGCCCTTTATGTATGTTTTTGCATTGGCCTAAAATGCCCTCCTCACATACCTTTGCCAGATATTATTTACTTAGCCTTCAGGGTACAGGTCTGGCACCAGTTCTTCTAGGAAGCCTTCCATGAACCACGTGATGGAGCAGGTGACCCTCATTTTGCCTCACTTATGCACCTCCCTGTTATGACAGTACATTTACATTACCACCCCACAACAAAATTACCTTTTTTGTAGGCCTTGCTTTCCTTCTGTAAATTCTTCTAGGGTAAAGTCAGTTCTCTCTCCTGTCTACAGTGTGTTTGCAAAATCAAACCCAACCAAAGATATTATTCTGCCCTTGAATACTTTAAAACGTAATAGGGGAGCTAGACCAGCAAACCAAACAACAAATTTATAAACATAATGTATAAATTCTAGGCTAGAAAACAAAACACGCAAACAGCCGATAAACATGTGCGTGTGTGTGTATGTGGAAGTAGAGTTCCAATATTCATTCCATGTAAGAAAATTACACAAATATGAATATTGAAGTTTGAGAAATAAGATATTAGTATTAAAATTGAATTACTGGGCTTCCCTGGTGGCGCAGTGGTTGAGAGTCCGCCTGCCGATGCAGAGGACACGGATTCGTG
>NW_006784678.1:0-206 GCF_000442215.2 Lipotes vexillifer | reverse complement strand
GCGGTGGTCTCAGCCTGCCACGCTCTAGAGCTAAAGGGAACCTCAACTTGAGAACTTGCCTCCAGGTTAGGCCCTGAGTAGCCGTGCAGAGGGGGAGGCATGCAGCTGTTTCCATGCGGTCTTAGCCCCTGTTCTGCTTTATCTTATCGGAAGTATCCTTTAGAGGACTCCTAGCGCCTCGGGTGTGCATCATTTTCCCTCCAATG
>NW_006784676.1:0-599 GCF_000442215.2 Lipotes vexillifer | reverse complement strand
CCATTTCTCATCCCGCTTTCACCCTCTGTTTTTTTTAAATCATCCATTGATTTTTCTTGCTTGCATTATTACAGTGATGCTCGCCAAATGGTGATTTTCTAATTCCATCTTTCCATCTACATTTCTTAGTGGGCTTTCTGAAATACAGAAGAGCTTTCTCTTTTCCCTTTTTATCCGTTCATTTATTTATATCAGTGTAGACTCCAATTTCTGTTTTATTCAGTGGGTTCTCATCTGTTCATATTCTTTCGAAACTCAAAATCTCCCATATTTGGGAACCCCTTCGAGCTGATATCTCTGTCCTTTTGACATTTCCCTGAATCCCTTGAGCACTTTACACATTTCTGGTCCAGCTAGAAGGCTCATCTGTTTATTCCTGTAACTGGCTATTTCTCCAGTGAATCCTGGTTCCTTTTAGTGGGAAATGGTATTTAGAAGCAAGACCTGGGTGCCAGGTCTCACTGCTCTTAGATTGTCAGGGCTCAGGACCCACCCAGTGGACAGAGTTAGGATATTTACATGTATATTTGCACCTATATTGAAAAGCACCAGTTCACACAGACACTTCCAATTTTAATCTAACACCACAGGTTCATTCG
>NW_006784675.1:0-1458 GCF_000442215.2 Lipotes vexillifer | reverse complement strand
CCTATGAATGGGGGGGGGGGCGGCGGGGGAATGATGTAAAGGGAGGTAAATTTATTGTAGTTCACCAGAACTGGTAAAATGAAGACACGATAGATTGTGATGTTATGTATACATAATAAAATACCTAGAGTGACCACTAAAAGCTTACCCTCCAAGATAAGGAATAAGGCAAGGATGTTCTCTCTCACCACTCCTATTCAACATAGTGCTAGAAGTTCTACTCAGTGCAATAAGGCAAGAAAAGGAAATAAAAGACATACAGATCAGAAAGGAAGAAATAAAACTGTCCTTATTTGCATATGATGTAATTGTCTATGTATAAAATCCCAAGGAAGCCACAAAAAATCTCATAAAACTATTAAATGAATTCAGCAACATTATAAGATACAAGACATAAGTCGATTGTATTTCCATATACTGACTTTAGACATATGGACACCAAAATCAAAACTACAGTACCATTTATAAATTCTCAAACAACAGCAACAAAAAAAACTAGTTAGATGTAAATCTCTAACAAACCATGTGCAGGACTTTTATGCTGAAAACTACAAAACTGTTAAAAGAAATCAAAGATCTAAAAAAAAAAAAAAGAATGTATGGGTAGAGAGAGGATCATAATATCTGGAAGGTACTTTCAAATGGTTAAAAAAAGAAAGAGAGTGAGAGCAAATAATAAAGCAAATGGAGCAAAATATTAACAATTGGTGAATCTGGATAAAGGGAATACAGATGTTTCTTAGACTATTCTTTTGACTTTTGTGAAAGTTTGAAAGTGTATTAAATAAAACCATTTAAATATCATATTAAAAATAAATGTATGAAGAGACGTACTATATTCAAGGATTAGAAAACAGCCTAGTAAAGAGGTCAATTCTCCTCATATTAATAGAGTATAATTCAATTCCTATCAAAATATCATAAGTTTTGATATTGACAGACAAGATTATTCTAAAATTTATATAGAAAGGCAAAGGAACTAGAATAGCTAAAACAATTTTGAAAAAAGAATAAAGTAGGAGAATCAGTCTACCTAATTTCTACACTTACTATATAGCTAAAGTAGTCAAGACTGTGATAATCAAATTTCTGAAAACTAAAAATAACAAGAAAATCTGAGGATACATTATATACAGGGAAATAATAAGAATTACTGACTTTTCATCACAAACAATACAAGCCATAAAACAATGGAATGATATTTTTAAAGTGCGGAAAGAAAAAAATGTTAACTCAGAATTCTATATCCAATAAAAATATTCTTCAAAATTAAGGTGAAATAAAGACATTTAAAGACAAAAGCTCAGAGAACTTGTTGCTAATAGACCCATACTATAAATTTTTTTTCTTTTTTGCGGTACGTGGGCCTCTCACCGTTGTGGCCTCTCCCGCTGTGGAGCGCAGGCTCCAGACGCGCAGGCTCAGTGGCCATGGCTCACGGGCCCAGCCGCTCCGTGG
>NW_006784674.1:0-572 GCF_000442215.2 Lipotes vexillifer | reverse complement strand
CTTTCTTTCTTTCTTCCTTCCCTCCTTCCTTCCTTCCCTCCTTTCTTTCTTTCTTTCTTTCTTATTTTCTCCTACTTCTACTAATTCTCTCTACTTTCTCTCCCTTTTATTCTGAGCCGAGTGGATGAAAGGCTCTTGCTGCTCCAGCCAGGAATCAGGACTCTGCCTCTGAGGTGGGAGAGCCAACTTCAGAACACTCGTCAACAAGAGACCTCCCAGCCCCACATAATATCAAACGGCGAAAATCTCCCAGAGATCTCCGTCTCAACACCAGCACCCAGCTTCACTCAACGAGCAGCAAGCTACAGTGCTGGACAACCTATGCCAACCATATAGCAAGACAGGAACACAACCCCACCCACTAGCAGAGAGGCTGCCTAAAATCATAATAAGTCCACAGACACCCCAAAACACACCACCAGATGTGGACCTGCCCACTAGAGAGACAAGATCTAGCCTCATACACCACAACACAGCCACTAGTCCCCGCCACCAGAAAGCCTACACAACCCACTGAACCAACCTTAGCCACGGAGACAGACATCAAAAACAACGGGAGCTACGAACTTGCA
>NW_006784673.1:0-590 GCF_000442215.2 Lipotes vexillifer | reverse complement strand
CCTAACCCTAACCCTAACCCTTACCCGAAGCCTTACACTAAACTGAGCCCTAAATCTAAACCGAACACTAACACTAACACATGCCCAAACACGCACGCTAAACCTAAACCATTGTCCTACACTAACATGTACCCGACACCATCCCCGTTCCCTAACCCTAACCCTAACACTAACGCTAACACTAACCCTTACCCAAGGTCTTACCCTAAACTGTGCCTTAACCCTAACCCGTACGCTAACACTAACCCGGGCCCTAACACGTACGCTAACCCTAAACCCTGGTCGTACCCTAACGTCTACCTTAAACCATCCCCATTCCCTAAACTTAACCCTTACCCGAAACCTTACCCTATCCCGTGCCCTAATCCTAACCCGTACACTAACACTAATCCGTGCCCTAACATGTACGCTAAACCTAAGCGTTGTCGTTCCCTAAACTGTACCCTAAATTGTCCCCGTTACCTAACCCTAACTCTAACCCTAACACTAACCCTAACGCTTACCCGAAGCCTTACCCTAACCCATGTCGTAATCCTAAACCGTACGCTAACAGTAACCTGTGCCCTAACACGTATGCTAACACTAAACCG
>NW_006784672.1:0-317 GCF_000442215.2 Lipotes vexillifer | reverse complement strand
TCCGCAACGGGAGAGGCCACAACAGTGAGAGGCCCGCGTACCGCAAAAAAAAAAGAAAAAAAACAAAGAATCCGCCTGCCAATGCAGGGGACAGGGGTTTGATCCCTGATCCGGGAAGATCCCACATGCCGCGGAGCAACTAAGCACAGCTACTGAAGTCTGCGTGCCTAGAGCCCATGCTCAGCAAGACAAGAGAAGCCACCGCAATGAGAAGCCTGTGCACCGCAACGAAGAGTAGCCCCAGCTCGCTGCAACTAGAGAAAGCCTGTGAGCAGCAGCGAAGACCCAACGCAGCCAAAAGTAAATAAATTAAAGAT
>NW_006784671.1:716397-750829 GCF_000442215.2 Lipotes vexillifer | reverse complement strand
CAGAAACTAACACACCATTGTAAAGCAATTATACCCCAATAAAGATGTTAAAAAAAAAATCTAATTGGTAATTGCCATTCCTTCTTGCTGTTTTTTTTCTAAAAATGCAAAATGCATTTTTTTTAAAAATGCAAAACTCAGCGTTGATATTTGATGCAAAGCAATGGAAATATATACATCACATAGAAAAAAACGATAATTAATAGCCTAATTTCAGAACAAAACTAAACTGGTTTTTGTGTGGATGAGACAGACAAGGAGAGAAAGAGAGACAGAGAGAGAGAGAAAGAGGAGATTCCAAATTCAGAAGGATCAGAAATGGAAGGAGTAGCTATAATTCCTTTGCTTTAATTTTAATAGTTATTGAATTATTCATCATTTTAAATTTGTTGATATCTTTAAAAATCCCTTTGTTAATAGTTAAAATTTAAGTGTGCCAGAATTAGTTAAACTTCCATGCTTTATCCACTGGAGAAGTGTCTTAAGTGTCATCTTTCCCATATGGGAAGGATGATGAATAGGAGGTAATATTAAGACACCTGAGTACAGGAAAAATGTTCCCATCTCTCTTAGCTGTGTCACATTGAATGTGTGCAGTTTTAAAACATCTCATTATCTTTTACCCTTAATTCATTCTATAACCTAAAATGGGAATTTTTGACTCTAGAGTCTAGATTCTAGACCTGGCACTTTGGGGAGACTTGTAGCCAGGTAGCCAGCTGTCTAGTTTTATCTAAGTAGGTTTTAACTTTTAATGCAGTATTAACACATAGATAACAGGTGCTATTGGTCATACATGTCTCTTCTTTTTGTTAATGTATGATCCAAAGCAGTTTCATTGTCTAAAATATGTAATCGTTACAAGAGGAGAACTTTAAAAAGTAAGGTTGCAGTTACCAGCTGCCAGGAGACATTGTTTTGAGAATGGTTGGTGACATCCCAAGTCTGACACAGCTCAGAAACTCAAGTTCTTGGCAATACAAGGACTTGTCTGAAATCACACCCATAGTGTCACCTAGTTATTTCCTTGGATGTCTGAACCATAGTTACTACATTTTGACTTTTAATTGTAATTTTCTCCTTAATAGCTAAAGCAGATGTCACCATCAATGATGTTAGTGTTTCTCTAGGTCTGAGAAGATGCAAGAACTGGGACTCATAAAATATTCTCCTGAAAGTGTCTAACTATCTGAAGCCCTATTCTGACAGTTTTTCCTAGAGTACAGAGTGCCTCATTCCTGATCTCCACCCTGAACTCCTTTCAGGGGGTGTCAAGGGTCAGAAGCTGCAGCAGCTCATGATTTAATCTTTGTAGAGGTAGATGGCAAGTGCCAGTTTCCAGTTGGCAGGGCCCCTTCATGGTCATAAGTTCAACCATGGTTTGGGGGGGAAGACATTTCATGACCATTTCATTCCATGGTGCTAGGAACACTCATTCCCAGGTCTGGTGAAGATTTCACTGATAGGCTACTTAATGTGCTATTACTGGACTAGGCTCTGTTAACAGTGGCCAAAATCTCTGGACCACCTGCCTTACTAGTCCCTTATGGTCCAGGAAAATATTCCCTCTTATTGCTTCTTCTTATATCTAGAGTTACACTATTACCATCATTGATCTCATAGGGAACTATATGCCTTCATTTTATCAGAGGCTCATCACTCATTCGGTGATGTAATAAACAACAATTTTGTAAAACAGGCAATAAATATAACATAGCTAGCAGCATTAGTAAGGTCATAAGCAAGAATTAAGCCAAGAACTTCTATTAGGTGCAGCCCAGTATATCCCAGGTCATCTGACTTATTCTGTTCTGTAACAATCCTTATCTTTAAGGGAAATTATATATTGGCACTGTCAATAAGGCATCCAGCTTAATTTCCTAATGTTACTAGACTGATTATCCTTAGTACGATTTAATTGTTCCCAACACAGAGGAGCCTTTACACTTAAATTACCATAGTCTGGTGTTAACTACATAAATCCATCCCATAATTGTGGAAGGTTTTATTCCTTGGCTAAAATTTTGCTTGTTGCTCTGATTGAACTTGAGTAATAGAGGAAAGTTAACATTTATGGCCAGGGTCAGAGCAGGCATTATTAATTGGTCAAGTGAGGGGATACCCTCTAGTAATATCAATAGTAGCCTGAACATGACTATAATTTTTCTTTTAAAACAAATTTCCTAAGAGCCAACCAATTAGAGCCTTGGAATGGAGAAATTCACCCAGGTAACCAAAAGTGCTAGACACAGGTAATTGGCCACAAACCCAACAATTGGACTGATTTTTTAAACTAGCATAGGATCATGCTTATAATAGCTGCTCCACGGCATGTGGGATCTTCCCGGACCGGGGCACGAACCTGTCTGCCCTAGATCGGCAGGCGGACTCTCAACCACTGCGCCACCAGGGAAGCCCAGAAAAACTTTTTTTTTTTTTTAATTTTTGCGGTACGTGGACCTCTCACTGTTGTGGCCTCTCCCGTTGCGGAGCCCAGGCTCCGGACGCGCAGGCTCAGCGGCCATGGCTCACAGGCCTAGTTTCTCCGCGGCATGTGGGATCTTTCCCGACTGGGGCACGAACCCGTGTCCCCTGCATCGGCAGGCAGACTCTCAACCAATGCGCCACCAGGGAAGCCCCAGAAAAACTTTTGATTCATGTGCAAACATCCAAGAAGTCAAGAAAACATTATAAAATGATCATACGAGTCAGGTCCAGGATCCTAGGCTAGCTGTCTACTGCTGATGTCATCTTCTTCTCATCCTAGTGTGAGTGTAGTTTCTCCTCTGAGCATTGTTTTAAGGTGATTTTGAGTTCAACAGTCCTCTCTATAGACCAGTCTGGTGCAGGGGTCCTTTGTAAGTAGGAATTAATCCAAGAGTCAATTCCCTTCAGTTTCACTGTGCATGAGCTAGTTAAGAGTACCTGATAAGCGTCCTTTCCTCTAGGCTGGAGATAGTACTTTATGTCTTTTCCAGTATGCATAATCCCCTGGTTGCAGGTTCTAGGGCATCTGATCTTCATCCAAAGATAGATTAGTGAGATACGCTTCAGAAACAAACTTAGAGTGTCCTGTTAATAATTTAATTAAACTTTACATTAATATAACAACAAGGAACTATCTGGGAAGTGAGTCTTAGTAAATATAGACTTCCATTAACAAAACTGGAACTTAATATTCACTGAAACATCTTTTTCTCTCTAAAATTACCTTTTTTTTTTTAACCAAATATAACCAAAGTAAGGCTAATTTGTTTGCAAAATAAGTCTGGTCTCAATAAACTTGGCCTGATGATTTATATAATTATAATTGATCATATACGCTTTTTTGCTTGCTGAAACTTTTATAGGAAGTCTCAGACTGAACTTTTAAAAGACCTATCAGGGCTAGGAAAGTCACGCTAAGGGCTTATCACGGATTTAAACCAGTAATTTTTCAGATAAAAGCCATGAAAATTATAAACATATTCACCAGTTCACTCAGTCCTATGTAAGTAATCCTTTTTGCTAACAGCTTTATGAAGCCATCAGGTTTTTCATTAGAATTCTTCAATTTCTGACCCAGTTCAGCATTATGGTCTGAAATTTAGAAACATATTTATCCAAAAGTCCTTTCTATAAATCTTCTTGAAGAGGAAGCATTTTTGCAAAGGTATTAGAGTGAAACTGTAAGTGTCTATAATGACAAAAGACTTAAGGCACGTTTAAAATCTGATTACAATGTAATTGACAAAGAAACTTGGCTACTGTTGTGACATACAACTCTTTAAGATAATAACTAGAGTTATGACTGATAACATTTTACCAGAACCTATCAGATTTTTAGGAATTCTGTATAACTTCTAGAATATCTACATTAATAATATTTACTATACAATATAACCTGAGAAGATTCATTACTCATTTGGCAATACTTCCCATATAATTTAACAGTCTGAGAGACAATATTTTGATAATATTACAATGTTATTGTTGTAGATACTTGGGGAGAGAGTTGGAGCTAAGGGAGGGTGTTAGGTGCCAGTCTCAGCCTATCAGTAGTAACGGTATTGGCTAGAAATGCCTGGGAGCTCTCACCTGGGCCCTGGTCAGCTTCCCACTGACATCTCCCCTTCCGAAGCCAGTGCTGTAGCTGGGCTGATCTTTACAGTTCTTACTATGGTTAATTGCAAGACACCTTTCAGAAATAACCACCAGGAAACTATGAAGGAAAAAACAAGTTTATTATTTACAAGCCCTGGAGCATACAAGGCACACCAGCAGACACACAGCAAGGTTGTGGAAAGAGAGAGGTCTAGCGCTGACCTGGGGTTTTTGCTTTTTATCTGGGTGGAAAGTGAGGGTCTAGGATTTCACCAGTTCACTCTTTATTACTGAATTTAAAACATAAGCGAGGGCTTCCCTGGTGGCGCAGTGGTTGAGAGTCCGCCTGCCGATGCAGGGGACACGGGTTCGTGTCCCGGTCCGGGAAGATCCCACATGCCGTGGAGCGGCTGGGCCCGTGAGCCATGGTCGCTGAGCCTGCGCATCCGGAGCTTGTGCTCCGCAACGGGAGAGGCCGCAACAGTGAGAGGCCCTCGTACTGCAGAAAAACAAAACAAAACAAAACATAAGCGAGAATTTAAAGTATGGGAGAGAGGGAAAAACAAAAAACAAAACCCCACCAAACAAAAAAAAGTCCACAAATGGCACAAATGGTCAGTTTTCTAAACCAATCAGGATCTCTAAAACAAAGTTGTTTCATGGGTGGCATCCAGGCCCTTTATCTAGTCCTGTGGCTGGCAATGTGTTTATTGAGATGTGTTTATTGTGCCTTTGCAATCACAGCTTATGTCAGACACTCGCATTACAAAAAGAAAAATCACAAAATATATTTATTTAAATGTGTGATTTCAGAACCTTTGCTAGATTTTAAATTGTAATGTTATTATTCTTAGGAATATATATCCACTGAAAAATAGTTTTGCACAATCTAATGAAGCTTATGATCCATAAGGATCTTTGAAAGACATAAGCTGAGGCAGTTTTTCTTCCAGTGATACATGACACACGTACTACTTTGCTTCTGTAGGGGAGCAAAATTTGCCACCTCAAAATGTCTCTTTGGCATGTGGATTATTTCAAGCTGATGACAATCAAGGCCCAAAAGACTCAGAAAGAACATTTGACCTTCCTCCTAACTGCCTAAAGAATGTAGATGGAGGACGTGCTCCGTGCTCTGGAAGGGAGCCAACCCCATAGATAACTATAGTTTCAACTAGATATGCAGACAGGGAGGAACCTAGAAAAGTCTGTTGGTTAAAATTCCTGTCTGTATCCCATTGTCTCTGCCTGGCCCAGCAAACATTTATTTACCAAACATTTGCATTCCCATCTCCATGTCAATTGTCTTTCTCCCCTTCATAATCCAAACCACTAACTATATCCACATCCTGTTTTGTCTTTAGCTGAAGATGGTATTTAAAGAGAGGGTTTAAGCCATTTTGTCAAGTTCTCCTGGGTCTCTCTCATGTATGCATGTTATTAAATTTTGTCTGATTTTCTCCTGTTAATCTGTCTCATGTCAATTTAATTCTTAGGCCAGCCAGAAGAACCTAAAAGGGTAAGGGAATATTTCTTCCTCCCTGACACTTCAATCCTGATACATTTGGACTTCTCTGCAGCATTTGACATTATTGACAATATTTTCCTTGTCATGGATTTCATGACAAGGTGACATTTCCTTGTCATGTCACCTTCTCATGGATTCCACAATACTGCATTCTCCTAGCCCTCCTCCTATCTCTCTGATAGTTCCTAATCAGAATCCATCCATGGCTTCTCTAGTTGTCAAAATTGAATATGACCCAAAGTTTCGTCTTTGTATTCGCCTTCTTAGTCTCTATTGGCATGTACTTCTTTATCACATGCAGACAAGTACAGCTTTTTGGTGGCTATC
The DNA here is from genome assembly GCF_000442215.2 of Lipotes vexillifer. NCBI lineage: Eukaryota > Metazoa > Chordata > Mammalia > Artiodactyla > Lipotidae > Lipotes > Lipotes vexillifer. The sequence continues at coordinate 744,891 of NW_006784671.1, read as the reverse complement.
CCTCACATTCCCCTATCTGGTGTTTTCCATAACAAAGAAAACTAAGTGTAGCTGTGGCCTGAGAGTGAGATATTTGAGTTTAAGATTAAAGAAATGAAACAGTTTCGGGTGTTGACAAGATCTGGAGGATGATCATGGAGGAAGGTCACTGGAGGAGAGTAGAGATGATTGACTTTGAAAAAGAAGATATCAAGGCACTGAGAAATGTTGTTCGGATCATCCTTAAGCCATGAAAGAGAAGGACAAGGCTTGAGAAGGAGACAATTGTGAGAATGTGCCAAATAACTCAATGTTAGCAAACTTCTTCTATAAGGGGCCATACAGTAAATATTTTAGGGTTTGAAGGTCATATGGCCTCTTTTGCAATTACTGAACTCTGTTGTTGTAGTGTAAAAGCAGTTATAGATACTACATAAGGTGAACAAGCATGGCTGTATTCCAAATCTTTATTTCCAAAATAACACAGAATAAATTTTGGCGTATGAGCTATAGTGTGCTGACCCCTGAATTAAGGGATTAACCAATAAGTAAGTAGGTAGAATAACAAAAAGATTTAGAAGGTGTTATAGCTGAATGCCATAAGCCTCCAAAAGCAAAGAATTTTGCATGAGCATGGTGGAGTAATGATCTAGAAGTAGGATGATGATATTACTTCTTGACCTTGAAGTAGCTGGAGAATGGAAAACATGAGTATCTATTTTGAGAGGGCTTTAAGGAAAGTGATGAATATCCAGTATCAGTAAAGAAAAGAGAGGATGTCTAAACAAGGGGTTGGGGATATAGAGTAATTGTAAACCACAGAATGAAGGTATGTGAGGCAAAGTCAAGATTCTACTGATGTCTTCTATAGACAAGAGCAATGCTAGTTCCTTAGAGGTGAAACACAACTTCTCATTAAATAAATGCTTTCAGTGTTTTAAAAGGCATGCATTTTTCTCATTGTGTCCTGAATATAATGCAAAGCAAATTCTGTTTCTGATATATATATATATATATATACACACACACAACTTTGCAAGGCTCTTTATATTAAGCCTCACAAGGAGAATTTGTCATCTTTTATTTATGTACATATGTATATGCATTAACACACCACATTTCTTGGATATTGGTAAAAATTCAAAATGTTATGTATAGATATAATTATACAATTTATAACATAGCTTTATTTTAAAATGGATTACAATTAATCTTCACGTTCTTTGCTATTTGTGATGGTAACCATAGAAAAAGCTGGCTTTGAACTTTTGGTAAGTTCCACAATGATTTATTATTCAAAATTATAGCAGAGTAAATTTTAGCTGTAAAACATGACCTTTTTAGTGTCCTATTTCCTGAAACCTAGCCCAAAGTTATTTGACTTCACACAGAGATTCAGTATCATAAATTGTTACCATTCTCTTCAAATCAAAATGTATTGAGCACTGCTGTTTTATGGTGGAGCAATACAACAACAACATTGAATACAAGCATGTGCATGTACACAAACACACGCAAAGGTATATTTATTTGCACAACGCAGGTTCTGGGGACATAGCTCCAAGAAGAAAATCTCTGTCAGAATAGTCATTCTACTTTACTGTCTTTGGGAATGATTTTGTTGGAAACATGATTTAAGACAGTATTTATCATACCCATTCTGACATGAGACTTCACCTGTGCTATATCAGCATAGGCCTCAAAACAAATGTTCTTTCTACTACATGGTCTCCCACAGTGAAGTTCATTGAGTATTAAATAATACATTCACCCATTAGGGTTATGAAAAGGAAGCTGAGATTAATGGAATTATTTAAACAATTGCTTAGGAAAATAATTTGGATAATGAGAAAACACAAAAGAGTGAAAAAAAAGAAAAGAAAAGAAAAGAAATATCCCACTTCATTGAAATAGCCACCTTTTACCAATTTAGTGTCTATCATTACAGATGTTCTTCTCTGTGTATGTTATAATATGATTCTTTGAATAAAATGCCATCTTATTATTGTAACTTGAGTTTTTTACCCACCCCCCAATTAGTAAGCTATGAACATATCACCATGTCAATAAGTTTATGTATATCAGGTTAGTTTTCCAAAAGTACACATTATTTCATGGTCTGAACATTGTATACATTTTTAATCAGTCTTTCAATGTTGGGTATGTTCATTATGTAAAAGCTTTATTTTTCTATTATTCAAGATTTGTGAAAAACATCCTAGTACATGCATCTCTGAATATTTCTTTAGGATTAAAAGAATAATCATTTATTATTTGTTAGGTTTCAATTATGAATTGAGGAACTCTGTGCTACTGGCATGATGCTAAGCACTGAGAAGGCAGAATGGAGGACCCATGAAAAAAGCCCATTTATTTATATGTAGAAACTTGATATATTACAGAACATTATAAACCAGTGATGATGGAACTGATTATTCAAACATATTATTGAAACATTTATGTATATGAAAATATACAATAAAAGCCTTAATTTATACCATATCACACAATGTGAAATGTAAAAATTTTTTTAAAACATTGCAAGAAATATAAGCAAATACCTCAAAATTGGGGAGTAAGGAAGAATTCCTTAAATAAAATCCAAAGAGCACAAATCATAATATACAATATTGATAATTATGACTACATTAACATTTAAAACCTTTGTATATCAAAAACCCCCACAAAGATAAATAAAAGCCAGAAACTTGGAAAAGATGTTTGAAATATAAGAGCTGATACTTGTATAAGGAATATTTAAATAGCTCCTATACTAGAATATAAGCTCCATGAGGGCAGAGGTTTTTGTCTGTTTTGTTTACTGCTAGATTCCTAGTACCCAGAACAGAGCTTGGCAAACAGTAGACACAATAAATATTGGTTGAATGAATAAATTCCTATATAACAATAAAAAGAGCAAAATATAAAAACAGCTGATTCACAGAGAAGGAATCTTTAGTCAATAAACATATGCAAAGATGCATGAACTCATTACTTATGAAGAGAATGCTCATTAAAATAAAAATGTAATATTGAACAGTTTCATTCCTTTAGATTAGCAAAAATCAAAATGTCTGATTATACTCACTATTGATAAGGGACTGATAAAACAGAATTTCTCATCTACTGTAAATTGGCATCAAAATTGTCACAAGCATGTTGGAGAGAGATTTGGCAATATCTTGTCAAGTTGAAGATACCCATACCCAGATTACCCTGTGACCTATCATTTACACCTCTACATATAAATTAATAGAGGATTATATAAACATGTTGTGGTCAATTCATATAATGAAATTCTAAGAGCAGAAAAAAAACTTTTCAAATGAAAATATTTAAAATTAATGTAATACTAAGTAGAAAATATTAAGTACAAATGGATATGCAGTGTAGTTCCACTTATATAAACTTTTAAACACAAAAATGATATTATGTATTAGTCATTGGTATATACCTTGTGATGTAAAAGTACAAAAATAGACAATAAGTATAAACAATGACTTCAAGATAGTGGTTCTATTGGGGAATTAGGGAAATGAAAGGGATGGGAAAGAATTCACTTGTATTACTTGTTAATTCTGGATCATGGGTACATAAGTGTTTGCTACAATTATTCTGGTACTTTCTTCATGTTGAATGTGGTTCATAAAGAAAATGGATTGAATGTGAGGTAAGGTAGCTTGCACAAGCATGGAAAGAAAACAATAAATGTAATATATTGGTTTTCACAATAGAATAATATTCCTCTCCCCCTCATTTTCTTTTTTCTCATTTTCTTTTCACCTGTACATATCTTCATCTCTTTCCTCATTTCTTTCTCCATTTATTGCCTCTGATTTTCACAGTTCTCAGGTACATTCTCAGTTGTTCTCAGGTACATTCTCTCTACCTTGTGGTCTATATGCCTCTAGGCTTACATGGTCATTATCACTCTTGATCTGAGTACACCAGAACTCTCTAGTTGAATTTGTATCATATAGCCCTCCCTGAGTACTCTGGTTGGGAAGATGATACACTCCTTTTGTTAGGACTGAGTCATTCGTCCACTTCTGGAAAAGCCGCTCTTCAAAAAACAATTAGAATGATATTACCAGCAGAAGAGTAAAGGAGGTCTTGACAGATAAAAGTAATAGCTGTAAAACTACAAAGTTATTGTAGAGAAAGAAGTGAGAGAATGGAGGGATGAAAGCAGAGCATAGTAGGATAAGATCTTTTTCAGTTACTAACTCCTCACCCTGTTTATTTCTTTCTTAAGTAGCACTTATTAAAACTTGTGGTTAGTTTATTATTGAATATGTTACTTGTTTATTGTCCATTTTCCCATTAAGCTCATCATTTCCATGACTCTGTGGACTATGTCTGTGTTGCTCACCACATTATCTCCCAGCTTTCACTACAGTATTAGACTTTCAATGAGTATTTATTGAACAAGTTAATATATAGCAGTGGTTCTCAAACTTTTTCGTCTCAGGATCCCTTTATGTATTTTTTGAATTATTGAGACTCCACAGAACTTTTGTGTATGTGGGTTATCTCTATCAAAATGTATCATATTGAAGTTAAAACTGAGATTTTAAAAATATTTATTTAGTAGTTCATTTAGAAATAACAATAATAAATCCATTGTGTTAACATAAATAAAATTTTATGAAAAATAACTCTTTTGCAAAACAAAAATATCTATTTATTTATTTTTAAATATTTATTGAGAAAAGTAAAATTCTCATTGAAGCAAGTGAATTCAATCATTTGCAATATGTTGTTTTTATTGAAGTATATGAAGATAATCTGGCATCATATAGGTATAGAGTTGGAAAATGAAGAATATTTTAATAGTCTGTTGAAATAATCAGTAAAAGATATTTTTGTGTATACCCAGTATATCATCCTGCGTATAGTAAAAAAGTACACCCTCCTGTGTATGGTAAAAGGTATCCTTGACTAGGAATCAGGAGGCCTGAGTTCTTATTTCCACTTTCCTGTCAATTCACTGTATGATTTTGGGCAGGTTAATTAACATCCCTGGGATGTAGTTTTCCCACCTATTAAGTGAAAGATTTGGCTGGTAACAAGTTGCTTTTTAAGGACCCTTCCATAAATGTGTTTTTATTTCTTGACTTTACAATCACCCTAGAATCACAGTACATGTACTGTCATGTTTTACTTAGTACTGCATGTTAGTAAATACACACTGCCTGAAGCTCACAATGACAATTTACTGTATCCTCTTGGAAGTCAAGACAACAGGGATCTCAACTTCATAAAAACTCTACCAAATGATACATCAGATCAGAAATGCCTCATTAACTGTATTACATTAGAATACAGACATATTTGGGCTTTATTTAAGAGTGGCTCTGTATATGCTATTATTTAATTAAATGTTCTCTGCAATTTCTTACTCCATACTGCCAGTACAGGTTAAAAAGCTCACAAACAAAGAAAAATAAAATGAAGAAAAGTAATCAGAGTCATTGATGAGTAAGTTAAAATAATTTTTTGCATCTTCTCATCAAGCTAATAGTACGGATGTGTCTTGATGCTGCGGATAACTGCAGGCCTTTTCTTCCTTGATAGTTAACTTAGTACCTCTCTGTTTTAAAACATATGTAATATTAATCAAAAAAAATTTTTTTTTGCGGTATGCGGGCCTCTCACTGTTGTGGCCACTCCCGTTGAGGAGCACAGGCTCCGGACACGCAGGCTCAGCAGCCATGGCTCACGGACCCAGCCGCTCCACGGCAAGTGGGATCTTCCCGGACCGGGGCACGAACCCGTGTCCCCCGCATCGGCAGGCGGACTCTCAACCACTGCGCCACCAGGGAAGCCCCCCAATTTTTTTAACAATAGCCTTTTCCAGTCTGTCCATGCTTTCTATCATCTTTGCTTTTTTCCTTCTGTTCATGTTACCTACTTATCTATCATTTGTCCTGTCCAATATGGTGGAGGATATATTCCTTGCCACCAGGAGCTAACAGTATAATAGATGAGTTGGGTGTGAACATACATATATGTGATATAGTATGATGGAGGCGATCATTGAGTAAAGGGCTAGATGCAGTGTTGGGATAAGGAGGAAGTGATAACATCTACTTCAACAAGTCAAAGATATTTTCACCAAATGGGAGACTTTTAAGCTGTCATTTGAAGGACAAGAAAGATTTTCCTATGAAGGTAAGTGGAGGCAGGCCACTTGAAGCAGAAGATAGAGAAGATACATAAAGCATGTTGGCAGCAAACAACATGGCACATTTAGAGAACAGCAGGAAGTTGAGGCATGGGTTCATGATAAGAGATGAGACAAGAACAGATGCCAGACCATAGAAGCCCTTGTATGGCCTGTTTAAGCAACAGTGAATGTTTGTAGTCAGGGAAACTACATGGTCAGATTCATATTTTAGAAAGATCATGCTGGAAGCAGTGTTGAGAATAACCTGGAAGGTGAAAGACTTAATCCCTTCCCCCTGTTCTTCTCACTTTCAGCCATAAAATTATGAAACTCGGTGCACCTAAGAGGTTTGTTTTCTTTCATATGGTTAGTACACAAAGGATAGGTACAACAGGGCATTGGGCCCAAACCCCTCAGACTTTCCTGCTGGATCTTTGTTTTCCAATGCTAACTCTCCAGCCTCTTCTTAGCCCTTGGACAGCCTACTTCTCCAAATCCCTGGCCCCATCTCTCATTTTATCCAAGTTTCTGGAACTTTGGGGTCAGTCGGTTTAGTAACAGTTGCCAACTCCATCCAAAGCAGTTTATTTGGAGAATAAAGTTTTACAGTGATTCTGGGTAAGTTGTTTGTGAATAAAATGACACACCTCCTGCTAAACCCTAGGTACAACTTTCAAATGGTACTTGTTTTTCCCAAGCTGTTTTACCTGCATTTGGCACTACTCAACATTAAGCATTCTGTTACTCCTACAGATCTTGTATCTTTTGCAATTAAAGAAAAATACGTTTTCAAAGGGTGTGTCGTTGGAAGCTGCACAGAGAACTGTTGGTATTTGGACTTGACAAGATGACAAATTGAAGGCATACAATATTTCTGGTATGATAATTATTCTTGGCTTAATAAGCTCTTTTAAACTCTACACTAGAGAAAAATTAATCGTACTTCTAAATGCCTTAAAACTGATTATGATTTTCTCTGCGCTAATGATAACACAAAAATGATGGGTAGGTTGATAGTCATAAAATGATAGCAATGTTGTTAAGATCAAAGCCTTTGGTTTCAGATAGGTCTGGATTAAGTCTTAGGTCAACTTATTCTACTTATTGGGTGTGTGGCTTTGACCAAGCTACTTGATCTTGCTGAACTTCATTTACCTCATCTGAACAGTGGGAACAAAAAGCAATGCCTACTGTGTGGAATTGGTATGAGGAATCAGGATTCAGTGAGATCATGCATGCGGAATGCCTGACATATAATAATGGATATATGTTATTTGTAGACAAAAATTAGCACTAACCACAAAAAGATGGTTCTTATTGCGGTTTGAGATTTCTGTTTACAAATGGGTATCAGAGACTGGATTTACCTTCTTTCCTCAAGCAACCAAAAAATTAGAAAACTATATGAAACAATGTTTTTCAAGATACTGGACATCAGGCAACAAAGGATAGGAATCCCTGAGAGATGAGCAGTAAACAAGGTGAGCCCTACAGCTATCCCTGCTGCCTGCTTAGTAAGAATTGCCAGCCAACAGTGCAGAGAGGGAGAACTCAGGTGGAGACAGATTTTAATCACAAAGCTGAGTAGATTGTATTGGGGATCTGGCAAAATCAAGGCAGCTAGTGATCACAGAACAGAATACCAGAAAGGAGATAGCTGTACAGAGAAAGCACTCAAGAGATCTGCAGACAATCTCCCTTGGGTATTCAGAAGATTACTAATCAGAGCATACATGTGAGGAAACTAGCCCAGGCTCAGGAAAAAATATGAGAAAGAATAAGAGGAATCATTACCTGATGCTCACATGGGGCTAGAAATAATGCCTGTTCCAATAAGCCAAACTGAAAAACTTCAAAATTTATGGAGCTTTTTGATTACACAGAAGGCTTTTGCCTCAGTAGTGGGGAATAATTAACCATAGACTGAACACAGTGTTAGTCCCACCTAGAAAATCCTACAAGCAAGATATGAAAGGATTAAGCTGTTTCCAAGTAACTTTACTGCATCCCAGAGCAAAGCTTAATATTTATAAGAATATAAAAATATCAGCACCCAGCAAGATAAAATTCACAACATCTGGCATCTAATATAAAGTTATCAGACATGCAAGGAAGCAGGATAATATAAACCATTATGAGGAAAAAAGTTCATCAATCAAAATCAACCTAGGATGAATACAAATGTTAGAATTAACAGACAAGGACTTTGACACTTGTTATACTGTAGTCATATGTTCCAAAAGTTAAGTAGAGACACAGATGATTAAAAATATACTCAAACTTCTATAAATAAAATTACAGTGTGTGAGATGAAAATACTCTGCATAGGATTAACACAAGATTAGAAGTTGCCAAAGAAAGGATTAATGGGCTTGAATTCATAGCAAGAGAAACTATTCAAAATAAAGCAAGAGATAACAAAGATTTAAAAACTGAACAGAGAAGCAGTGAACAGTGCAACATGTTGAAGCACCCTAATATATGTATAACTGGAGTCCCTAAGGATTGGGGCAGGAGAGAGGTGGCAAAAAAATCTGAAGAAATAATGGCTGAAGATTTTCAAAATTTGGAGAAAACATTAAATCTGAAGATCCAAGAAACTTACTGAACTCTAAGCAACACAAAAAGAAGAAAAGTATGACATGGCACATGACAATGAAATTACTCAATATGGTCATAAAAGTAAAATTTTAGAAGCAAGTAGAAAAAAGAAAACCACATGTCACATACAGAAGAACAAATTTAATTAAGGAAGGCAGCAGATTTCTCATTAGAATCAACACAGGTATGAAGAAAGTGTATCTAATTGACCTAATGGACACTTACATAATACTTCCATCAACAACAGCAGAATATACATCCTTTTCAAGTGTACACAGAATATTTACCAAAAAAAAACTAGATCTTAGTAAATGTTAAATGATTCAATTAAGACAAAATTGGTATTTAGACCAAAATGGAATTAAATTCAAAATCAGTAGCAGAAAGATCTCTGTTAAGTCCTTAAATATTTGCAAACTAAATAATGCACTTCTAATACAGGGGTCAAAAAAAAATCAAAGAGAAATTAGAAAAGATTTTGATTGAATAAAAATACGATCTATCAAAACTTATGGTATTTAGCTATAATAATGATAGTAGGGACATTTATATTACCAAATGGCTATTTTAGAAAAAAATAAGGTCTCAAATCAATGACACCAGCTTCTACTTAAGAAATCAAAAGGATAAGAGTAAACAAAACCCAAAATAGACTAATGAAAATAAGCGAAACCAGAATGCAAATCAATGAAATAGAAAGCAAAATCAATAGAGAAAAATCAGTGAAACCACTGGTTCTTTGATAAGATCAATAAAATTGGTAAGCCTCTAGCCAGGATGACCAGGAAAAAAAAAAAAGATACAGTTTATCAATATAAAGAATGACAGAGGTGACATCATTACAGATTCTGTACATTTTAAAAGAAAATAAAGGAATTTTATGAATATTGTTGGGCCAAGAAATTTGACAACTTAGATAAAATGAAAACATTGCTTAGAACACAAATTACTAAAGTTTACTCAAGAACAAATAGATAATCTAAATAGTCATGTTTCTATTAAGGAGACAATTTTTAGCTAAAATCTTTCAACAGAGAAAACTACAAGCCCAGGTGATTTCAAGGCCAAATTATATCAAACATTTAAAGAAGGTATAACAACAATAATACGAATTTTACCTAAACTCTTCCATTAAGTTGAAAAGAATACTTCCCAATTTATTTTGATGGCAAGATTTACCCTGACACCAAAACCACACAAAGAAAATATAAGAAAAGAAAAGCATGGATCAACATCTTTTATTAATATAGACACAAAAATTCTTCACAAACTTTTACTAAATCAAATCCAAAATATATTAAAATGAATATATAATCAATATAAGAATAATTTTATATCTTTATCTAAGTCTATATCTGTATATATGCAATAGACAACAGAAATTGAAATAAAATACAATGCCATTTGTAAGAGTATATGGATACAGCTGACCAAAGATAAGCAAGGCTTCCACACTGAAAACTGCAAAACACTAATAAGGGACTTCCCTGGTGGTAGAGTAGTTAAGAATCCGCCTGCCAATGCAGGGGACACGGGTTTGAGGCCTGGTCCAGGAAGAAAGTGAAACCACTGGTTCTTTGATAAGATCAATAAAATTGGTAAGCCTCTAGCCAGGATGACCAGGAAAAAAAAAAAAGATACAGTTTATCAATATAAAGAATGACAGAGGTGACATCATTACAGATTCTGTACATTTTAAAAGAAAATAAAGGAATTTTATGAATATTGTTGGGCCAAGAAATTTGACAACTTAGATAAAATGAAAACATTGCTTAGAACACAAATTACTAAAGTTTACTCAAGAACAAATAGATAATCTAAATAGTCATGTTTCTATTAAGGAGACAATTTTTAGCTAAAATCTTTCAACAGAGAAAACTACAAGCCCAGGTGATTTCAAGGCCAAATTATATCAAACATTTAAAGAAGGTATAACAACAATAATACGAATTTTACCTAAACTCTTCCATTAAGTTGAAAAGAATACTTCCCAATTTATTTTGATGGCAAGATTTACCCTGACACCAAAACCACACAAAGAAAATATAAGAAAAGAAAAGCATGGATCAACATCTTTTATTAATATAGACACAAAAATTCTTCACAAACTTTTACTAAATCAAATCCAAAATATATTAAAATGAATATATAATCAATATAAGAATAATTTTATATCTTTATCTAAGTCTATATCTGTATATATGCAATAGACAACAGAAATTGAAATAAAATACAATGCCATTTGTAAGAGTATATGGATACAGCTGACCAAAGATAAGCAAGGCTTCCACACTGAAAACTGCAAAACACTAATAAGGGACTTCCCTGGTGGTAGAGTAGTTAAGAATCCGCCTGCCAATGCAGGGGACACGGGTTTGAGGCCTGGTCCAGGAAGAACCCACATGCTGCGGAGCAACTAAGCCCATGCACCACAACTACTGAGCCTGCACTCTAGAGCCCGCAAGCCACAACTACTGAAGGCCTCGTGCCTAGAGCCTGTGCTCTGCAACAAGAGAAGCCACCACAATTAGAAGCCTGCACACCACAATGAAGAGTAGCCCCGGCTCGCCGCAACTAGAGAAAGCCACGTGCAGCAACGAAGACCCAATGCAGCCAAAATTAAATAAATTGATTAATTAAAAAAAAACACTAATGAGAAAAATTTTAAAAGACCTAAATAAATGGAGAGACATACTTTGTTCATGAATTTTGACTCGTTAATTGATCCTCACAACTTGATCTATAGATTCAACATAATGTCAATGAAAATTCCCATAAGGAAGAAATTGAAAAATTTATTCTAAAATGCACTTAGAAATGCACAGAACCTAAAATAGTCAAAACAACTTTTTTAAGAACTGGAGAAATAACACTATATTATTTCATGAGATTATAAAACATACTAAAGGCAGCATGTACTTGGCTTAAATGTAGAAAAAATAGATCAGTAAAACAGAATAGAGATTCCATAAATAGACTTACACATAAATTAAAAAGTGATCTTAAACAGAGTTACAAAGGCAGTTTAGTGAAGGGAATATATTATTTTCAATAAACTGTAGAGATTTTTTTCTTCTTTTCTTGATATACAAAAAGCTACCCATAATTAATGCATAAAACTTGATGAGTTTAAAGTACACACCTGTGAAATCACCACAATCTATGCCATAAATCTACCCATGACCTGGACAAGTTTCCTCCTTTCCTCTTATTTATTATAATAATAATGGTGATGACGTTGATGATAATGACAAGAACACTTAATATACGATCTACCCTGTTAGCCCCTTAGAGAATTTTAAAGTATAAAACAGTATTGTTAACTATAGACACTATTCTGTACAGTTGGTCTCTAGGATAAATTCATCTTGTAAAACCAAAACATTGTACCCTTTGATTAATACCTTCCTGTTTCTGCCTTCTGCCAAACCCTGACAACCACCATTCCACTCACTGCTTCTATGAGTTTGACAATTTTAGATTCACTGTGTAAGTGGTATCATATAGTATTTGTCCTTCTGTGTCTGGTTTATTTCACTTTGCAAAATGTCCTCCAAGTATATCCATGTCGTTGCAAATGGCAGGATTTTCTCTTTTTTTTTCAAGGCTAAATATATTCTATTGTATGTAAACACTACATTTTCTTTACTCAATTATTCATCAATGGACATTTGGTTGTTTCCATGTCTTGACTATTGTGAATATACTGCTATGAACATGGGAGTACAGATATCTCTTTGAGATCTTGATGTTAATCCCTTTAAATATATACCTGGAAGAGGGATTGGTGGATCATATGGCAGTTCTATTTTTAGATTTTTTGAGGAAGGTTTACATTATTTTCCACAGTGGCTCTCCCACCAGCAGTGCACAAGGGTTCACTTTTCTCCATATTCTTGCCAATATTTCTTTTTCTTTTTGTTGATAATAGCCATCTTAATGGATGTGAGGTGATTATTTGGTGATCATTGTGGTTTTGATTTGCATTTCCCTAATGATTAGTGATGTTGAGCACATTTTCATGTACCTGTTGGCCATTTGTATGCCTTCTCTGGAGAAATGTTTATCCAATTCCTTTGCCCATTTTTAATCAGGCTATTTGGTTTTTTGCTATTAAGCTGTAGGAGTTAGTTATGTATTTTGGATACTAGCCCTTTTATCATATATGTGGTTTGCAAATTCTGGTTTTAAAACCATTGGATATCCACATGCAAAAAAAAATAACTTTAATACATAGCTCATAAAACAAAACAAAACAAAAACTAAAAAATAAGTTATAAGCCTTAATGAAAAATTGAAACTGTAAATTATCTGGAAAAAAATATAGCGGAAAATTTTTGCTACCTGAGGTTGATCAACACAAATTCTTAGATACAAAAAAAAAGGTAGAATCTATTAATGAAAAAATTGATAAATTGGAGTTCATTGAATTAAGAGCTTATCTTTGAAATATACTTGAGAGAGAAAAGACAAGCCACAGACTGAGATAAAATATTTGAAAATCACATATGTGATAAAGCATTTGTACCTTTATATATAAAAATCTTTCTATATAATAAACAACCAAATAAAAATGGGCAAAATATTTGAGCAAACACTTCCTCATTCAGAGGGAAAATCACAGAAATAGCCACTCAACAAAAATAGTTATTAGGGAAATGCAATCAAAGCCACAATGAGATACCACTTCATAACTATTGAAATGTCTAACATTGATTATTGATCATAACAAGTATTGTCAAGGATGTAGAACACTGAAAATTTCATACAGTGTTGGTGAGAATGCAAAATCTTACAATTTCGGAAAACAATTTGGCAGTTTCTTTTTCAAAAGCTAAACATACAACTCTCTTATGAATCTGCCATCCTAAACCTAGGTATTTTTCCAAACAGAAATAAATCATTCATCAATAAAAAGAATTGAACACAGTGCCAAAAAACTGGAAAGAATTCACATACCCATCAGAAGGTGTGTGGATAAATATAGCTGTATCCATACAGTGGAATACTACTCTATCACAAAAATGAATGAAATTTTGATATACACCATTCAAGGATTAATCATCAAATCATTATGGTGAGATAGGGAATAGAGTCAACCATATTGTAACAACTGTGTATTGTGTTGGATGGTAACTGGTCTTATTGTGGTGTTCATTTCACAATGTATAAAAATATCAGATCACTGTGTTGTATACCTGAACCTAATATAATGTTGGATGTTAATTATAACTCAATTAAAGTGAAAAAGATCATTATGCTGAGAAAAAATACAAAAAGAGTACATACTGAATGATTCCATTTATATAAAACTTTAAAAAATACAAACTAATGTATAATGACAGAAAGCAGATCAGTAGTTGCTTGGCAGTGAGGATGCTGGAAGGGGCATCAAGGAAAGGTTACAAAGGGGTAGGAGGAAACTTCTGCCCATGATGAGTATGTTCACTTTTTGACTGTAGTGATGGCTTCACGGCTGTTGTATATGTATGTCAAAACTAAACAAATGTTATACTTTGTGCAGTTTATTGTATATCAATTTTAATTCAATATTTAAAAAATTAATGATATTTTCTGAAGACAATGCAAAAACAACTCTGGAAAAAATTTTAAGATCATTTTTTGGGTGGGGGAGAGTATTTTATCACTGGTGTTATTAAGAAATGCTATAGTATGGAGGTGATAGTAAAAATAAGAGCAGCTATCACTCAGGTTTATTCTGTTATTAAGATTCTCTGAACATTGCTCCTCTTCATTGCCTACACCAGAGGTAAACCACTGCCTCTGTCCCATCTTTGGTAAGCCACTGCTCCACCTCCAGGTTTCTCAGACCTAATTAAGTGATTAAGGATTAAGATCTAAGAAACTGATCTAATTAATGTTGAGTTTGTGGCCTCCAGACACCATGAGTTTAGTATGTGGGCGTGCTGTCAGTGATCTTTAGGAGGTAGAGATTTTGGGTCCTTCTGAGGGCTTCATTTCCTTACAACATAGGATGACGTGCAACAAATACCACTATGAAGTATGTGGCATGGAGGCGATTTCTTTTTCTGTTTTTGTAGATGACACCGCTACGTCACTCACATCACACCTCTCTGCACCTGGGTCCACCCCTCCATACATGTAGAAATGCCAAGCCCTTTTCCTCCTTTGCTATGGGTTAAAGTCTTAAGCATGGTAATTTGTCTTCAGTTCTCAGTCCTCACACAACCCTTATCCCTCATGTCTGCTTGTCTGTGAACCTGCAAGTCAGGCCTCCAGCCCTGCAGGACTCCAACTCCTCCCTTCTCACACACACCGTTTTCCCTTCCTTCTCTCCCTCCCCACCATCAGAGAACTTGCAGATGCATGCAAACTCACACCACACACACACCCCTCCTTTTCACATCATTGATTTTATTTTAATCATCAACATAAATGTACCCTTATCAGTGCAAGATTTGTTCCCTATGCCATTGACCACTTCTCCACAGCGTCTTCTGTAGACACAGCAGATAGTTCTAGGTCTCTGAGCCTTGCCAGGCACAGGGCGTTACTTGGAATGGTAGAATTCTCCAGTGTCCCCTCTTCCTGGTCTGCTAATTTTTATTTCCATGTCTTATTCAGCTCATGGTAACAGATAAACATGTTTGGCTTATTGCTCTCTTACATTTTCCTGAAGGAGTGGTAATTATTTAAGCATATTTGTTTTCTTAAAGTTCCTAGAGGGGGTATTTTTCCCATCTTATCTTCTGCACTGGGTAGGGAAACAGGGTGAGCCCAGAAGGGCACTGGTTCAGGGAAAGAGAATGGGGATTGGGTGGAAAGGGGGGTTTCCATGAGGAATGTTAGCTGAAGAGAAGATTTGCTCCAGGCAAGAACAGGTAGGAGTTGTGGATGGGATTTATGGGAAAGAAGAGGAAGACTTTGAGTGGGATCATTTCACATCGTCACTAACTCTGGACCTGGGTTCACAGGTGGTGCTTGGCATTTGTTGTTCTTTAACTGTTCTAGCCTCTGGTGGTTTCCTGATCACCTTAGCTACATTGAAGCCAACAGTGGCCTACCCCAGGCCTCCTGCCCTGCCTTTACATCCCCTCCTCAGGACAATGAGGTGGCATACTCTTCAGCTTTGTTTGGTCAGTACAGTTCTACCTGAGTCTAAGATACATGTGAGGTGGCTTAGACATGGGAAAGTACCACTTCTGACAACATGATGAGATGGAGTGGTGTTGTGAGGCCAAGAGACTCAGGTTGGAGAAAGGAGGTTTTATTTAGCACCACCTAAAGACATTTGCCCACCTGACCTGCCACCTCTTGTCATTTTCCCAGATTCATTTCTACTTGTACACATGGCAGAGAGAGGGTTCTCCTCCAAGCCATTCCCCATGGCTATCCCATTCAGCAGTTCATTCTGTAGCCTCTCACTGTTCATAAATATCTAGTATTTCAGATTTCCTTCAACTAAGATGGCCATATTTAATCTCAGTAGAGATGTGAATCATCCCATTTCCTTCCAACAAATTTCCCTTATGCATCTTTCACTTCTTGAATGCTACTTGGTAAATTTTTCATATTACCTCCTTTACCCAATGTCTATTTAGCTTCCTTTATTTTTCTGTTAGGAAACCATTAATAGAATCAACAACATGGGTAAATCTCAAAATAATTACGTTGAGTGAAAGAAGTCAGGTAGTAAAGAGTGGATACTGTATGACTCTATCTATATAAAATTCTAGAAAATGCAAACTAACCTATGGTGTCTAAAACAGCTCAGTGGTTGCCTAGGAGCAGAGGGTTTGGGAAGGATGGGTGGGGAGGCATGAGGAAATTTTAGTAATGATGGATATATTCACTATCTTGATTGTGATGATGCTTTTACAGGTGCACGCATATATCAAAACGTATCAAATTGCACATTTTAAATATGTTTTTTTTATTGTATGTCAATTACTCTTCAATAAAGCTGTTATAAAAAGTCAACAAGGAATGTAATTAGCACCCTTTACACAGAATGATTCTCAGAAACATTTTAAAATATCACTCTAATCAGTATGTTGGTGAAGATTAATAAACAAAATTTTAAGAAAATGTAGCAATTTTCTCTAAATCTTTTAAATGCCTTCTTCTAAATTCTCCTTAATTTGGTTGATCAGATTTTTAAAATTACCATTTTTGTTTTTGCATCTCTGACTTCATTTTCTTAAAAAGGAGAAATTATTCAATGGCAATAAAGTGGTTTCTCTTTCAGGTCAAATACACACTGATTTGGGCTTAAATCTCCATTAATTGCTTACTCTTTGGTCAGACATTAAATATCATCGTTTGACTGCAGGAAAGAAAAATCAGGTGAACATCTTAAAAAGCTGAATGATAATTAAATATAAAATAACTAAAAATCATCCCCACCCTGAAGCCAATCACTGTGTTACATTCACCCTAACCCTATTTTGCAAGTTGGATTCCTAGGACTACTTTTCTTTAATTCACTTATTGCATTTATTTATCTCATATTTATTGTGTCTCCTATGACAAAAGCACTCTGGTGAACATCAAACGTCCTAACTTCTAATTTTATCTTTACCACTGTGGTAGGAATACTAAAACTTTCCTAAATTGCCTACCTCCCAATCCCCAGAACATGGGCATATATTATTTTACATGGGAAAAAAAGACATTGCAGATGGAGTTAAAATTAAGGAATTTGGAATAGAGTATCCTGGGTTATCCAGGTGGATCCAATCAAATTATATGAATCCTTAAAAGTAGAGAACCTTTTCTTTCTGTGGTCAGAGTAAGATGTGTCTACAGAATAATGGTGAGATAAGTGCAATGTTGCTGGCTTTGATGATTGACAAAGGGTTCCTTGAGCTAAAGAATGTGCACAGCCTTTAGATATCCTGCCCAAATTTTGATTTTAGTCTGGGGAGATCCATTTTGGACTCTGACCTGCAGAATTGTAAGATAATAAGTTCATATTGTTAAAACCAGTGTTTGTGGTAATTCATTGCAGCAGCAATAGGAAACAAATACAACCACATGTCCACTTACAGATGCTATGACCATGGACAAACCAAGAGAATAACCATGTCTGTGCTACCTGTTTCAAATATCTGTTGAATGGGCTTTGTACTAAACTTACTAAGACATTGCCAGGAAACTTATCTCCAAAATGTGTTGTAAAAAATCGAGGCCTTCCAAGAAGGGAACCAGTTAACTACTAATCATAATTTGATAAGGAAAGAGAATAGACTGACAAGAATGGAATGTGTCTTTTTTTTCTTTCCAATGAAATATTCTGTTTTTGAATGTTGTCTTGAGATTTGGGTATGCAGCTCAGAGACAGATTATAAATCTCTGGAAATAAAATGTTAAAAATTAAAATGCTAGAACAACCTTAATAATAGCAATATGAAAGCACTTTCATTATTGATTACTTTTTCGTATTAGTAGCATCAGGAATCTATTGCCATTTGTCTACTAATTTCCTATGTCTAAGTGCAGCATTTGTGTTAAATAAAAGTGATAAATTGGGCAAAATGTGATTCAAATAGTGAATCAACATTTCAAAATTTAACTCTGTGACCAGGAAACTGAAGGAATGTGTCTTCTACTGGATTTTCTTTTTCCTCATCAATGAGCACTCCTCAGGTGGCTTCTCTTAAGCTTCTGATCTTATCAATACTTTTCAAATTTCTCTTATTTAGCTGAAATTCTGTAGGGAGATTTTTTTTTTCTGTCTTGTCTGAGCACCAGGCAAAGATGAATAGGATTCAGTTGCAATGAATGAGACTTAGGGTAAATGTCGCAAAGAACTTTTCAATTTTGGAAAAGATTATAGTAAAAAATGGATGACTCTTGGTAGACTTGGAAGATAGAAATGCTTGATTGAAGTTTGGTGAAAGGTGCTATGAAAGACTCAAGCTAGTCTTTTAGATCTCCGGTTATGTCATTACAGGTATGGCTAAATTAAACTCAACTATGAAATTTGGCTAGTACTAATTGCAATGTTTTATTAAAATGGTAATGCCATGTAATAGAATCAGGGATACCTGAGATCTCATTGGCATTGCATTAAATCATTGCTCCAATAGGTGTCATAGTATAGTGGAAAACAATGGGTTTTGGGAAAGAATTTTGGTTCAGGTCTCAGAAGCATTCATTAAGTGTATCTATAAATCATTTAAACTTTTTGAGCCTCAGTGTCTTCTTCTGTAAATGGCTGTAATTCTAGTTCTCCACCAGACTCACATGTTATTGTGTAGCTGAAAATAAAGTAATAAATGTAAAGTAACACACAAGTGGTAATTGCTTTGTTTGTTGAAATCAGGTTTTAAGAATGGAGCAAAGTAAGAAATATGCAAAATAAATGAACTGGACTTATTACTAGAGTTTAATTTCTTTCTCTTAATGTAACAAACTGAAAGAAATATGAAGGGTCAGTCTTAGGAACTTTGAACATTTCCAATTTCAACTAGAATTAATGTCTATAGACACGGCATTGAAATTAACTTTTAGGAAAACTCATGTTCCTATGACTCGCAACTAACTTTACATGAGGTCAATTCTGAGTGATTGATTAATTTCTAATTGATATGTCTACCCTTTAAAAATATTTTTTTAAGGAAGCCCGTGAGGCATGATGGAGTGCTTTTAACAATGTGCTTCAACATCACCTTTTGATCACATATACATATTAAGGACATTTACGATAACACAATGTTGTCACGTTCTAGAGTGATGTACTAGCCTCTAATTAGAAGTCTGTGACAAATAACCTTGGTTTTCAATGAATTAAATTATCTTTTTAATTTCAATTGCAGAAAACACTTTTTTTTTTTTTTTTTTGCGGTACACGGGCCTCTCACTGTTGTGGCCTCTCCCTTTGCAGAGCACAGGCTCTGGATGCGCAGGCTCAGCGGCCATGGCTCACGGGCCCAGCCGCTCCACGGCATGTGGGATCTTCCCGGACCGGGGCAAGAACCCGTGTCCTCTGCACCGGCAGGCGGACTCTCAACCACTGCGCCACCAGGGAAGCCCAGAAAACACATTTTTAAAGAACTTGGTACATGTCATTTACACATTATTGGTTTTCAGAAGAACCTTAAGCAATTTGACCTTCTCAATCTGGAAATGTAGAGATGAAAAATGATCTGTATATACCTCTGGGACACTCAAAAATTTGAACAAGCTTCCGTTGTTTTCACAACAGTAAATTTAGATTAAGTAAAAAGAAAATTGGACTGGTCCTGCTTCAAGCCAGAAGATTTAGAAGCATATAAGTAGCAGATTTAGCTGTAGATCTATAGTTTTCCCCAGATTAAGTAAATTATAACCATTGTTATCACCATTTCCAGTTGACTTTTACCCAATGAAAGGAATCAATGGATCAGTGCTTTTATGACTTGGATATTATTCAACTTAACTCATTCGCCTAGGAGACTTTATTCTAGACAGAGCCCAGATGAGAAGGTTGTAACTTTTATACTACAGCGCTCTTCAAATTTGAAACATTTCCAAGTAAAGATGCTTTCCTTTTATTTCAGAAGAGCCACCCTGAAGCAAATGTAACACATTTCTTTTGGACAAGGAGGTGGTAGTTAAGGTCTTAAAGAGGAGGAAATTTGAAGGTGTCACAATGTGTTATTATCTGCATAAGAGTCTGCATTAAAATCACCAGGAAGGCATTTTCTTAAAAAAGCAAATCATTCTAACAATTAAAATGAAGAGTGATACTAATGAAAATTGGAACTTCTCTTTCATACCCCTTGCCAAGTTCACACCATAATAGGTTTATGTTATACATTTATCTATGGTGGTAGATTATTTAAATTGCAATGAAATCTGATGGTGGTCAGATTTATAAGAAATGCTTTCTTATAAAAGCATTTGAGAGCTGAGAGAGTAGAGGGTCAGAGATTGAGTGACCTTGAGTGTTGCCCTGAAATAGTTATCTTTTGGTGTTAGAACAGGAACTTAATGGATGTACAAATGCATTATCTACCACCTATCAAATATTATTAATGTTATTTCTCTTAAAGATAACATTAAAATGTCCTGGCAGTAAATACAGCATATATAATGCAGTCTAAGTTTTTTTCTATATTTTCTGTAGAGAATATGTTTGTAGCTTATAAAGTTGGATTACAAAATTTTCCCAAGTAGTTTTCTTATATGGCTGAAATTTAATGCTTATCACACATCCACACCTAAAATTCAGAGATGAAATGTAAGTGTTTACTCCCCTGTGCCAAGACCTCAGAAATTATCCTTGTTGACTTTCAGTTCTGTCTTTCCCATGAACTAGTTAAAGTGTGTTGTACTTTCTTCTCTGTCTCTGTCTCCATATCTCTCTCTCTATTTCCCTCCGTTCTGAAACACACATTAGAAATTTGTTACATTTTATGTTTGCATAAGTAAAATCACATGTTGCTATAAGGAATGTGAACATTTTGTGAATAAAGCTCATAAAATACCACAGATTTTGCAGTTAAGTCTGTGTACTAAGGCAGTACTTACACTTGGTTTCATCTGAAGATGAAATTGTGACATACAGAATTCCCTATACACAAATTATGTATTTTATTAATGTTAAAAGCTCTTTCAATAAGACTGCTTGCTCCAGCAGGTGTGTGTTTTTCACAGCACGGTTCTTTTCCTAAGCCCAAGCCTAATAGCGTTTATCACAAAATGTCCTCTTTCAAAGTGCTTGAATGGTTAAACTTCAGCACTGCTTACCAGTCCATAAATGAAGCTGATGTATCTTCAATTACTTTTCTTCTGTTGGCAGCAGAAATATCTGTGACTGCCTGGGTTCACTTATTAGAAAGCTCTCCTGCTGCTAGAGAAAGGAACAAATGGGGGTAAATGGGCACTTCTCATAGAAATGAATTGTCACGAGATGCTTGGTACAGGGCTCTTCAAACATCAGGTGACAAAGACTGGTGTTATCAATAGGGAGCTTAATTAACTGGAGCTCACTGAGATTTCATCTTTTCTGTTTTGACTGATTGGTAGCAGCTAACTGGATTTAAGTTCCCAGAATCAGAGTTTAGGATTATGCCAGGAGCTCCCAAGCTTGGGACAGAAAGTCATAGTCTCTTATAGAAGAGGAAATGGGAAATGAAGATTATAGGGCAATGAACTGTAAGTAAATTAATTGTTAATAACCCTAAAGAAGGAGTTATTTTATGAATCACGTTTTGACCCATGTATGTATCTGCATTACGTATAGACAGCTAATTTTTGTTCTTATTATGTGGGTACATTTTTTTTGCTGTTTCTATTTTTCCTTAAGGGGTAAATTTCTGAAATAATATTGAGGTCACATAAATATTATATAGTATACAAAATACTACTCTATCAAATTGAAAACTTGAGCTAATGAAGCTCTACCATAATACAGAGAATAAGCTTATTCACAAAGGATTGTGGTCCTGATCAGGTGTCATCCTCTATAGACAGAAAACTGGGCTCCAAGGAAACACACTTGTCCTGGGAGAAACGTGACTCCCCAGCCTGCAGTGTCAGAATTCAAATTAGTATTTTGTGTAATCTAGAGAAAATAACTGACACCCAGAAGTCGGCATCAAAGGCAGGATGCACAGGTGTGTATTTTTAAGGTGATTTTCAATCAATTTTAATCAGCACTCCCAGAACATTTCCAAAGTACAGCATTATTAAATGTATCCATATAGGCAGCAACATAATTCACATATTCCTGTACTTACCTTCCTACGCACTGCATCAATCTTATAAAAAGCATTTGTGAGCTGAGAGAGTAGAGGGTCAGAGATGAGTGACCTTGAGTGTTGCCCTGAAATAGTTATCTTTTGGTGTTAGAACAGGAACTTAATGGATGTACAAATGCATGGATTTGATGGGGTTTTGTTTGTTATTTCTAATAGAACAAGTGAGATACATAGTCTATAGAGTTCTAAAGGTTGTGTGAGTTTTTTAAAACAATATTTAAACTATTTAAGCACTATAGCACTGTCGGTGGATTTGAAATCAAACAAGGAATAAATCCATGCAAGGTTCCACCTCCCCAATAAGCCATCATTTCCCATTGATCCAAATCTCCTTTTAGTTCTTATAAGCATGTATATCCAACGTTATACATTTAATAATAATCGCTGACACTTATTGGGTCTTTACCATGTGCACCTTCCATGTTTTGACTAATTTAATCTTCACAACACCCCTGTGAGATAGGTAATTACTGTATTATCCCATTTTACAAGTGACGTGAGTTCAGAAATATGTTAAGTCTACTTCCTTACACAAGGCCATTAAGTACCCTGCCCAATGTCATATAACACTAGGAAGAGGCAGAGTAAGAATTTAAATAGGCAATTTGACTCCACAGTCTGTATGCTTAATCATTATGCTGTACCATCATTATAATATAGATACCATTTAACATGACCTTACATTTAATAAAGAGTTTTCTTGGAAAAGCAATGTAGTCACCATGGTTTTTTTTGCAAATGTCCACTGTGTTTAGCATGTGCATGGGTGCTATGGGGATAGGGACAAACGTAGAGGGAAAAGTATCAACCTTCATGGAACTTTTCATTGATGCTAGTGCATTATCCCAGGGTAAACTACTTTCAGGCCATGTCTCTGTGAGCTTAATTGATTTTGGAAACAGTGATTAATGAACTGATTTTTAGTTTACTGATTATGTTATAGAATGGTTACCTTTTAAAAAATTATTTGCGGGGCTTCCCAGCTGGCGCAGTGGTTGGGAGTCCGCCTGCCGATGCAGGAGACACGGGTTCGTGCCCCGGTCCGGGAAGATCCCACATGCCGCGGAGCGGCTGGGCCCGTGAGCCATGGTGCTGAGCCTGCGCTTCCGGAGCCTGTGCTCCGCAACGGGAGAGGCCGCAACGGTGAGAGGCCCGCGTACCGCAAAAAAAAAAAAAAAAAAAAAAAAAAAAAAATTATTTGCTTCCTTCACTGCTCCATAAGGTAACTGAGGGCAGGGACCAGGCTGTTTCATCACTGAATCTTCAATCACAGCTCCTTACAAACATTAGGAGCTCGATAAAGGTTGTTTATGTAAAATAAAGGGTGTTTACAAGAAGTTTATCTCTCTGCCTCCAGTGTGGTCCACTCATGGCTCCCAGTCAAATAATAGGACTCTGAATCAAATGGCATTGGAACATTCTGAAAATCTGCAACTTTTTATTCACCCAGACATTCAATGCAGTTCAATTCCACAGATAATGATTTAATATCTACATTGTGCTTACCATTCAGGTCAGAGTATGAAGACACCTTATAAACAGTAAGGTAATATGTAAATAGAAAGGGTTATCATAAGGCAATCTACCAGGGACCATATCCCTGCCTTAATTAGCTCTACACAGTTGGATAAACAATGACCCTCCCACTTGTCAACTTAGTATAAACTCAGTCTCTAGGTCAATATGACTAAATTAGGATGTATAGCAGCAGCCTTGCCACTACAGTTTGCTGGAATAAGGCTGAGCATAAGTCCTCCTTAAATGTGGGATCAGTGCCTCCCCAGGTAGACTTCTGATGCCTTTGTTGCCCTTAGGTCCCAGTGTAGCTTCACCTACCTTACAGTACCCAACACTGGCATAATGGTCCAGGAAAGAGGTCTGAGCTTGAATCCAGGGCTCAGACTCTTGGATTGTCTAGCTGAGCTACATTGCTGACCCAATTGCTTCAGTCCTCCTTAGTGGGTGGATTTCAGGGAAAGCCTTGACTTTCCCTCCTTCTCTACAATGTTTCTGAAAATGGACTATAAGCTTCATACTGATATCAAATTATTTCACTTTGTGAAGTAATGACTAAAACACTATTCCACTCATAGGAGGTATACAATCTAGTGAGTAATTAAAATAGTTTATAGAAAGTGATGTCTTCATTCACTGATTGATTCTGAAAATGCATACTGAGTACTTGAGAAGGAAGTACTGTGGCAGCCCCCATAGGAGGAGATGTTTGCCAAGAGTGTCAGGGAATCATTTCTTTAGAAGATCAGATAGCCATATGGGTGAAGGGAAGAAGGAAGTTATGCCTGTCCTAAAATGCCATTACAGAGATTTACACACCAATGCCAAAGCCTTCAGGGTAAAGAATATCTATGTTACAGCACATATAGAAATCTGTTCATTTTCAGTGTGACAAAACTGTCTGCAAATAGCCAGATGATCACAGATTGGCTGTAAAACATTCATTATCAACTCAAGGGTCAACAGAGTTTGCATTATTAATTGCCACCTGTCCAAGTTCACATGGCATCTGACTTGTGCAAAATTAGCATGACTACCTGCAAATGGAAACACCTATTCATGAGCACTGTATATTTTCCCTTAGTTGAAAATAGGGTACCCATATGCATTCTTCCTGACATATCTTATTGGCATGTTGAACATCTTAAAAAATCATTGCTGTACAGTGCCTCAATTCATTAGCAACTTCATTGATGCAACATTTAATTAATAATCAAGTCACTTTTATTATGTTTTTTGTAAATGAATTTGATGCACTGCTTGTATTCAAATGTCCAATGACAGCAATAAAACAATTGGCCTGGAAACTGGCTGTTTTAGAAGGTTTTAGCATTTGAGCTCAGAAATATGTTAAATCTACTTCCTTACACAATATGTTAAGATTTCTTGATTTTGAACTGTGATATTTATTTGATATTTTAGCTATTATCTCCCCTGGGTATACAATGAAAATTTATAAAGAAACATAGGAGAACAGAGACTAGATTGGCAGATATTATAACATTTCTAGTTCTGAGTTACCAGTGAATCTTTTCTACAATATAATTGCACCATACAACTTCAAGGCAAGGACAGATGTGGAAATTTTTGCCGTCATCATGTAGTTCTCATTTTACTAAGGAGGAAGCTGAAGCCAAGAGATGTCAAGTACATTGCTCAGGGTCACAGGGCTAGGTAGTAGCAGAATTGAAATTGGAACTCAGGTTATCATTTCTAAGGCTACTTCACTTTAGTATAAAATAGTCTTGTATTAGAGCTCATTGGGAATTTACTCAGAAGGAACTCATTATTAAGTGGCTTTTCATGATGTGAACCTGGAAAATGATTTACGAAGTCTGATAAATTTAGAAGGGGTGTGTGTGTGTGTGTGTGTCTGTGTGTGTGAGAGAGAGAGAGAGAGAGAGATGGCACTACATTCTTGAATAATTGTATGTGTAATGATAGAACCAAATTATAACGAGCCTTCCACATGGAGCCAACTGCAGATCTTTTTTGGATTTTCTAGATATTAGACCTTAGAGCTAAAAGAACTTTGGGTCAGTGGTTTCTAATCTCTCAGGGGTTAAGGACCTCTTTGAGTGTCAGAGAAAAGCTTTCTCCTCATGAAAATGCATATGCTCACAAAATTGTGTATATTACATCCAGGGGTTCCTGGAGCCACAGTAACTCAGGATGAGCTCCTTTCACACTTTCTCATTTGCAAAATGGGTGTGTGTTTGCGGGGAGGTTAGATCCTGCTTTATAAGGTACCTGGTCCAAGTCCTGTACTTTGTACAGAGGAGGATACATCTAAATAGAGAGGGGGAGAGACTTCCAAAGTTCACACACCCTGCCCCTAATTTGTAGAGTTTAGGCTACTGTTCTTTCCACTTAACCAATTCATTGCAGTATTTTTTTTTGGTCTTTTTCCGCAGAAGATGATATGTGAGTGAAATACTATAATATTTGCTTATATATACTAGATCATGCTTTCACTGCAAAGCGTTGAGACACTAATTTTTATTCATAACTGCTAGGGCATACCTTCAAGATAATTTCCATATATAAAAAGCATCCAGATCTACACGTGGAACAGCTCCTACAGAACACCTACTGAACACTGGCAGAAGACCTCAGACCTCCCAAAAGGCAAGAAAGTCCCCACGTACCTGGGTAGGGCAAAAGAAAAAAGAATAAACAGAGACAAAAGGATAGGGACAGGACCTGCACCAGTGGGAGGGAGCTGTGAAAGAGGAAAGGTTTCCACACACTAGGAAGCCCCGTCGCGGGCGGAGACTGCGGGTGGCAGCGGGGGGAAATCTTCGGAGCTGAGGAGGAGAGCACAGCAACAGGGGTGAGGAAGGCAAAGCGGAGAGATTCCCGCACAGAGGAGCGGTGCCGACCGGCACTCACCAGCCCGAGAGGCTTGTCTGCTCACCCGCCGGAGGGTGGGAGGGGGGGAGACGCAAGAGGGAAGAGATATGGGAACATATGTATATGTATAACTGAGTCACTTTGTTATAAAGCAGAAACTAACACACCATTGTAAAGCAATTATACTCCAATAAAGATGTTTAAAAAAAAAAAAAGAAGAATCCATAACAGGAGCTTGTGTTATAAAGAATACTGAGTTTAGGGCTTCACACAGATCCTAATTGCAAGGTGTAATTATTTATATACTCCTTGCTGCTAGGTAAGGAAACAGCCTTTGAGACTGGCACTACGAGATAGCTTTCTTTCACAGAATATCATTCCTGCCATTATTGTATAAAGATAATTACAAGTGGTTTAGTCTTTAAGTCTCCAATGGTTAGCTTGACAATTATAAAATTAGTGTACTTTTTAGATGGCATACTTAGTCACATAATTGTCACAATTATCCAAATTACTTCCCATAAAGGCAGAAAAGTGCACGTGTTCTGAAATTCATCATTTGGGTTATTGATGTCGTGCCCGGTTGCCCCTCACATCCATTTGTCGAACAGCTTTGCAAAGTCTTTGCCTTGACAGAGAGATCAACAAAGCACCATGATCACATGCTTTTCTGGGGCGCAGAGGGAACTGTTTCATATGGCACTGCAGAGTTAACCACTCAAAATGCATTGCCCCTGGTTTAATAGGCTTCTGGCCAATCCATAAAGAAAAAAAGGCAGGAGGGGGGCTGAGAATGCTTAGCAGAGATGCAGCAGTGCTGAGAAGCACCTGCGACACTGAGAATCTACCCTCTGCCTAACCCTGAAAGCCAGTTAGCAGTCCTGCAAACATAAGAAACTAAGGACACCTGCCTTTACAATCATTATTTTTTTACTTTTGTGATGAAAGCGTGAAGTACAAATGTTACCAATTTAAATATTGATATTCACATTCTTTCCCCATCTAGACAGAAAACCCTTTGATTTTGCTCTAAGCAGGAAATAACTATTGCAGTAGAGACCCATTAGGCTGATGCTTCCCCTCTCATCACATCTTACAGAGTTCCACCGAAGTGATCTTCCTAATGGCATCTGATCAGTTTATGCTCCAGCTTACAAATCTCTGTTTGCACTCTCTTGCTACTCTATCACTTACAAGATTAAGTGCATTTTCCTTAGCTTGGCAAACAAGATCTTTCATGATCTGACTTCCTTTCCAAATGCATCCTCACCTGCTCCCCTACATATGTAACCTACACTGGAGCTCACTGAGCTATCCGAAGTGTCACCTGTCACGCCAGGCTCTTGCTTCCTTTCTTCTTAATTTTCTGTCCTGTGTGCTAGAATTGCCATCTCCTCCTCGGCCATGTAAAACCCATTCCACAAGACTGCATATTATTGAAGACTTCCCTAACATGTTCCTTCCTCTATGACAGTTAATTAATCTGCTTTATGTTCACCAGTACGTAGAGGGCTTTGGTATGGCACACACCAAGTGGTAGTGCAGCTTATGTGTATTTCTTTCTCTATTAGACCCAAGGTCAGGAAATGTGTTTTGTTTAACTTCGTTTTCTTTATCCATGCCACCAGATTCATACTTAAAAAAGTT
>NW_006784671.1:630312-715466 GCF_000442215.2 Lipotes vexillifer | reverse complement strand
TCTTGCGTTATGCGGGCCTCTCACTGTTGTGGCCTCTCCCATTTGCGGAGCACAGGCTCCGGACGCGCAGGCTCAGTGGCCATGGCTCACGGGCCCAGCCGCTCCGCGGCATGTGGGATCTTCCCGAAACGGGGCACGACCCCGCGTCTCCTGCATCGGCAGGCGGACCCTCAAGCACTGCGCCACCAGGGAAGCCCAGATATCAGAATTTTTTAAAAGCTCCTCAGGGTATTGAAATACGCAGCCAGGGTCAAGAATCAGTTGTGTAGAAGCTGGAATTGACAGTTGAATCAATGTCAACAGTTTCTACTTGTCCTTCATTGGAAAGGATTGTTTCTTTAGAATATTTACTTACATGGAGCACTTTTCATATCTTATATGCACATTACATACTCTCACATACACTTTACATATAATACATTACATATTTTATCATTATATTTATCCATCAGGTGCCATTTGATAGATGAGCTGGCCATGGCAGCGGGCATCTGTAGTAATAATTAGAGCTGAGTTTGAACATGTAGCAATGTGTTGGGCTTCACCCTGCAAGCCTGCAAGCCCTGTACTTGCCCAGCCTCAAGACTGAAGAAAGAGCCCGGAGTCAGTGACAGAGACATCAATGGTTTAATGGATGGGGGATATTACACATCTGAAGCAAGATCCTGGAGCGACATTCCCCCTGCTCCCCCATGTGCTGCAGAACACGGGCAGGACATGGCAGCAGTGTTCGCTCCCTGGGGCAGGGTGAGGTTACCAGTTATACGGGGAACTGACATCAGTTTGGCCCATCTATTACCAGAGAAACCAGCAGAGGGGCATGCCCCTCACAGCCCCTTTGATAAGCTATCATGGTGGAGATAGTTCTGATCTAAAGATGAGAATAGTCACTAGCTAGGGCCTGGGGCAAGTATGTAGGTCAGTCATGTGCATAGGCTGTAGATGAAGCAGGCACTGGTCGGGCAGGGGATGTACAGAGAGCAAGAGAACAGCCACCTTGGGTAGCCTGACCATACACAATGGTTTCTAGTGATCCATCTGGTTTGGACATGGGTACAAAAAAAATAGGGTCTAACCCAGGGATTCTAAATAAGTTTCACCTCAGCAGCTGCTTGGAGATCTGAGCTGTGAAGGCTCCTAAGAATTCAAGAGGGCTCAACAGGAAGGAGTGCTGTGGTACTAGCGTCAACTAGACATAATGCCATAGTCCTGGGCTGGGACAGTAAATCGATACGTGTGTGTAGGTACTTTAAATATTTCTCTAGATATTTGTTTTTTCAGATGTCTTTTCACCATCCAGCCAATGGAAACTGATGCATTCATCAGTGACCTGGAACAGAGCTTGACTCAACGACCTGTGCTGAGGTATCAAATAGCTTTTGCAAATTAATGTCATGTAGCTCATGGCTGCAAGAGGTTTGTCTCTTATTTCCAGGAAGGCTGAGAACTGAAAGTTATATCACATCTCTTCATGACCCCCGCTGAAAGTAGGTTTGGTGGTATTGCTGAAGCAGCTGAAACCATCAGAGCTTGGGGATGTCTTAGGTATAGATAAGAATTTGCCTGCCAGTAAAAATATTATAAGACCTCTTTGTCTCTAAGAGAGAGCACATATTGCCCCTTCTTTCACTGCCTATGAAAAAAGAAAACTGATCTATAAAATGAAATTGGATCTGTGCACTTCTGAGATCCATTCCTATCTGATTTATGCCTTCTGTACACACTGGAATATGGGAGTAAGATATAAATTTCTCAGGTATTCTAATAAATTTCCCTTCTCATCATTTAAGACTAGTCCTATTACTGGGAGAATACATTCTCTTAAAGGGCATCTAACACTAATCTTTCACTGCATATTGGAAACTATAATCCTAGGGTTTGTTAGCATTTTTCCAACCTTTGTGATACCTCTCTGTAGGGCAGTATAAGAGATTGTATTTATTTCTTTGATTGCAAAATATTATGAGTTGTAAGGAGTAAAACTAACTTAGTCAAAGATTTGGGGGCAAAAATAAAAGCAGTGACACTACATATACACATTAAGTTTATAGCATAACAGTTCAGAAACATTAAAGTGTAAAAAAGATATAGGTACACTTAGAATGAAAGAAATATTGAAGTACCATCTTCTTGCCTTTATATAGACATTAGAGTTTACTGAGAATTTCTGCAGTTTCCATTTCATGAGATCTTTAAATAGAAATCTGGGGAGTTGGGCTCAGAGGGGGAAAAAATCACTCATACCAATGGGAGTGAGGAGAAGGGATCAGGAAGAAGGGTCTGGGGCACATGACTGCTGATGTCCTTTTCCACGTGGGCTTTTCTCCCTGGATCTCTCCCTGCCATCAGTTCTAAAGCTGCATGCTGATGAAGGAAGCCAGAAACACCTGGAAGATTCTCCTGAGAATCCTTCCAGAGGAACTTTTTGGCACATGAGTGCCAGAGTCACTTGTTCTAGTGAAAGTCAGGATGATTAAATGTGGGGATAAAAAATGATGTTTTGTTTTTTAGAAGTTTTATTACACTGTTTTTTTTGCTGTTTTCTTTTTAACTAAATGGAAAAGGGAATCATGATTAGTCAAGTAGTGATATTATGAGTGTATGATGGATATTCTCTACAGAGTACAGTAAATTTTCTTTAAAATGGTATATTGCTTTTACCATCAGTTCAATAATGTTGGACAGTAAATTAAATAGAGAAAATAATTTAATATCTTACTTTAGACAAGATAATAACAGATGTATTGTTCAGTGCAAACTAATGACTTCCAATTTTTGAATCCTTCCTGCTATAGAAGTAAAAATATTCGTTATGACCGTTTTTATATTTAAATATTGAATTCATTTATTTAGGTTTATTGGAAGGAGTACTGATATGACTACATTTCCTCCAGTGTTTAATCGTGCTTATTGAACAGATTTCTATTTACTCAATTTGAATTGCCCATATATATATAATTTACTGTGGTAAGAACACTTAACATGAGATCTGTCCTCTTAACAATTTTGAAATGCATAATACAGTATTGTTAACTTTGGACACCATGTTGTACAGCAGGGCCCTAGAACTTATTCATCTTGCATACCTAAAACGTTATATCCATTGAGCAGGAACACCCCATTTCCCCCTCCCTCCAGCAACTCAAGATGACCACTCTACTCTCTGCTTCTATGAGTTTGACTATTTTAGATTTCTCATATAAGTGAAATCATGCAGCATTTTTCCTCCTGTGACTTGCTTATTTCACTTTAACGCCTTTCAGATTCACCCATGTTATTGCATATGGCAGCCTGGTTTTGAAGGCTGAATAATATTCCATTGTGTGTGTCTATTCATTTTTTGTATCCATTCATCTGTTGATAGATATTTAGTTAGTTTCTATATCTTGGCAATGTGAATAATGCTGCAATGAACATAGAAATGCAGATATCTCTTCAAGATACTGATTTAAAATTCTTTTGTATGTATACTGAGGAGTGGGATTTCTGGATCATATTTTAGTTCTATTTTTAATTTTTGAGGAATCACCATACTGTTTTCCATAGCAGCTGTGCCATTTTGCATGCCTGCCAACAGTGCACAAGAATTCCCTTTTTGCCCTATCCTCACCAACACTTGTTATCAGGTGTGAGGTGATATCTTATTATGATTTTGATTTTCATTTTCCTGATGATTAGTGATGTGGAGCCCATATCATACACATGTGGGCCATTTGTATGTCTTCTTTATTCCATTCCTTTGCCCATTTTTTAATCAGGTTAGTTGCTTTATTTCTTTTGAGTTGCACGGGTTCCTTATATATTTGGGGTATTAATCCCTTATCATGTATATAGTTTGCAAATATTTTCCCCATTCTGTAAGTTGCCTTTTCATTCTGTTTATCGATTGTTTCCTTTAAAAGGCAGAAGCTTTTCAGTTCCCCGTAGTCCCACTTGTCTATTTGTTGTTGTTGTTCAACACGTCTTTAAAACGGGCGGAGCGGGCGCACGTTAGCGCGCGACGCTGAGCGTGAGTCTGTTAGCGCGAGAGCCTGAGCACTGCGGCGAGAAGTGCTGCTCCGCTCACAGCCTGGCAGGGGTCTTTGCAGCCGCGAGTGTGGTAAGAGGTGGGTCGGCTGTCTCGGAGCCTTCTAGGCTCTCGGGCCTTGGGCCGGTGGGCGAGCTGAGGGGCCTGGGGACAGGCTGAGGACTGTGTCCCGCAGAGCTCCAGAGCCCTCGCCACGGCTGCGCACTGGCTGGGCCCTGGCCTGGAAGCAGTGGCGAACCTCTCCGCATCCCCACCTCCGCAACGTAATGGCGTCCGTCTCCATGGGTCGCCGACTCTAGAGGCCTCAGCAACTGGAGTATACGGGACCCTGCCATTAAGGTAACAGCTTCAACCAGCTTCAGTCTCTCAGTTCAAGTTTCAAAACTTGGTTCGGCTTAGATCAGTTGTCTACCCCTAGGAGGTGGTTAGAGGTCAGGGTTAAGTGGCCAGGACATTGAACATCATTACTTCAGGTCCACCTCTGTGGTGGGGCTATTCTCAAAGAAGGGCAATTGTCGTGAGCTGGGAATTAACGTGACTGGTATTTGCTACAACATGTATTCCTATCGATCCTATACAGATGATTCTCTTCAGTTTACATGAAAAGCCTGAGGGCCGGTAGGGTCCTGGGTGCCCGGTTCCCTCGGCGATGATGGGTGGGCAGGGTCTGGGGACCTGGCCCTGAGGGCGCCGCCAGCTGAGATCAGTGCTGGACGGATGCTCCTGGGCAGGCCCCCCCCCCACTCCTCTTAGCCAGGGCCTGGACCTCGGAGGGTGAAAGTTGAGCCTTGGGACCTTGCCCTTTCTTGTCAGAACAGAGGATATTTGTTTGGTGGAGGTTTACAGGAACATTGTGACCTGACCACGACCTGACCGTGACCTGACCTTAAGAAGAAATGATCTGACACCAAGAAGTTTGCAACAACTAACTATGCCCCTCCCTCACCTTTCCTATAAAAGGGCTTTGCTGAAACCTTTTGGGGAGTTTGGGATTTTAAGGCCTGAGCCACCCGTCTCCATGCATTGCTCTGCAGTAAACATTTCTCTGCTCCTCACTCTGACGTTTTGGTACTATTTGGCCTCACTGTGTTACCGAGTCCAAGCTCGCTCTGCTCACCGCAGGACAGGCCAATGAATCAGAGACAAGATGTTTTGTTTTTTTGTGTTTTTTTTGCGGTATGTGGGCCTCTCACTGTTGTGGCCTCTCCCGTTGTGGAGCACAGGCTCCGGATGTGCAGGCTCAGCGGCCATGGCTCACGGGCCTAGCTGCTCCGCGGCACGTGGGATCTTCCCGGACCGGGGCACGAACCCGTGTCCCCTGCATGGGCAGGCGGACTCTCAACAACCACTGCGCCACCAGGGAAGCCCCAGAGACGAGATGTTGAGGCACGGAAGACGACTTTATTCGGAAAGCCGGCTGACGGAGAAGGTGGCAGACTAAAGTCTCAAAACAACCATCTTATCAGGGTCTGGATGCCAGTTTCTTTTATAGCACAGAGAGGGGGAGGAGATGAGGAAGTAAAGTAAAAAGACCGTAAGTTTTGCAAATATCCCCTGGAATGGCCAGCCTCTGGGAGGGGATGTGTTAATTTCTTCTTTCTTGTAGCCATCCACAGGTGGACAAGGTCCGGATGTTTCCCTGAACAAAGGCACTTTGGTTTAACATTCAGGCAGAGGGGCAGGGTTCCCCGAGGCAGGCCATTATGTATAGACAGTATCTTTAGTGAACAAAAGCAGCGGAAAGCAAAGTTTAAAATAAAAGAAACAGATCCAACATGTAGTCAGATTTGGCTCTTCCTTGTTACAACTGTGCGTGGGGCACATGGACTTTAGTTTAATAACATCTTGGCTTTCATATCCCCATCTCCTGAGAAAGATATTGAGTCAGAGACCTTTCCCTAGATCTTCTCATATAGCAAACCTTGGGTTCTCCTATGCAGAAAGAAACCAGTGATTACTCCATATACAGCTGCAGTAGTCTAAAATTAGCTGAAATTGATTATTCCATTCTCATTTACTGAAGTTTCCTGTCTTAGGCTGCTATAACAAAATACCATAGACTGAGTGGCTTAAATAACAAGACATTTAATATTTCTCACAGTACTTGAGGTTCTTGGCTTACAGATGGCCACATCATCTTGCTGTATTCTCACATGGCAGAGAAAGAGGGCTCTTGGATTTTCCCCTCTTCTTATAAGGTATTAATTCCATCATGAGAGCACCCTCATGACCTCATCTTAACCTAATTATATCCCAAATGCTCCATTGTAATAATGGTAATGCCCCATAGGTAGTAGTTATATCCACCTACTATCACATTGGAGGTTACAGCTTCAAAATATGAATTTTGGGAGGACACAATTCACTCCATAGTCCTAAGTAAACTATCTGCTGGCCAGGAGAACCAGCCCAGTTTTGTAGGATGCAATGTTCTTTATTCACCAGGGACTCAAACTAGACTTCTCTATTTTCTTGATTTTATTTCATGTATTAAACTGAAGTTGTGTCCTAATTAAAATGTGGTAGTAGGTAGACAATAAATATAGAAATTATGACTTTTTATTTCTTTTAATTAACAGAAATATTTTATAAATTATTTGTTGGTGAGCTTTTGATTCAATACTTCCTTGAAAAATAATTCTCTTGTTGTCATGGAAAACCAGAAAGACTGATCTGCAACAGTCATTGTATATTATCTATTGTGAAACAAATTACTTCAAAACAGTGGCTTAAAACATTAAGCTATTATTGCCTGCTTTCTGTGAATTAGGAATCTGAGAGTGGCTTATTTTGGTGCCTCTTGTTCAAGGTCTCTCATGAGATTACAGTCAAGTTTTATACCAGATGCAGTCTCATCTGAAGGCTTGTTGGGAGTGGGGGCAGATAATTTACTTCCAACTCACTTATGTAGTTTTCAGCAGGTCTTGGTCCCTTGCTTGTGAGCCTCCTCAAAAGATTGCCTCAAGGCATAGCAGGTAGCTATTATCAAGGCAATTACTGCAGGACAGAGTGAGAGAAAGCTTCCAAGATGGAAGTCACAGTCTTTTTATAACCAAAATGGCCAATAAACACATGAAAAAATACTCAACATCATAAGCCATTTGTGAAATTCAAATCAAAACCACAGTGAGATACAACTTCAGACCCATTAGGATGGCTAAAATTTAAAAAAAAGAGAGAGAGAAAGAGAGAGAGACTATAAAAAGTGTTGGTGAGGGTTTGGGGCAATTGGAACCATTGCTGGTGGGAATGTAAAATGGTATGACCACTGTGGAAAACATTTTGACATTCCTTAAAAAAGTTAAACAGAATTTTCATATGACCCAGCAATTCCACATCTAAGTATACATGCAAGCTAATTAAAAACATGTCCACAGGAAAAATTGTACATGAATATTCATAGAAGCATTATTCATAGCAGCCAAGAAGTGGAAACCACCCAGATGTCCATCAGTTGATTAAACAATAAACATATGTTTGTATTTCCATTCAATGAAATATTACTTACCCCCCCAAATGAATGAAGTACTGATAAATAGTATAACATGCACTAAGAGAAAAAATCCTAGGTTAATTAAAAGAAACTAGACAAAAAGTAGACAAAAAGTATGCATATCCTATCATTTAATTTATATTAAATTTCAAAAATAGGAAAATCCATTAAATCAAAAGTTGATGAGTGTTTGCCAGGGGCTGGAGGAGGAGGAAAGAGAGAGTGACTGCTAATGGGTATAGATTTTCTCGGGGTGGTGAACATGTACTGGAATTACATAGTGTTGATGGTTGTATAACTCTATGAATATATTAACACTCGGTGAATTATATACCCTAAAAAGGTGAACTTTATATTTGTGAACTATATCTCAATAAAGCTATCAGTAAATAAAAGTGAATAAAAATGACTATGAATGCAATCATGAGTCTACTACAGACTCCAAAAGAAGCGATGAGTAAGAAGCATCAGAATGATGTTTATTTTTTAGTGAATGTAAGTATGGGTGGTATAGTTGCTGATCCCAGGATAATTCCAGTAAATGTACATAATCATAGAGAGAATGATTAGAGATTGAGGTGTAGTCTGGTTTAGATTAGCTTTTTTTTTTTTTTCAGAAAAAAATTGGATTGGTTTTGGATCTTGATAAATTGATAATAAAGTTAATCTACAACAGTGTTTGTCAACCTTGCCACTATTGACATTTGAGGCCATATAATTCTTCATCATAGGGGACTGTCCTGTACATTGTAGGACTTTAGCCACATCCTAGGCCTCTACCCACCAAATACCAGTAGCCACCTCTATCCACCAAATACCAGTAGCCATCCCTCACAGTCGTAACCATAAAAAATGCCCCTAGACAGTGTTTAATGTCCCCTGGAGAGCAAAATTTCCCCTTTGAGAACCACTGATTTTTAATTTTTTTATTAAGGTATAGTCAATTTACAATATTGTATTAGTTTCAGGTGAACAACATAGTGATTCAAAATTTTATAGATTATACTCTATTTATATTCATTATAAAATATTGGCTATATTCCCCATGTTGTACAACATATCCTTATAGCTTATGTATTTTATACATAGTAGTTTGTACCTCTTAATCCCCTACACCTCTTGCGCCCCTTCCCCCATCCCTCTCCCAACTGGTAATCACTAGTTCTCTACATCTGAAAGACTTTTCTTTTTTGTTATATTTGCTAGTATGTTTTATTTTTTAGATTCCACATACAAGTAATAACACACAGATTTGTCTTTTTCTGTCTGATTTATTTCACTAAGCATAATACCTTCCAGGTCCATCCATGTTGTTGCAAATGGCAAAATTTCATTCTTTTTTTTTTTTTTTTTTTTTTTTTTTTGCGGTACACAGGCCTCTCACTGTTGTGGCCTCTCCCGTTGCAGAGCACAGGCTCTGGATGCACAGGCTCAGTGGCCATGGCTCACGGGCCTAGCCACGGCATGTGGGATCTTCCCAGACCGGGGCACGAACCCATGTCCCCTGCATCGGCAGGCGGACTCTCAACCACTGCGCCACCAGGGAAGCCCGTCATTCTTTTTTTATGGCTGAGTAGTATTCCACTGTGTGTGTGTATATATATATCTTCTTTATTCATTCATCTGTTGATGGACACTTAGGTTGCTTCCATATCTTAACTATTGTAAATAATGCTGCTACGAACGCTGGGATGCATGTATCTTTTTGAAGTAGTGTTTTCATTTTCTTCAGACATATACCCAGAAGTGGAATTGCTGTATCATATGGTAGCTCTACTTTTAGTTTTTTGAGGAACCTCCATACTGTTTTCCACAGTGGCCGCACCAATTTACATTCCCACCAGCAGTGGAAGAGGGTTTCCTTTTCTCTACAACCTTGTCACCATTTGTTATTTGTGGTCTTTTTGTTGATAGCCATTCTGACAAGTGTGAGGTGATATCTTATTGTGGTTTTGACTTGCATTTATTTGATGATTAGTGATGTTGAACATCTTTTCAGGTGCCTGTTGGCCATCTGTATGTCTTCTTCGAGAAAACAGTTATTCAGGTCTTCTGCCCATTTTTAATAGGGTTGTTTGTTTTATTTTGAGGTATATGAGTTGTTTATATATTTTGGATATTAACCCCTTATTGGTCATATCATTTGCAAGTATGTTCTTCCAACAAGTAAGTTGCCTTTTCATATTGTCAGTGGTTTCCTTTGCTGTGCAAAAGTTTTTTTATTTAATTAGACGCCATTTCTTTATACTTGCTTTTGTTTGCTTTGCCTTAGAAAACAGATCCAAAAAAACATTACTAGGATTTATGTCAAAGAGTGGTTCTGCCTGTATTCTCTTCTAATAGTTTTATTGTTTCAGGTCTTACATTTGGGTCTTTAATTGATTTTGAGTTTATTTTTGTATATGGTATGAGAAAATGTTCTACTTTCATTGTTTTACATGTAGCTGTCCAGTTTTCCCAGTACCATTTATTGAAGAGACTGTCTTTTCTCCATTGTATATTTTTGCCTCCTTTGTCATAGATTAATTGACCATAAGTGTATGTGTTTATTTCTGGGCTCTCTAATCTGTTTCATTGATCTATGTGTCTGTTTTTGTGCCAGTACCACACAGTTTGATTACTGTAGCTTTTTAGTATAGTCTACAGTCAGGGAGCATCATACCTCCAGCTCTGTTCTTCTTTCTCAAGACTGTTTTGGCTCTTCAGGGTCATTTGTGTTTCCATATAAATTTTAAAATTATTTTTTGCAGCTTCATGAAAAATGCCATTGGCATTTTGACAGGAATTGCATTGAATTTGTAGACTGCTTTGGGTTGTATGGTCATTTTAACAATATTAATTCTTCTAATCTATGAACACAGTATATCTTTCCATCTGTGTCATCTTCCATTTCTTTTATCAGTGTCTTACAGTTTTCCAATTACAGGTCTTTTACATCCTTAGGTAGGTTTATCCGTAGGTATTTTATTCTTTTTGATACAATTGTAAATGGGGTTGTTTCCTTAATTTCTCTTTCTGGTGCCTTTCCACTGGTATGTGGACCTGGGTCTCAGGATCTCTGGCTCAGGGCCCTGGGGGTCCCAGGTCTAGTGCCTGCTGTACTGTATGGGACAGTGTCCTGGGCCCTCTGGTGGGCAGGGCCATGTCCAGGGGTGGCTGTGGGCTCAGGGTGTCTTTAAGGCAGCCTCTCTGCTAGTGGAGAAGGCTGTGTCCCTGTCCAGTTAGTTGCTTGGTCTGAGGCATTCCAGTGCCTATAGGCTGATGGGCAACAGCAGGGCTGGGTTGTGAGGCTAATAAGCTAGAGGTAGGATTCCAAAATGTCACCTACTGGCACTAGTGTCCCCATGGTAGAATGAGCTCCCCAAAATGGCTCCCACCAATGTCTATGTCCGCAGGGTGTGCTCCAGTTGCCTCCTGCCTCTCTGCTAGATTTTTTGAGATCAGCAGGTAAGTCAGACCCAGGCCTCTTTAAAATGACTGCTTCTGCTCTGGGTCCCAGAGCCTGTGAGATTTTGTGTGCACTCTTAAAGAGTGGACTCTCTATTCCCCCAGCCCTCTGTCTCTCTGGAAAGTAAGCCCTGCTGGCCTTCAAAGCCAAATGTTCTGGGGGCTCACCTTCCCAGTGTAGGACCCTCCTCCCCCTGGGCTGGGGAGCCCCTTGTGGGGATTAGACCCCTCACTCCTTGGGAAGAACATATGAAATTGTAATTATCCTCCCATTTGTGCATTGCCCACCTAGCAATATGGGTCTTGACTATACCACGTCTCCGCCCCTCCTACTTGTGTTGTTGTGGTATCTTCTTTATATCTTTAGTTATAGAAGGTCTTTTATGATAAGTTCTGGTCATTTTCATTGATAGTTCTGTAAATACTTGTAATTTTGGTGTGCCTGTGAGAGGAGGTGAGCTCAGTTTCTTTCTACTCTACCATCTTTAAATTAACTTCTAAAAGATTAATTTCTTGTTCTTAACTTCTTTTCTTAAAAGCTCATGGATAAGGGCTTCCCTGGTGGCGCAGTGCTTGAGAGTCCGCCTGCCGATGCAGGGGATGCGGGTTCGTGCCCCGTTTCGGGAGGATCCCACATGCCGCGGAGCGGCTGGGCCCGTGAGCCGTGGCCGCTGGGCCTGCGCGTCTGGAGCCTGTGCTCCGCAAATGGGAGAGGCCGCAAATGGGAGAGGCCACAACAGTGAGAGGCCCGCATAACGCAAGAAAAAAAAAAAAAAAAAAAAAGCTCATGGATAAAACTAGTGGGAAACGGCTCTCCACATCCTTGCTGCTGCTTGTTGAGAGGATGCATTATTTCTTCTTATGTAATATATTGGTGTCTGTTTAAGATGCAGATCTGGAGGTAGCAATGGCTCCCACTTCTTAAACTTTAAGTTTCTTAGGTCATTGCTGGTTCTTCTCTGGGATTGTTTTTTCTCATAAAAATAAACAAGCAACACAAGCCTACTGGTTCTACAGTGCTGGCCATCACCATCACTTGCATGTTTTGCAAACATGAATCTGAGCCCTTAAGCTCTCTTCTCTGGCAGGCTTTCATACTATAACATTATGGTTTCTATTCATTTACTCAGTGTTCACTGCTTTTATCTAACTCACCTTATTTTAATCAAAAATCTTAACATCAAGTAGTGCTCTAGTCAGAATGAATGCTGTTTTTTATGTCATGCAAATACAATATAGGAAAATATAAAGGAGAACCATGTTTCTCTTTCAGAGGGTGTGTGATCCAACCTGCCAAAATTTCATTTAATTGCTATATAAACCCAAGAGTCGGTCAGGTGTGTTCAGTATAAACCTTCTCTGGTGTTGAAGAAAATGTCCAGCTGAATAGAATTTGATATTTTAATAAAAGGAAGTGTGGCATTATGCTGCAGTCTGCATGCCTGACTAGAAACAGCCAACCATGCCGAGAAGATTATAAAGTTTTTCCTCATGCCCTTTAACTTGAATCCAGTCATCAAAAGATTGATTTAGTTCTCAAACTTAATTTGCAGCTCTAATTTTATTATGTTTTAAAACCAGCTAGATCTTTTTAATCTATTGGATCAGCTGCAGCTGTGTCTCTGCTTGCACTGTGGGATATTACTTACTTCTCTGTTATCTCTAATCATAATGAGAGAAAGAAAAAACAAGTTCAGAGTCATTGCCCTCCTTAGAGTCAAATCACGTCCTTGACTCCAGTAACTGGAATAATCTTTGTCCTTCAGATAGAAGGATGTAGGGTTTAAGGATTAGGAAAATTTCAATAACTCAGAAAGTTCTCTTCATCAGTTTAGGGGAAAAAATATGTAGGGCTGTTTGCCTAATGCACACCAGAATCCAAAGGCAAAACAAAAAAAAAGAATATTGAGACTCATAAAAAGGATCATTGACCTGGAGTAAACATCACTTTTAAAAGCATGGCTCTTAACCTTTCTTCTGAGCAAAGACAGAGGTGCATCCATTTGCCGTATACATTGTGGTACTCTGGAAAACCCTGTTGTTAGACTACTGACATGCATTGCTAAGCTAACAGCCATTTACTGTAAAGCCAAGATACTCAGTTTTTCTCAGATGATGTAGAAGCTATTTTAACATAAGCTAGCTGTTGGGAAAGAAGTTTAACTGCTTGGAGCACCCAGTCTTCCATTACCTACTTCCTTTCTTCCTCTCAAGCTATGGGATGAGATTCAGGCTGCACTAGCTGTGTCTCTAGGAACTAAGGAGGACTCTCTAGGAAGTAAGGAGGACTTGAGGAGAGGGGTAAAACCTCTTGAGCACCTGAATTGTGCTGTGGTATGTTTTCTGGGGACATGGACACTAGAAAGCTGCCAGCTGACCTAATCTCTGTTTATCTTTTTTTTTCTCTTTCTCATGCCACCTGCCTCACTGCTCACTCAGCTCTCTTTTTCTCTCCTTTTATGCTTTGTATTTCTATATTTCCAGTGTGTATTAGAGAATTTAGATATTTGAGAAAAGAAAAAATATATACCTTAGGATTTTACGTCAAACACTGTTAGCATTTTTTTGTAGTCTCCTTATTTCTGCAGCCTCTTGTCATAGCCATTGTGTAATGTATTGATATCTCCAGTTATAACTGTACACGTTTACATCCTGT
Organism: Lipotes vexillifer; assembly: GCF_000442215.2. NCBI lineage: Eukaryota > Metazoa > Chordata > Mammalia > Artiodactyla > Lipotidae > Lipotes > Lipotes vexillifer. Next base: position 701,843 of record NW_006784671.1, on the reverse strand, counting down.
TTTTTTCTATTCAACATGTCTGTACAAGCCAAACTGCCCCCATCCACCAAGATTCCTCAACTATTCAAAAGGTCTAAAATTTTGCTCTGGTCCATCTGGCCTTAAGTCATAATTTAATGTGATCGAGGCTTGGTGGCATGTTTGGCCCAGGTTTTATGTCCCCCTGTTTTCTCAGTCCTGAGTAAACATTCTCTCTGTTTGATAATGTCATCTAATTTCTCTACTTCTTCTCTAGAATGATTAAGTATTCAACATAGAATAAAGGTACTTAATCCCACTCTTGAGAAACTTTCTGAGGGTTCAGAAAATTTTTTTAAAAGGTCAGCTCAATCTGTCTCTGTCTGTCTCTCTCTCAGACACAGAGCACAGAAAAACAAACAAAAAGCAAACATTGCCTGCCCAGCACAGAACAACTTTTTAGAAATGGTGTTTTGTTGTATATTTGGAATCCAGACCCTAATAACTATGCGTCATGGGGCATCGTTCTCACAGCAAAATGTTAGCCATAGGAGTGAGCACAGTATGTTACTGTTCCCTAACCCATACTCTGTTCCCAAGTCCCACCAGAGCATATATTGCAAAGAGCATAATTTGTTAAACCTCTTCCCCCCCCCAAAAAATAACATTTGGGATGGAGATTTTGGTTTTCATTGACATCCCATTACATTCGCAGCCCCAGTCCCTCACGCCATGAATTTCTTTGCCTTGTTCAGTCCTATTTCCTTCAGGCCTGAAATAGCCTCCTTTGCTTTGGGAGTTTGGGGTATTGATAAAATTCCTGTGTGTTCCTGCGGGTGGACCCTCCTTTTTCCCCAGGCTATGTTGTCCCTGATGGGGCTTCTGCACCCAAGCAGAATTGGAAGGTGAGTTCTGGGGGAAAGCCTCTTCTGGTGTTCTAATCCTCCCTCTTGAGCACAGGCAAGCACGGAGCACCTGCTTTGAATGGCAAATCACCTGGAGTGCTGCCTGGGCCTGTTCCCAGGTGGGCTGGACAGAGATCCTGAGTTCCATGGAAGGAAGCCATAAGGGAGATTGAGAGTTAATGCAGCAGACAATACTGACTCTCAAGTACAGGCTTAAGCCAGGGCACCAAAAGGAGAATGCAAGCCTATCACATTTCATAATTAGAAAACAAATACACTTAGCAAGGCATTCAGTACTTAGTTTGATCCTAGGTAAAATAAAATGAGGGAATTTTTCTACAGCAGAGGCAGTACCTGTACTTCACCCAATTATTTTTTCCAGGGAAATGCAAAGACCTTCTTACCTAACTTCGCGCCCCATGGCATCCCTCACTTATGCTGTCCTAGCTGCTCTGCATGACCTAGGAATACCAGCATTAGACTCAGTCTTTGAGTGAACAGAAGGGGGTGGGGTATGAGAGACATTGACATACTCGTTACCTTTTGCCAAAATATGCATTTTTCAGGGTATCTTTTATAAGCACAGTTAGTTACTCTAAGTATGTATTAGTACCTTGGAAGGCACAGAGAGTCAGAGGGGAAATACTGTTTTATCAGAAGTTGTTTTAGGGCAAGGGAGAATCATGGTATAAGCAAGTCTGGGTAATAATCGTGTCATGGGCTAATACCAGAGTCCTGGCCTCAGTTGGTAAAACACCTGGAGCCTTCACATGAAGAAAGAGATGAGGGAGTGAGATTGAACTTCCTAATAATATGTAGCATTATGTCAGAATTACAGAAAAATGAGTCAGACATTGATTTGTTAGTGGCAAATGCGTATTACCAGATGACTTTCAAAGATGGAAGCAGGGACAAGAGCAAATGCAACTTTAGTTCAAAGGGGAAAACAGAGGCAGGCTCTAAGTTGCTGAGATGGAATTTAGCTTCCTGGGCATGGGATTATTCATTCCTATACACATTTGCTGTACAAGGGCTGCATGGGAGGAGGTAAAAGTGCCAGAGGAGCTAAGACAAGCTAGCTAAGGCATGCTGAGGAGATAGATAGATAGATAGATAGATATACCACTCGTGTCCCTGACCATTTTCTGCCTGACATTAAAAGATGCTGGCTAACACAATGGCCTCAGCCTCAGCAGATTGGGTTTCTAGTACTCTCTCAGTTGTGGTGGCTGGAAAGGCAAATTCCTTCTCTCTAGCTAGGTCTTGATTTAAGTGTATCCATAGATAAAGTTGCTGGAAAGTCATGACTTGAGTGTTAATTACATCATGATGAATGAAAAATGTTTCTTCAAAATGCAGATGTATTTCAGCAGAAATTATACTTGAAAATTTGCCCCATTGAAAACCACTTAAATGATTTGGTCTCAAATAAATTATTTTATTCTTTATTTGAATTATTTTAGGAACATGGTTATATGGCAAAGTTTTCCTTGTAGGTTTAAAAATAGTTGGTCATTAACTGCCAGCAATCTGATTCCTCCTAGAATGATTTCATTAGTGTTCACACTTTTGGAAGAAGTGACTTGATATACTGTTCAGCCTTAATTATCTGATGACTGTTGACCTTCAAGGCCAGAAGCATACAGCTCCAGAATCCTGATAGGAGTGTTGCTTTCCATGCCAGCAGAGGATAGAAGTGCTGCAGAAGTGATGTTTGCAGTATCCTAAAGGATAGTGGCTGGTTGAGTTGCTATTGGACATGTCCTAGGTGAAGGAAGCTTAATTTGTAATGTGCATCATAAATGTGATAGAAGAACTAGTGTGAGCCAAATGATTAAAAAGAAAAATAGGCATGACTTGTTGATTTTGAGGTTGGCTTGTCTGTACTGCTAACCTCTGACTGATTTTTTTTAGACCAGGTTTCTTAGGAACTTAGAAGAATTGCCCTCAGGCCTTGTTTATATTAGGCAAGAGACAGAGATTCCACAGTGTAGTAGTATGGTTAAAGTCTCTTAGAACTGCACATAGGGAAAATACAAAAATAAACAAACATACAGAGAAATTCCATCTTTGCAGGTAAAAAAAGAAAGGGAGATGAAAACAACCACAGAGTATCATTTTTACCCATCAAATTAGTGACAACAAATAAAAAGAAAGCTAAGATCCATGAACAGTGAAGTTGCATTAAAAAATGACATACTGATACACTGTTAGATGTAGAAATTGTTCCCTTTAATAGGGAAAGCAGTACAGCAATACTTTGTAGAATCCTGTGGATGGGTCGTCAAGTTGAGTATTTTCTTTCTGTCAGGTATGTCAAAGGCCAAATGTTTAATAGATAAATTTATCCTTTGTGGCATCAACTTCAGAAAATTATTAGTGTCCCCCAAGCAGTCCTCAAGCCTGTCACCTGCCATTATCAATTTGTTTTCTTATGACATTTTGCAGACCTAGATTCCCAGAAGACAGGGCTCAGACTTCCCCGTACCTGCAAAACAGCTAGCACATGGTTTAAGGTAGTAAACATGTAATGCATATTTTACAATTAAATTTATAGTCTCAATTCATCTCACCTCTTAGTGTCAAGAAATTGTGTGTGTGTCTGTGTGTGTGTGTGTGTGTGTGTGTGTGTGTTTAAAGTCATTGGTCAACAGCTGGAAAATAATAAATATTTGTTCACTCACTCATTCACTCAAAACAAAACGTAATAAGTGCCAGATACAGATACAACAGCAGAGTTTCAATTCTAGTGAAGGGGAAATGGACAATAAACATGAAAAGTGGCTTATGTAATGTTGTTACAAGGTGATAAGAGATGTGTACAAAATAGAGAACATAATAAGAGATTGGAATTGCTGGTGGTAGTTTGCAGTCTTAAATAAGGTAATCAGGGCATGGATCACTGGAAAGGTGTCACTTGAATAAAGACTTAAATGAGATGAAGGAGTGAATTATGTGGACAACTGAGAGAAGAGTATTCCAGGTAGAGGGAGAAAGGACAAAAGCTCTGAGGCCGAGATGTGTCTAGAAGGTTTGAACAACTGCAAGGAAGTCAGTGTGGCTGTAGTAGATCAAGGGGAGAGTAAATTTAAGTATTAAGATATAGGATGAAAGATGTAATAGAAGGACACATAAATAGGATATTGTTGACCTTGTTGTTGGATAGACCATGAGAAAAATGGGGCACCGCTGGGGAGCTTTGAACAGATAAATGCCATGATCTGACTTACATTGTAATATGATCATTCTGGCTGCTCTGTTAAGAAGATACTCCAGAAGGGCAAGGGTGGAGGCAAGGAGATGAATGGGAGGCAACTGCAATAATCCAGGTGACAGGTGATATGGCTTAGATCAAAATGATGGCAGTGAAGGTGATGAAAAGAGACCAGACACTGGATGCATTTATTGAAGGACTGAATAAATTAATAATATCATGGTATAAAACTAATAGTAAATCATAAAATAAGCCATGAATCTGCTATATGCTTATATTATCAAATGAATACTAGATATCTAAGTCAAAGTTACAATATTTTCAAATCATAAATTTTATTAATATTATTACAGCATAAATTTTTAATCGAAATTTTCTACTATTTTTTTTTGACACTGCACAAGGGTTACGGCATATACAGAAACAAATAAAGAAAAATCTAGCCTGGCTGACCCGTGGATACTATAGGGTCACGTAGATTTATTCACTGCCTGGGATCCTATGCACGAGAAGCTTTGCAGGGCCAATGATTTTAAACTATCAACTCTTTAAAGTAGCAAAATGCTCAGGGTCGCTGATAAATAGCTAAATATTGGAAAATCCCTGAATGACAACTCTCTATATGACCCAAGATTTTGAAAGAATTCTGTCCTGACATTTAAAATTTTCTTGATCATTTGTAAAAATTTGTCCACTTTGGAGCTCCACAGACCTAAAGATTTGGGGAACATGGAGAGGGTTCAGAAGACTGCCACCAAGATGATTAAATCGTTGGAAAATAAGGGCTATGAAGAAAGGTTAATGAAACTGGGATTGTTCAGCTTCTAAACTAGAAGACCAAGAGGGGATTTAATAATGGTCTTTAAGTGTATAAAGAGCTATTACACAGAGAATGTTCACTAGCTGGTCTCAGTTTTCTCTTTGCACAGAACAAGGAGAATGGGGTGTAAATTGCACCATGAGGGATTTAGGCAAAATACTAAGAAGGATTTTTCTGATAAAAAGTGATGTTAAACACTGAGATAGGCTACCAGTCCAAAGTTCATCTGACTCTGCCTCCTAGCAGTGTACCTGCAATTCCAAGTATATAATCCATTAATATCAATTCCATCTATATTTCCTGACAGCTTACTGTGTGCAAGGTACTATAGGTTAGGTTATTTTCTGTGGAAGGTCATTGTTGCAATTCACCTATTGACTTAGAAGGAAAAGCAGTATAATTTGGATTATATAACAAGTGAGTTATAAATTCAGAAAACAGAAAGCAGCTACTTAAGGTGGCATGACATAAGACCAGTTAACTTTGATATGCAGGTATTGGTGTAATACGATAGAGGAAAAAAGAAAGTCTAGAGTGGAAGTGTAGGCCTGAAAGAAGGGGTGCAGGTAGGCTTTGGGAGGTTGCTGAATGGAATTGAGTCATGAGGAGCATTCTGCTTAAGGGCAAAGGCAATGTGACTGTTCTCCTTGCCTCCTTGCTCTTTGGAGTAGGGCAGAGCAGTGGCAGTGAGGCTTGTACTGCACCAGCCAGTCCCATAGGTGAGAGGAATGTAAAACAAACAAAAAAGACAGGAATACAATAAACATTTTTTCCAAGTCCAGTTTAAATTCTAATCATGATCTTTACTTCTCCCACTATAAATTTCTTCCCCTTGTGGGGTGGGATGAGGTTTGGCCCAATCGTTTTCTTAGATACTTTATTACTGCAGTTGGGCTGAGAAAGCAAAGGTCCTGAGTTTCTGTTTGATACTCATCTCGACTCATTCCCTATAAGTTTAACTCATCTGTTTAATCTGTATTATGCTATAGTAGAAGAAATATGTGTCCTTTTGAGTTTATATCGGGTGTCCTTAATGGCTGTGAGATATTTGACATTTCTTTATCACCCTGAACTTTAAATTTCCTCGTCTGTAAAGCAGAGATAGTTATTACCTCAAGGAGATTCTGTGAGAATTAAAATGTTTAGCAAAGTGTTCAGCACCTAGTAGGTGCTTGTCATAAGCTAATTCTCTATACCTTTTCCATGTAATGAACCATCAATTATGGAATGACATCATTCCATGTCTTTTCTCTGCTGAGCACCTGAAATCTTTACTTCAGTCTAAACCTCTCCATTTAGTTACCTTAACTCTTGTTCATATGGTAAGGCATCTGGGTTGCTCTCATTAAATAAGATACTCTCAAAAGTATGAATATCTTCCTTGAGAAATGGGCTGTTCAGAATGGAACACACGATCATAAATATTATCCCATCTATACAGAGTATAAATATGTCCTTATTATGACCTCCCATGAAGTGGAAAATATCTTTCTATTAGTACATCCTGAAATTGCATTGCTTTCTTTTTTTTTTTTTTTTTTTTGCGGTACATGGGCCTCTCACTGTTGTGGCCTCTTCCGTTGTGGAGCACAGGCTCCGGACGCGCAGGCTTAGCGGCCATGGCTCACGGGCCCAGCCGCTCTGTGGCATGTGGGATCTTCCCGGACCGGGGCACAAACCCATATCCCCTGCATCGGCAGGCAGACTCTCAACCGCTGCGCCACCAGGGAAGCCCCCTGCATTGCTTTCTTTACAGGCACATTCTGTTGATACTTTTAACACACATTCTGATGAATTTTTAGAACCTGGTTTTCTTTGGAGATGCTCTAAGTCTGGTTCTGTCTGAAGGTAATGCACTAGAGCAAATGATCACACAAGACTGTTTTTTTTTTATTTTTATTTTATTTTTTTATTTTATTTATTTATTTTTTTAACATCTTTATTGGGGTATAATTGCTTTACAATGGTGTGTTAGTTTCTGCTTTATAACAGAGTGAGTCAGTTATATATATATATATGTTCCCAAGACTGTTTTGAGCTCACTGTATCTGTGATTCTCAGAGACTGGGCAATCCTGAATGAGTAATTTAATGTCCCAAATACCTAACTGACTTTCCAAATAAAATGAAACAAAATATAACGTAACATAACCCAGCACAATATAAAACATTCCTACGAGTCTTCCTTTCAGGTTACTACAATAACCTCTTTCTTACTGTTAGACTTCTTGGAAAAGCTACTTGTATTTGCTACTTTCAGTTCCTCACCCATCAATTATTCATCTCAAAGAAATCTGACTTTCCCCTCAAACTGCTTTCCCAAAGGTCACCCAAGAACTAATTGTAAAACCCATTGGTTTATTCCCAATTATTTTCCTCTCTAATCACTCTGCAGCATTTGAGATTATTGACCATTTGTACAATTCTAACCCAGGAAAACAAAACACACATGAATAGGAATATTTAAAACAAAAGTTTGAATGCAAGGAATTGCTTACATGGGCAGTGAAAGAACTGAGAAGTCAGAGTGGACAGTGAGGTCACTCAAAATTAGCAAAATATCAGAAATGTTGACAGCCTTAGGCTGGAGGACAAAGGGAAGAGGCAGGGTTACCAAAGCCCAGGAGAGGAGGTAACTTCACTAAAACTAGAATGACAGGGAGAACTAAAACCACAGAGGAGAAGAGATTGCCACTTAAGATACTATTTGAGGCAAAGTGAGAGGAATAAATACTCTGGTTTCTCCCCTCTTCCCACCCTCCAATCTTCTGTTAGTGCCCTGAATTGGCTGAATCCAGGTTGAAGTTAGGTATCCATAGAGACTGGAAACAAACTGCCGAGGCCACTCCACCTCCACCTTGTCATACAGAATGGAGCAGGGGAAAGTAAGGAATGGGTATGAAGTAAAACAGACCCAGGATTGGCACAGCACCGTTGCCATTTGACATTCATTCTCACATTTCTACCTATGCACAACATCTTTACCCTTTGACCCAATATGAAGCAAATATCTTTTATACGAACGCTCACATCTCTATTCAACTAGGGAAGACAAAAAAGATCATCAGTCACTGTGTTCATCCAAATTAAAGAATCTTTAGGTGACACTGTAGGGGAGCAAAATTTTGCCAAACCAAAATGTATCTTTGGCATGAGGATTATTTCAAGCTGAAAAAAATCAAAGCCCAAAAGACGCAAGAAGAAGCTTTGAACTTCTCCCTAACTGCCTAAAAATGTCGATAGAGGACATATTCCAGGAAAGAGCCATCACCATAGATAACTATAGCATGAACTAGGTGTGTGGACAGGGATGGACCTAGATAAATTTGTTGGTTAAAAGTCCATTCTATGTCCCATTGTCTCTGCCTGGCCCAGCAAACATTTATTTACCAAACCTGTGCTTTTCCATCTCCATGTCAATTGCCTTCCTCCCCTTTTAATCCCAAGCCACTACCCTCAACATCCTCTTTTGTCTTTAGCTAAAATGGTGTTTAAGGTGCTGTTTTGGCCATTTTAATGAGTTAATTTTCCTGGGTCTCTCCCATGTATACATGTTATTAAACTTTCGTTTGATTTTCTCCTGTTAATCTGCCTTATGGCAATTTAGTTCTTAAACAAACCAGAAGAACCTAGAAGGGTAGAGGAAAATGTCTTCCTCCCCAACAATACAAATTTCACCTCATCAGATTCAGGTGTGATTCCTCGTGCTCAGGAGACTAACTTGCAAAACTGCACACCTCTAACTCTCCTCACACAAAATATAGCAGGACTATCCTAATTTCTTAGTTGACATTTATTACATCATTGAATAGAACTAAATCTTCTCAGTTACAAAACTAGAAAACTACACATCACCCTAGAGTCCTCTTTCATTTTCCGCAGTAAGTCTATCATGATTACTACTGATTTCACTTTTTTAGCATCTCAGATATTCCACTAGCACATTGATAATTCAGGCTTTCATTATCTCCCATTTGGATACCTGAAATAGTCTGCTAATTGGTCTCCTTGCTTTCACATACTATGGATTTTTCCACCTTTAAATCTTTGATAATTCTGCGTCCTTTACCTGTAAAGCATGTTTCCCTCTTTACTTGTTGAAATTCAGTTCATTCTTTAAAGTTTAATTCAAATATCACCTCTCTTGTGAAACCTTTTTTGATTCTCTACTTTCCTATCCATCATAAGATTTAATCACTACTTTATAATTTTTTACCCTTAATGTACTTTGTATATACTTTCATTATATCTCAGATTGCATTCTGTAACTTTGTTTTTTTCTTGGTCTCTACAACTAGGACAACTTTGCTCCAGTCCCTACCAGAACGTTAGGGAAAAAGTTGGTGATTAGAACATATATGCTGAATAAAAGTCTGTCTGAATGAATATGTGAATTAATCAGACACTTGATGGATAAGGGCAGAATGCTTTAACATTGGCTTTAGATTTCATTGTGGGTATTAACAATTCTATGTTTAAGTTAGAATCATGTCTGAAGAGTACATTGTGGAGAGAGTGTACCTCCTTAACCCTGAACTCTGGGAGCTCAATTATCTTGGTTGTTTCCATGGAAAACATGTTAGAATGAACTGTAGTAGAAGTTTATGGGTAAGAATAAAAGGCCTAGAGTGGTTCATGTTAGAGAGACAATGTGAATTACTGGAAAGAGCACTTGGCCTACAATTTGATAAACCTGGGTTGATTTTCTGGCTCTGCTTCAAGCCTCAGAGATTTGATACAAAAATCAAAAGGAAATTATAAGGTAAAATAGGTGAAAATCTTACATAAATGAGTAAATGCTACTATACAAAAATAAGTGAGATAGTATAATGAAATTGTTAGAAGTGCAGTATTTGGAGTCAGAGAGTCCTGGGTATATGTTTTGTGTCTGTTCCTTAAATCTCATGTGAATTTTGTCAAGTCATATAACTTCTTTGAGCCTCAATTTCCTCCTATGTAATATGAGGTTTGTGTGGTACATGCTTTCCAAGATGGTAGCTGTGATTAAAGGATAAAATGAATGCAAATAACATACCAAAATGCAAGGTAATTAGATTAGCTCTCAATGACAATTCTAACAATTATTATTTTTACTCATAAACAGAGCATCAAATCATGCCAGTGCAGAGACATATCAACATGGAAACTCATCAAGATGCATTCATTTTTCAGTTGTCTGGAAAAATTGTCCAAGGTCTATACTTCCACTTACTTTCATATCATGCTCTGAAATGCCATTCAGAATTCACAGTGCGTTTCTAATCTAATGCATTGCAACACAGTGAACACTACTATGCTATGTGCTATGGAAACGTTGTAGCATGCCAGCATGGATAACCACCATGCTAAGTCAGGCATGGTGGGGCACAGGGAAAGCTTCTAATGTAATAATGAAGAAGGGACTTTTCTGATCAAATAAGTGTTTATAAAACTCAATCATGACACAGAATATGATTCTTAATGCTACATTCAAAGTTGGATCTCCAATTCTCCCTAATTTTATAGATTATGAGATCAACTTGAACTGTTTTTTTTGAAATTCAGTATCTGACAAAGGAAGACATGAAGTTAACAAGTCCTTTCTCATTCTTTGTGTGCTGTTTAGACATTAAGCTATACTGATCAGCATCTGAATTTCTAGTTGCTCTCTATGATAAGTACTATACGGTTAACTTGCAGAACTGCCTGGTAGAGACATGCACTATGGAATTTTATGGTTTGATATAAGATGAGAATGAATTCATTTCTGAGTGACTTTAAGCCCAGAAACTAATATATCTCTAATATGAATAGGAGAGCTTAGTAACAATGTAAAAAATATTCTTTATATTATCTCTCTGAGGACAATTTTAGAGGTTATTTTGCTTAATCCTAAAGATTTCCTGAAAGAAATCTGAGTTTTTATAATTATTTACCAGAAAATGTATAGAAAAATCTGAGCATCAGACAGGGTGAGGAGCAAGCTTAAGAAGGCAACATTAAGATTTCTTAACTGTGAAGTAGCCTAAATATATTTTACTTTTAAAAAAAAGAAATAGTAAACACCATGAGCTAGAAAACAAAATTCTATTTTCCCCCTGCTACTGAAATTCAGAGTCTTTTATTTTTGTCAGGTTTCTTGCAGAAAGGGAGTAGACAAATAACATGTTTCTAAAAGAAAAGGTCTTCAAAACTCTTTGGCTAAAATAAACTACTGTTTTTGACTATGATGGTGTAACTCATGCCAGACTAGCTCTCCCAAAATAAACAACCCAAAAAACTGGACAAATTATATGAAGAAATGCTTTTCAGGCACTGGCAGCTAGAGAGCTATAACTGCTAGAGGAGAGAAAAACATAACTGAGCTCCACAGTATCTTATTTATTTCCTCGACTGGAGCAATTTTTAAAATACAATACATTGAGCTGGATATAAGAAAGCATGAGAGTCTGCTCAGCTGTGGACACAGAGATCAGACTTCTGGGCAGCTGAAGATGCTAGATTCTGCATGTCAGGTAGTAAGGGAGGAGGAAGATGTGCAAAGGGAGGCCCCGAAAATATGTGCGGGACAGCTCTATGAGCATTTGGCAGTGTGAAATGGAAAATTTGAAAGGAGCAAGTATGAAATATCTGTTATTAACCAAAATGTAAGAAGTATGAAGTAGAAAATGTGAAAGGGAAAGTGTAAAATGTAAAGTGTGATGTTACAGTATCAATTAGATTTTAACATATCATTAGCCCTAATACAACCACTAAAAAATAAAGGAAGCATATCTAAGAAGCCAATATAAAGCATAAAATTGGACATAAAATTGCAACTGAGCAGAACTCTTCAGGGCTCTCCCAAGTACAAAAGCCCCTCTATGTCCCCTGCCCCTTGTTTGTAGAAAAGCTGAAGTCTCCCAGGACTCCCAGAGTCACAAAAGAGCAGGCTTGTGCAGTTAATGATTAGGATAATAGTCACAGTCTCAGTGTCTGATGCACATTCGTGAGTTGTTTTACAGATACTATAACTGCCACCAGAGGAAAAAAGCTAACTGTATGATGACCAGGCAATAGTCATGACATAAGTTGCTCCATCTTGAGCAGTACTGAGGCAATGGCTAGCACAATTCCAAGAACTGGCCCCAAGAGAATGGGATTAACATTATTGCTCATAATAATCTATATATTTGTGGGCATCAAAATAATTATAGCTTGCTCTGCTCATATAGGTAAGCAGGCAACAAAAATTTCCAGCAAAGAGATGCTACAGACCCATGTCAACATCTTCCACTCTGTGAATATGTCACCCTAGGTTGGCATGAAGAAGTTATAGAAGATGGATCTTCACTCATGATCCCATAGAAATGGAATGATATTTGATTGTGGGGAATTGAAAGCAGCTCTTTTGCCCCTTTCTTCTTTGCCCATTTCTCTTCCCCTCTAACCTTAAAAGAACCTAATCATAGGAGTGAGATCACTAGGCAGTTTAACCTAACTCCTGACTTATGCTCTACTGAATGCACACCATGCCTTGCCTAACCTGTTGATTCTTTTCCTAGATTAAAAAGAAGTAAGAATGAAGAATTAAGTAGCTAAAAAATGGCTAGTTCTCTACTCCCAACAGCCCCATTAGCAATCCTGCAGGCAGATCATGTGGGCAAGATAGCATCTGAAGAGAGAGTCAGCGGGTCTGCACGCAATGGAGAATGATGTAGAATCCAACCTCCTGCCTTGATGATTCACTGAGCTTCTTACCCTTTTTTTCCCTTTAAAAACTATCATAGCTGACCAGAATCTTTGGAGTTGGTCTCAGAACATGAGTCTACCTTCTCCCCAGATTGCCAACTTTTCTGATTAAAGCATCTTTCCTTTCTACTGACACTTGCCTCTCAATTATTGGCTTTTGGGTGGCAAGCAGCTGAATCTGAGTTCAGTGACAAAATATAAAAAACATTTAATTCAACCAAAAGATGAGAAGAAATGAGTAATGAGGAACAAAAAAAGAGAGAGAGAGAGAAAGAGAAGCAAGTGGAAACTCATATATAATCAAAGTTAAACCGAACCATTTCAATAATTTCATCAAAGGTAAATAGACCAAACCCTTTAATTAGAAGATAGAGATTGTCAGATTGGATGAAAGGATAAAAAACTAACTAGGGATTGTTTACAGGAAACACAAGAGACTTTAAAGATACAAATAGGTTGAAAGTAAAAGGAAAGGAAATACACGTACTATGTATACAGTAAGAGTAATAAGGCTGGAGAGTCTATATTAATATCAGACAATTTGAACTTTAAGGCAGGGAGTATTGTAAGAGATGAAGAGAAACATTTCATAATGATAACATGGGCAGGTCAGCATAGAGGCAAAAAAGTCCTAAATATGTATGTACCTAATAACAACATCAAACTTCATAAATAAAAAATTGATAGGGGCTTCCCTGGTGGCGCAGTGGTTGAGAGTCCTCCTGCCGATGCAGGAGACGCGGGTTCGTGTCCCAGTCTGGGAGGATCCCACATGCCTCGGAGCGGCTGGGCCCGTGAGCCATGGCCGCTGAGCCTGTGCGTCCGGAGCCTGCGTGTCTGGAGCCTGTGCTCTGCAGCGGGAGAGGCCACAACAGTGAGGGGCCCGCGTACCAGAAAAAAAAAAAAAAAATTGATAGAATTACACACATCAACAGGTAGTCACAGTTATAACTGGAGAGTTTTATACCTCTCAGTAATTAATAGAAGTAGACAAAATCAGTAAAAATATGGAAGATACAAAGAACACTGGTGATCATAAGTAATGTCTACAAAATATGTCTGTAATAATTTATGAAAGTTTATAATGTACTTTTTACATTATTTTTTGAATATTGTCAACAGTAAGCCATAGACAGGCAGAATGACTCAGAACTGCCAACCTACCCTCACCTCCCTACCCATCTTCATTTATCAGCAAGCATCTAAGCCACCTCTTGCACAAAATCTTTGATTTTGGGTAAATTTGGTCCCTGGTCGGATTTTTATGTTATTGTAACTCATTCTACACCTTCTAACCAGTATCATAATGTACTAGACAAAGCCTTTTTTCTGCCATTGGGAAATTTCTAATTGTCAAGGGTGGAAAGTGGAGTCATCCTAGTAGATGTAAACCTAGAGACCATCTGGATATCCCTGCCTCTTGGATAGTCTAGTGAGGACACTTGTGATTATCCACCAACTAAAAAGTCATGGAGATATCTGTACCACAAATAATCCTTATTGGCTTGTTATCAACCAAGAACCCTGAATACCTCTCCCCAGGTCACTTTCTAAAGACTTGTGCCTTTCATAGAACAGGTAGCTAACAATAGTGATTACTATATGTGACAGTATAATGTCAACTGAAACTGTATTTCTGATCCTAAGGCCCACATTCAGAAGGTGAGTCCAAATTGCCTTTCCTTTGACACCTACAATTTGCATCATCTCTGTCTATTTGGCTGATGTAATAAACACCGTAGCCACCTCTGAGGAGAATGAAATAATTATATGTCACAAAATACAGCCATCTACATCAGTGTCTGTCTTGGATTAGTGTGGTAGAAGCACTGTTCTTAATGTTTTATTTGAAACCTACCTGCATCCGAGTCATTTTAGGATTGCTTTGTATGAATTCATCATAATTTCAAATATTCCATAAATTTGCATTGCTGTTGTTACTTCCATTTATATTAACAGTGCTATCTGGATGTCTTATGTAGGTATGCTGGTATACATGTATACTAATATGAGGTGCAATAGCTCATCCAAGGCAATGCCAGCTTTCTTGATGAATAGATAATGATGAAAAAATACGTCAGGCTCCTCAGCTAGGAGGCATAAAACGCCATTACAAAACCATCAAGAAACAAACTTTGCTTAAATGTCAACTATAGATGAAATTTTGCGGTCGTTTTTGAGGAATGTCTAATGCCTAAAAGCACTTCATTGAAAGAAGGTGGCCGCCAAAGGTTTTAATCCTTGTTATTTCTAAGTTGCCAAACAACTTTAAAACATATTACTTCAAGAACTGGCAAGGATTGTAATGTCACTTGGATTTAATTTGCTCCAGGAAGCATCTTGCTTTAGGGTAGAGACTGGGAGGCATTAACACAACGTTTGGAGCTCTGAGTTAGAAGGAGGTATGATAAGATAGAGAGATAGGAGCATTCCATCCTCATGACCTCACTGAGCAATGAAAGATTATCCAAAAGATTTGCAGTAAAAAAGCTTTCCTGTCAGACTAAATGGAATTCATACCTTATTTTCAGAGATACAATATGCCGTATTAATGTGCATGGCTATTGGGTTCAATTCACTCTGAAGGATTTATTGAGTTACCTGAAAATGTATGTATGTTCACACATATACATGTGTATACACACCCTGAGGTTATGTTGTGCTATGCAAACACATAAATACAAGCATTATTAATCCATATCAACAATATAAAACAACATTTTCACACAAAAACTGGAAAGGAACACCACAGGGATTATCAGCAGTAGAGTTTTGGGGACTTCCCTGGTGGTCCAGTGGTTAAGAATCTGCCTTCCAATGAGGGAGACATGGGTTTGATCCCTGTTCGTGGGGGGAACTGGGATTCCACATGCTGTGGGGCAACTGAGCCCGTGCGCAGCAACTAGAGAGCCACGCACCACAACTACAGAACCCATGTGCTCTGGAGCCTGCATGCCACAACTGGAGAGATGCCCGTGCATCACAACTAGAGAGAAGCCCATGAGCCGCAACTGGAGAGAGGCCTGTGTGCCACAACGAAGAGCCTGCGTGCTGCAACAAAAGATCCCGTGTGCCGCAACTGAGACCCAATGCAGCCAAAAAAAAAAAAAAAAAACAGAAAGAGAAAAACAAATACCGTATGCTAACACATATATATGGAATCTAACAAAAAAAAAAAAAAAAAAAGTTTTTGATAGGCATCAGGTAATTTAACAGGATACTGCTTTTAATTCTGTTTCTGAAAAGTGAGCTTGGAACCACATGATCTTGGGGAGACGGTAGCACAGTGAGACATCTGATCTTAAATACCAGCTGTGTAGTTGAAGATACAGGTAGAGGGGTTTAATTATCTGATTTCTTGTGTGAACTCCTTGTTTCCTTTTAAGTAAAACTCTATGCATGTTCAAGTGTAGTTTGTATTAAGCATAAAATTGTGACACTTGATCTGTTTATTATGTCTTATAGCCGAATATAGAGACAGTTTCTTCCTCTCTACTATTTATCAAAGAGTATTGACAGATTATTTTATTACTTCCTAACACCTTTTCCATTTTTTTTAGTTGAGGAAACTAAGGCTCAGATAAGTTAAGTAACTTGCCCACATTCACACAGCTAGTGAAACTAGCAATAGAACTCAAAAACGAATCTGTCTGATATCCAAACAGTGATTCTTTCTATACTATTCTTCTGTGTAATGGCAATCAATGCAAAGAATGACAGAATTTCCATTGTAAAAGGCCCTCAAAAGTTGTTTAGTAGAATGCCAGTCCTCTCTCTCTCTCATCTGATGTTTTTATCTCTGTTGCAGAACCTCCGTTTGTTTACCTAGAATTTATATCTTTGGTCAATAGAGTAGAAGATATAGAATTCAATCTTCCACATCTGAGCTGAGTGCATCTTTATGGGGGCCCGATCCTTCTGCTGTCACCTAGCAGCTGGGGCTCTCTCCTGAGATATGGGCTCTGTAGAGGGTCCTGGGCTCCAGCTCCCCATCTCACCCCATCCCCAAGGCTCAATGAAGGATTCAATATAAACCAAAAGGAAGGTGTGCTTCTTAAATAAGAGCCTTTAAGGCACTGGGGGGAGAGGATTGGGAAGCTGGCTTTGAAGCTAGGTGCACGGTGGTTGAGTTTTGTTTTAAAGTTGTACCTGAGGGAACCATGGTTAAGGGTCTTTAGTTATTTGGAGCAGGACAGCACTGGACTTTGTCCTGCTCATATCCTGGCCTTGATAATGCCCCACATCCTCCAGTCAGATCTCACTGTAAGGTTTTTCTATGAGTAAAACTTGCAAAGGGCAGGATTCCTGTGACTTCTGTAACGTTCTGTAGTAGTTTTTCTCTCTGTGTCTCTCTCTTCCTCTATCTCAGTCTCTCTCTCTCTCTCAAATAGGTTATTGCTACATTAATAGAATTGCTTGCTATGTTATATAGTAAGAGGACTGTCATCTTTTTTTACCAGCCAGAACCTGTATTTCAATTATACATTAGGTTTGGGACTTCCCTGGTGGCACAGTGGTTAAGAATCCGCCAGCCAATGCAGGAGATACGGGTTTGAGGCCTGGTCCGGGAAGATCCCACATGCCGCGGAGCAACTAAGCCCGTGTGCCACAACTACTGAGCCTGCGCTCTAGAGCCTGTGAGCCACAACTACTGAGCCCACGTGCCACAGCTACTAAAGCCCGTGTGCCTAGAGCCCGTGCTCCACAACAAGAGAAGCCACCACAATGAGAAGCCCACGCACTGCAACGAAGAGTAGCCCCCGCTCGCTGCAACTAGAGAAAGCCTGCGTGCAGCAATGAAGACCCAATGCAGCCAAAAATCAATGAATTTTTATTTATTTATTTATTTGTTTGTTTGTTTGTTTTTGCGGTATGTGGGCCTCTCACTGTTGTGGCCTCTCCCGTTGTGGAGCACAGGCTCCGGACGCGCAGGCTCAGCGGCCGTGGCTTACGGGCCCAGCCGCTCCATGGCACGTGGGATCCTCCTGGACCGGGGCACGAACCCGCGTCCCCTGCATCGGGAGGCGGACTCTCAATCACTGCGCCACCAGAGAAGCCCAATCAATGAATTTTTTAAAAAAATTTAGAAAAAAATTATACATTATGTTTTATTTTGTTGTGTGTGTGTGTGTGTGGTGGGAGGTGGTGGTTGCTGTATTACATTCTTGAGTTCTGCTGAGCTCTCTGTTTACATAATTCCTGAGAGTTTCTTCAATAGATGTTGCTGCTACTTAATTTCCCCATCCTTCAACTATGAAGTTGAGGTCTTTGGTTCCAAATTCCAGGCCTCGTCATATCTTATATACCAGGCCCCATGATGTTAGACTCATAGATTTCATCATATTAGATTCATTCTTTTGTTCCATTTGTTCTGTTATTTTTTTAAGTATTCTAATAGTCAATATTTTTCTTTTTTTAAATCATCCATAGATTTGTTAAATATGTCTTCTAGGTTTTCATCCAACTAATTAAGGAAAAAACATAGAATAAGAAAAGTCTTCCAACAGAGCTTTGTATCATGGTACTGTAGACTTTTTTCCAGTTTGATACCTGTGGTTAAATTGCACATCTTAAGTATGCTTGCTTATACAGGGACTTAGTCATACATCAACTTAGTCATCCTAGCTCTCAGTTCATATATTTTCATCTTACCTTCAAGGGTCTCACGACAAGACTTGTCAGATGCTTTGCTGAATCCAGGATCATGTTGACATCTATAGATTCTGTCTTTGCATCATTAGGTCAAAGAGTTTCTATGTCCTATGAATTTCAAAACTTGGTCCTGTTCTTAGGATCTGGGGAGGCCATGGTCATGAATTAGTTCTAGGCCTTCCAAAGGGAATCTGATTTGGTCTGGAACTAACTAGGAGAGACTTACTGATCCGGAGTGGGCTTATATGAGAAGATTTAGATGACCTCTGGCTGATAATGTTGGTGCTTCTTATTTTTAGCTTTATCATTTATCCTGAAATCTCTTACACTAAGTTATACCGTGTTATAACATTTAGATCACATTTCATTTTGTGCTGTGATAGATAAATTGTGGTGGAGGTGACACCCTGGAACTAAATAATGCAATAGTTTGCTAGCTTTTTGAAACCAAGATCTGAATGATTTTTCCTGTATTTAAGGGATAGATTATTATTCAAGAGTTGTAGTCATTTATTTAATTTATTCTGAAGGTTCTCCAGTTTGCTCTAGGAAGAAGCTAAGTAGGCTGATACCACCTTTGACGAGTTCTGATGTTAGTCTGAGAGCAGTGATGACTTGAAGTGACTGATTATCAGGATTCAAGTGGAGAATACGAGTTCACATTTTAAGTACCTTTTTCTTCCTGGTAGCCCAGTCACATAAATATGTAAGAAATTGTTTACCTTCATCATAAAACAATTGCAATTCCCTGTTCCTGAGAGTACATGACAACAGGTATCCAAATGTAATTTTTAAAAATCTCTTTAACCAGCTGACCAAATGTGTCAGTCTGTCTCTTTTCAAGAAACTTCTGGTCCTTGGAACTTCTGCTGTTTCAAAAGAAGTGAGAGTCCTTAGGGAAACAGGAACTTAACTCATGGTCTGGGTATGAATTCAGTTTTTGTTAAAGAAATTGATGGAAGTTTCTGGTGCCAATACTTAAAATCATGCTACAGTATGGGAGTGATTGCTTGACTACCTGGAAAAAAATATTAAATACTTATATAGTCATATTTAAAATAAATTGAAATTTGTGGAGTAACATCAGATATTATAGCTTACCACTTCTCAAGTTTTGTTTAGTTAGTTGTATGCTTTGCCCTGTTGCCTGGAATTCTCTGTCATAGTTGTCAATTTCAGTATATCCTCTAGATGCCATGAGGATCAAGTACATCTTTGTAAGTTGCTTGCTATCGCATATATTATGTTACAGTGGAAAATTACTTGAGTCAACTTTGACTTCTTCCTCACTTTGGCTCGCATGCAGATTTTTGAAAATTCTCTTTCCATCCACAGAACATCATCCTTGCATTTCCTCTTTAATGGTTAATGTCCTTCATTTAAATATCAGTGAGTCTGACAACTCTAGTCAAGAAAGCCGCTCTCTCTCCTTTCTCTTTGTGTGTGTCTCTGTATTTATTGCTCTTTTTTTGGATCCTACACTCATGTGCTCATTTTTCTTCATTGAAATGATAAATACTTCGGTAGTTTTCAAAGTTCTGTAGGTGATTCTTATGTTTAGACAACATTAATAATCCTCAGACTAACCTATTAACCAGGATTATAGCTAATTAAGCTTATAAAAGAGATGTTTCATTAAGTATAGTAAGACATGTCTGGCCTTCCAATCCCATATTTAATGATTTACATCTCTGAGTCAACCTTGTTGAAGTCTGGCAGCTGTAAGAATGGTACTCTCTCATATATGTATCCATACATTCAGTTCATTGTATATCAGACATTTATTGAATGCTATGATGGCATACTCCATGTCTCTTTTGAATGTGATTAGCTATGCTGTTCTTAATTTCAATTCAACAACTTTCATTTACTCTTCTATGGAAATATGACTGAACTTCTGTGTTCCTCTACTCTAAAGACCTTCTGCCAGACTATGGAGTACATTTTGGAAATCCTGGCTTCCTAGAGCTGAGCTCCTCAATGTTAATGAATATGTAAATGCCCTGGGGATCTTGCTAAAATTTAAATTCTGATTCAGGAGGTCTGGAGCAGGACCTGAGATGCCACATTTCTAACAAGCTTCCAATTGATGTTCGTGCTGATGGTCTGTGGATCCTGCTTTGAATAGTGAGGCTAGAGTTTTCTGGGTGGTAGTGTCATTACAGAACAGGGATTATAATAAGTATTCTCCCTCCATTCCTTCACTGGTAACTTTTGATTTGGTGACTGAGGAAAAGCTGATGGTTGCATAATTGAGGTCTCTATTTCTCCGGGCTTTCAAAGTGCTGCTAGCTTGTCAGGAGCAGCTTAGTCCAATATCCTGGTTGTCTGTCGTTACCTTCTCCCTGTGAAGAGGAGAGGTCAATTTCTTGCTCTTACTTCCTCTTACTTTGCTGATTTTGTTTTGTATAACCAATGCATAATTAAATACCCCCACTTTTGTTTTACTTTTGTCCCCCTAAACCTGGTTGATTTTAAATAAATACACCACTGAGATTTTATGCTCTGCTGCAGAAGCAGGCAAGGTTTCCATTAAGCCAGGGAATGAAGCCTCGACCATCAGTTGCTTAGGTAATTACTCAAGGTCAGTGAAAGGTGTCTTGATATTTTGTCACCTGAATATGTAATGAGAGCTCTTTAAATTCCCCAAGACTAAAAACAAGATTGGTTTAGGGTTAGAGATAAGACCAAGCATAGATATGAAGTGAAATATAGCTCCAGCTGTGTAGAAAGAGACTGTATGAGCAGAAATCTAGGCAGAGTTAGGGAGTCTAGAGGTGTTATCGTCCTTTATTGTGCATTGAAAACAACTTCAGAGCTTATTTAAAATGTAGATTCTTGGATGTCACTCCCCAAAAATCAGAAGACATATACATAGGGTGGGACCCAGGAATATGTATTTTTAATGAGCATAAATGATATTCTGACATATTCTATAGCACCCACATTATGAGAAATGGTGGTTTTTATGCAATATCCAAAGGCAAAGTTTTCGAGCATTTGAAAGGAATGTTTGGTCATTACAGAGTAGACATGTTTAAGAATTATCTTAACTATAGAATACTCTCCTTCATAAGCAAAAAGTATTTCACTCAGAGTGTTAATGGAAACATTAATTCAATTGCCAGTGGATAAATTTTCAAGGAAAGGTAACTATAATAGTGTCACAAAAATTATTGGATCTATTTGCTTGGAGCCTGTCCTTTTTCACTCTAACAAATGGCAAAACTTTCTAAAGGGTGAGCTTATTAGAAGTCTTAGGTACTAGCAAAGCTTAGTACTTTCCAGTGACACCCAAATGACCTTCAGAAGTGTAAGAAAGGAAGAATAAAGCTAGAGAATAAAATCTGTGGCAGCAAAATGAAACTTGAGTAACCTCTCCTAAATGTTATGGAGAAAGTACAAAGAAATGGAAATAAAAAGAGATGTATCATAGGTCTGGAGGGCAAAGAAATGAGATTCAATGCAAGGGTTACAAGTGGGTATCCCTTAAGTGCAGAAGGAAAAAAGAATATAAAAGAAAATTGGGGTGCAGGAGTGATGTCAGCAAGATGGCACCAAAATAACTCTGGGAGAGCTCTGGCGTCCAGTTAAGAAGCTGCAGCAACACAGTGGAGAAAAGCAACCCAAGAATAAGCACACACAAAGGGTAGGAAGAACAGTTTCCTTTTGTCTACATCATCCCATGCTTTAGGCCAGCAGGGCTCAGGGCCAGGAGGGATCTCCTTGGTCAGCAAGTTCTTCTCACTGGGGAAAAGGAGATCAGGGTGAGTGTCCAGCTTCTTCAGCCTTTCAGGGCACTGCGGAAGGACCTACTTGAAGTTCATTCCCCAGGGATAGCTAAGGGGACTGGCATAGCGGAGACATCTGTCAATACCTGTGAATAAAAAAGAAGGGCAGGGCACTCGGTACCAACCACGCAGCAGGTACCGCCATGGTCCCCAGTGGCCTTCTTTGCAAAGTACCCCAGCAACCTCAACAGCCCTCACAGCCACCGCACTCTTCCTGCAAACATCACCTCTGAGGATCCTGCAGTGTTGACCATCGCAGACCCCAGAGGCCTGCTCTGCAGATCCCAGAAACTTTCACTGCTGAGGAACCCAACAGCCATTGCAACTGCTGCAGATGCCCCAGAGTTTTCACTGCCGAGGGCACTGCAGTTTTCCCCTTCATGGACTCCAGCTGCCTGAGCCGCCACCCACCCGGTCACTCCACTATGCTTTGGACCTGTTCCAGCCAGTGCTGCTGTGGGTACCTTGGTCTCAGGAGCTAACGTGGTCACGGCTCACCTCCACCATCACTAGGGTACCAACCTGCTGCTCACCCCAGACCCCACTGCCGGCTTCTGCTCCCACCGCTGAGGGCAACCTGAAGACTTCCACCGCGGCTGAGCGCGTGCCGCGGGCCTCCACCCACGCTGATGGTCCTGTTCCCCACTGTCACATGCACTCGGGGGACAGCCAGCCCCAGCCCCACCACAAGCCCCCTCAACCATGAGCTACTGGCCCCACCACCACCAGCCGTGGTGCGTGTGATCCGCCGGTACGTTCGACGCTGGACCCAGAGGCACTTGCAACAACTGTCACCTCCCCGAAGCTATGCTGCTGAGGCCCACACAGTTGTGGCGGATTGGTGCAGTCTGAGAACACGTATCCAATTCTTTAAAATTATCCATACATTTATTGTTTTAAACAATTCCATTCTTAGGAGACAAAGATTTGCAGAAAGATGGATGTAAAGGGATATTTCCTAAGTTATGTATAATGGAATGCTTTATTTTTCCTTTATATTTTGTCTTTCATTCAACTCTCACATGCTGTCACCTGTCATATCTCCTAACACTCAATAAGCTGTTACTAATAACATTAACCTTTCCTTACCAAATTATTGTTAGGACAGCTTGATTTTTGAAGAGGCATTGTTTGTTTGTTTTCTCAGTAGTCTCTGGGAAGCTGACCCCTAGTTAAGGGAGGTATTACTGTAGATAGTTCAAATGGATTCCGCGGTAAAAGTACCTGATGACGCTGACAGCTATGACATTTACAGCTATAATGGCCTAACCATGTAGTGTCATGAATCGTATATAATAGGGATGCATTTTTCCATGAGAGAATGAGAAAGATGTATTAATGAGCTATTAAGAACTAGGAACATCAGTTTTAAAGAAAGACTTCCTATGCTAATGTTCACTTGAATTAGCTCAAGTGTGGAATTAGCTCAAGGGTGGAAATATTTTTGTGGTCTCTGCGATATCATTTATTTGAAAACTTAAACTTACTTATTTTGGAAGCAGGCCAGCCAACCAATACATCATTCATGTCGCACCAATATATTAGCAATTCTGTGAAACTGAAGTAACAATGTTAATTTTCTCTCAAAGTGAATGCCGTATCAGTGATTTAAATGAGTAATTAGGTACTGTCAAATTCATTTTGATTTCTGAAATGCACTCCATGTTATACTATATTTCCTCATTAGAAGCACATGTCCTTAAACATTTTAAATTATGCAGTTTGGGAATTATACACCATATCTCTAAACATTTTCATTCAGTACTGTTCATATCAGGACATTTGAATTCAAATGTGATATTTTATATACTCTGAAAACTGCATGTATTACTTACTTCTTTTATTTTTATTCCATTTCTTTTCTGCTTCTTTAGCAGGCTCCGACTCCATCTCTCTTGTCTTGCCCCTCTTTTATATACCAACTTGCAATAGCTGTCATCTATTACCTGTATGACTCATTTCTTTCTGCTCTATGCCCCTCCTTAAAATGACTTGACAAAATGTCATGCCTATGATTGTCACTATGTGAAGCTTTTAAAACTTTTATAGGTTTCATGAGACTGTGTAGGTATATAAGATTTCTATAGGTTTTAGAACACATAAATTTAAGGAAGATAATATATTGGCATATGAAACCAATATATTTTCATCCTTGGTAATTTCTGGTTTTGGTTTCCCACTACTCCAACCCCCTTAACAAAGGCCAAGCCTGCCTGATGAACCTTAAACATCAAGGTTGCTATTATAAGCCAAGCATAGTGAAAACTCAAGGCATCCCTTTCCTTCTGGCCCTTGTAGAGTATTATGAAATAGAATAAAAGCTCAGGCAGTGTAAAGATGTTAAAAGCATGCATCCTTGTGTCCTCTTGTCAATATGGAAACTCAGGGTGGGGTGGATTGGGCATCACTGTAGAAATACCCAGATATGAATAATAGAACTTGATAATACCCAAGTTAGCAGGCTGCTGGAGGAAGCTTAAATCCAGGTTTGTTTCTGAGCCATGTCCAAAATGGTGGACAAGGAATAATAATGTAGCTCCAGTAGAGAGAGGTGATTGGATAGATGAGCATGTGTGGGCACTCCTGTGTCACCAAGACCTGCTTGTGGTGTACAGGGGAACTGCTTGTTTCTACATGCCTCAAGGAATGCACAATTTCTTTCCCTTTTACCTAAATACCATTTGGGCAGGATGAGAAAGAAAAAGTCTTTTTAAGGGGTTGAATTTTAAATTGACAATTTCCCCAAAGAGACTGTTTAAACCCCTGGATATTGAGACATCAAGACTGGTGAAAGCTTGGGAGCAGCAAAGTCACAGACTTTGTAAAATAGAGTATGAATTATTGTTTCCACTGTGTGTGTGTACGTGTGTGTATATTATGGATAGCTCTTTAAAAGAGTACGTAAGAGATTATCACCAAGTGAAATAATTTGAACAAAGAATAAGCAATGGCTGTGAATGGAAACGATTGGCTAGGAAATGCATTTGTCTTCAGAAATCTATTACAGCAAAAATATTTGAAAAATAATGAATACCACTTGTTTTTCCTGAAGTATTTCTTGAAGCATCCTAGTCAGCATTACATTTATAACTTCTTCTCTAGTTAAAGAATTATAAAATAATTGGACAATCTCACACTAAGGAATATAATTTTCCTAAAAGAATGAGAAAGATAAACTGATTACCATTAAGTATAACCTCACTGCATCTCCAAGAATAAATTAAAAGATTTTTTAATATTTTGGAAATATATTATACAGCTGCTGAAGCAAGAGTCATCACCTCTGTGTTCCAAGCAGGGAGCAGAATTCAGGCAAAAGGATTGGTCTTGGTCAACAGTTCCCCTTTTAAGGATTCTTCCTGGATGTCTCCCCCAACAACTGGTGCTTATATCTCATTAGAAATATCTTGTTCACATGGTCACCGGAGCTGTAAGAGAAGCTGAAAATATGGTATTTGGTACCCTGAATAAAATTGGAATTCTATTACTAAGAAAGAAGTAAAAAAAAAAAAAGATATTGGCTAGGTAACTAGCAGTTTCTGGCATCCTGTCTTATAAGATGGTGTTTTTGTTAAAAAAGACAAAAAAACAAAAAAACTTGGCTTGGGGCTTTAGTTTCCAAGTGTAGAACAAGTGGCTAAGCAGATAAATATATATAAAGTGCTGCATAAACTGTAGGAAGCTATATGCATGAAAGCTATCATTACTACCAGGCTTCATGTGAATTTTTTAAAGCCAAGAGTAGACATAATCTATGCCCCTTCAGGGGTTTGTAATCTGAGAGAATAATTATATTCATGCTACATTAATTAGAGCATGGAATAAAAACAAAGCTAAACAAATAAAACAGGAAGAATAATCCTAGATTCTAATCCTTTATTTTTAAAAACACTTGTGGAGATAATTTTTCACAATACCACTTAAGGACCAGAACTAGCCCAGCCTTCAGACCAGATTGTTAATTATGTTAGTCAAGACCTGTTCTGGCCTTTGAATAATTCTCAGAGGGCAAGCTTCTTTTCAGCATTTTACGGAGGCACCTTGCTGCCTCCCCAGAAATAGCTTACAGTCAGAATTTATTTATAGTATGTCTGGGGTCTTATTAATAGATTTTTATTTTTAGAGCAGTTTTAGGTTTATAGAAAAATTGAGCAGAAAGTACAGGGTTCCCATATACCCAGTCTTCTCCTGTCTGCAGTTTCCCCTGTTAATAACATCTTTCTTTAATGTGGTACATTTGTTAAACTTGATAAATCTCTATTGATACATTATTTTAACTAATATCCATAGTTCATATTAATTAGGGTTCACTCTTTGTGTTGTAGAGTACTCTGGATTTTGGCAAAATGTCACGTATCCACCATTACAGCGTGAAACAGAATAGTTTCACTGCCCTAAAAATTCTGTGTTCCACCTATTCATTCCTTCCCAACTTTGTGTCTGGTTTTGACATACTTTTACCATTTGGCATTGAAGATGGGGTAAAAAGGCTAAGGGGATGCTGATGTTGAACTTGATGGTTCCTTTAAAGTTGGTAACATTGTTCCCAATGTAATCTGAGTTTGACCTCCTCATAAAGACTTTCCAGTAATGTCCATAATTAAGAAAATTTGATAAGCATTCAGGAAATATTATCATCATCATCATCATTGTTATTATGCAGCAGACCCTGTGTCAAGTATACTAACTCTTTTAGTCTTCACAAGAAGACTATGAGGTAGTAGAAATTATCCTTGTATTCAAAATTAGAAACTGAGGCCAAGTCTCACAAAGCTGTCTTCCCAGGATCGTATGGTTATCTCAGGGCAGAGCCCAGGCTGGCTTCCCGGGAATATGATCAATGCATTCGCAGAGCCCAACACTAAGAAGCACCTGACACTTGATTTAATGCCCAGCTCTCGACATACTGAAATTCTTACTACAGTTTTCTTTCACCTTGTGTTTTGTAAGTAAATCAAAACTGGACAATGGAACATGAATGTGAGCAGAGGAGATATGAACAATGTGGGTCTGCTGCTGCTTGCTTTTGCGTTTATACTTAGCATTTGTGATGTCCACCATGCATCTTCCCTAACAGCTAACCTAGTACTCAGGACCCATGCTTGGTTTAATGCTCTGCTGTTGCCATCTTGAAAGTCTTAATAATTTTATCTGTGAACTTGTGTTTTGTACGTGGAGTCCAAAGGGATAATAGAGCATGTATGTGACCAGAGGAGATACACACAATATGTTGATCCATAGCTACTCCTTGCCTCCCCACTTGCATATAGTAGTTGTGATGCCACATGAGTTCAGAATTCTGGTTGACCCATGATGCATGGGAGTTGAATAAGACTCAGTTGAGTACAGTGATAAGCGTGTTATGTCTATGAGTAAGCCACGTGCTAACGTTGTTGAGAGGCTGCACTTTCCTTTCCTGTTTGCAATGCAGAAAGAAGGTCATGGTATTATAAGAAATAGAAACAAATAATTAATCCTATCATATTCTTTCTTACTCTTACTCCCCAGTATTAGCCAATCCTTTACACTGAAAATGATAACCTGGAAGGAGAGGGAAAGATAAGGCAATCCATAGTTCCTTTTCCTTTCATTCATTCTTTCCTTATCAGTCAGCCAAAGCTAATGTGTGTGTATTAAGAATTTAAAGAAAAATTGATGAGTTGGCTTTTTGAACTGTTTCCACTGTTCTGGCAAGAGCAAATTACATATGCATATATGAGCTATGAAATATGAATTGTGTGTTTTTGATGACTCCACATACAAGTTAAATGCTTATGCTTTTATTTAAAATGGGCATTGCACAGTATAAAGATGAACAGTAAAATTCACACTAACCATTTAAAATTTTAATTTTTCTTTACTTGTATTGATTTAAAGTAGCACATAAAAGGTACCATGACAAGTCAAGAAGAGATTACAGAGGAAAGGGAAAAAGCTTTATATTTTAAGCCCTTTAAAGGCACTTTTTTCCTGGATACCCTTCATTTCATTTTGCATTGGGTCCCACAAATTATGTATCCTTCCCAGGGCAGACAACTGATTCACAACCAGGTCTGCCAGACTCCATGGCTCATGCTCCAAACTAGAGGTTCCCAACCCTTTCACCTTATGGCCACATAGAGAAAATGATGTTTATAAAGAATGCTAACTCTGTGGTAAATTGAGGAGACTGGTTTTGGCCAGCAATGGCCAACTCGCGGACCCAGGCCTCCCTGGTCCTGGCCTGGCAGCCTTGAAGGCTGAGGAGATCAATATCTCATTGCACTTGGAATGGCCTCTACATCGCAATTACCACATAGGAATGCCTTGATGGCACATCGTGCTGTCTACCCATATCTTCTTTTTGGATGTAGTACTTAAAATAGTTACTCAGTTTTTGTCAAACAATAATAATGATAGCAAAAATATAAAATGTGTATTTATTTTTTCTATGTACCAGATATGTTTCTCAGCACTTCATATATATCAACTCCTTTAATCTTCAAAACTCTATGAGGAAAATACTATTATTATTCCCATTTTGTGTTACTTGAATTACATGAAATTGCAGACTATTTTGCACCTACAAAAAAGGCAAGTTCATATATTTAAACTCAAGAGATGAGGAGACTGACAGATAGAGAGATTAAGTACATTACCCAAGGTCACTCAGCTAGTAAATGCCAGAGCCGAGATAAAATTCTCTACTAGTTCAGACACTGGCAGTCCAGCTCTGAAGCCTGGGACCTAAGTCACTGTACAATGTTATCTTTCAAAGAGAATTAAATTATGTGCTATATTGGAAATAGTTATTGAAAACATGGGGGCATGGAGTTAAAACAGCAATTTTTAACAATCTCAGACATTCAACTTGGATTTGTCAATTTCCTGTGCTGTGTTGTGGTATGGTAGTGAGCCATACATAGCTTTCCCTTCATACAACTTGTAGTCCAATCTGTTTCAATATCTTTTTTTTAAGCCTGCTAGGAATAGCAGATGCCACTTACAGTGCCCTGGCTGCATTTGGACTGGGCCTGTTGCTAATCTCACTCCATGCCCTATTGTATTCAATATTTAACAATCCTTTGTCATCATTGTCATTATTATTATCAGCTTGCAGATGAGGAATCTGGGACTCAAAAAGATTATATAATTTACACAAGGTGACCCAGATAGTAAGTGGTAAAACCAGGCCTCAATACCAGGGCTGTTTGATGTCAGACGCATGCCTTTTCCACTAGTACACCTCCACATGAGAATTTCCTCTTGTCTGCTCATAGATTGAGGGATGGTCATCTGCTGATTTTATGGTATTCCAGCAAATAGTCTCTACTGACTTCTCAGGCCCCATTCTGTGGCTGAAATGATTATTTTGCTTACAATAAAGAGTGAGCTGTGCAGCTGGAGAAATTTCCATCCAGATGCTGGTGTGTCACTTTGAATTGTTATTACAATATAAAGTTCCTGTTCATATTTGTTCCTATTTGCATATGTACAGGAGCCACAGTTGTTCAGCTAAACTAAGCCATTTAGCAAAAATGCAGCCCAGGATTCACAAAGCAGTTCTGAAAATAGCCCATTTGGGGATTCTTGCTGAGAAGACTGCATAAAATATGCAGACTCTTTGATTTATCTCTGAACAGTCCCACACCTTTTATCTGCAATCAACCTTCCCTCCCTTGTCCCTGCTTCCTTCCCTCCCTTCCTCCTTTCTTAAAGTAGACCCTAGGAATCCACTCTGTGCCAGGGACTAGAGAGACAAAGAATAAAACCTAACACTCTTTGCCCAAAAGGAGCTCAAATGCTGGGTTCAAAAGAGTTCACTCAAGAAACAGCATTGTTCCCAGAAAGAGAACTGTAGAAAAAAAGGAATCTACTTGAGGTTGCTGCTTGTGTTATCCATCCCCTTTCTTTGTTCATACCGTTATTATTGCACTTATTGTACTGAATTACAGTTTGATTTTTTTCAATCTCTTTTACCTGGTAGTCTGTATGCTAGAGCCTAAAATGGGACCTGGTACAGAATAGCTACCCAACTGAATGCCTATATCTAACTGAATTGTCAGCATTGATACTTTATGCTTTTTTGTGTGGGAGAGAGTACGCAATAGAGTTCCTCCCTCAGGCAGAATTTCTTAAGTAGTCCCTTTCCCCATCCTCCTTTCACAAACTGATTATGTTTATATATTTCATTATCCTGGGATATTGTACATGAGTTTTAACTTTGGCCCTGTCCACTCATAGACATTGTTATGATTCAGATAATATTCATATTGTTACACAGCATTTGGTTAGGTCCTGTGTTTCACTGTATTATCCAGAGGGATTCTAAAAATTATAATAAAGAGCAAGCAATATGAATGATATTGTTCTCCTCTTGCAAAAGTTAATTGATTTGCCCAAGCTTAGGGAGTCAATTAGAAGGAGTCAAGTTTTGTGCTTCCTACTCCATGTTTTTCCTTTCCTCTTTCTAGACCATCATTGCTAGGGCGTGCATTTCATTGTTCTAATCACAGAGGGAGATTTTCAGTAATGCTGACACAGGTACTGTGCTATGCTCTGTGTATGTGTTATCTCATTATCCCCATTAGGTGAGAATTGTTATTATTTCTATTTTATAGATGAATAAAATAAGGCCAAGAGAAGTCCAGTAATACACCCAATGGTATTTGATCCAAGGCTATCTGATTCCAGGAATTGTGCTATTAAGAATTAATAATTAACATTTAGGGAGTGCTTTCTATGTACCAGGCAGCATACTAAGTATTTTACATGAAGTAGTCTATTTATATAGTCATAACACAAATTTTAATAAGCACATACCACAATTGCCTTCATTTTACAGAGGAAGAAAATTTGATTTAGAGAGCATATTAGTGATCTTTAGAGAAATAGAATAGAGAGGAAGCTGGGGCAGGGAGAGAGAGAGAGAGAGAGATTGATTTCTTATAGGAATTGGCTTATGCAGTCATGGAGGCTGAGAAGTCCCATCCCACAATCTGCTGTCTACAAGCTGGAGGATCAGAAAAGCTAGTGGTGTAATTCAGTCTGGGTCTGAAAGCCTGAGCATCAGAGGACTGATGATCTAAGTCTAGATCTGAGTCAAAAGCCTGAGAACCAGAGGCACTGATGTCTGAGGGCAGGAGAACATGGCTGTGTCAACTCAAGCAAAGAGAGAATTCTTCCTTCCTCCAGCTTTTTGCTCTATTCAGGCCTTCAATGGATGATGCCCACCCACATGGATGAGGGGATCTTCTTTATCCAGTCTGCTTATTCAAGTGTTAATTGCCTCAGGAAACACTCACAGACACAGTCAGAGAGTGTGTTTTACCAGCTATCTGGGCATCCCTTAGCCCAGCCAGTTTGACACATAAAATTAAACACCACAGAGAAGTTACATGACTCAAGTTCAAACTGCAAGTGCGTATTTCCTCCTCCACATCTACTCATTCCCATCCTGCTACTATGTACCCATTACATATCATTTCTATGGATAACTGACTGTGCTACTGAGGTCGGCCTCTCCACTTTAGAGAGATCCCATCACCTCCTCAAGTATACCAACTTCAACAATTCTCACCCCTTTCCTATTTTATATTTCCCCTCTCTACTGGGTCACTCTCAACTGCAGAAAACATACTATCATTTCTCTCATTCTCAAAGCAGTCAAACAAATAAACAAAAACTTTTGAAAACTTCGTTTTCATTTAGCTAGTGCCTCAGTTCCCTGATACTGTTTAGAGCAAAACTTCTTCAGAAGAGCTGTCACTAATCACTGACTGCCTCAAATTCTTTTGTCCTCATTCACTCCTAACTCCAAAGTAGTTAGGTAAAACCCACAACTTCACTGACATTGCTATTGTCAAGGTCACCAATGAGCTCTGCATTGCTAAATCCAATGGTCCATTCTCAGTCCTTATCTAACAACATTGGCATCTGACACAGTTTACCACTACATACTCGTGGAAATACTTTTTTCACTCAACTTCCAGAACATCACAATCTCCTGGTTTTACTCCTACTTGACCACCCATGCATCTTAGTCTCCTTTACCAGATTCCTGTTCATCACCTAAGCTTTTAATGGTGGAATACCCCAGGACCCAGTTCTTAGACCCTCTTCTCATCAGCACTCACTCCTTCGATAATCTCATACAATTACACAGTTTTAAATACCATCATAGACCCCTGATTCCCAAATGTATATCTTCAGGCCATACCTTTCCATTCAGCTCCATATAAGTATATCCAGCTGCCTGCTTGTATCTCCACTTGGATGACCAATAAATACCTCAGACATGATCTTTCAAAATAGAGTTCTTGGTTTTCTTTTCAAAACCTGCTCCACCCACAGACTTCCCCAATTTAATTAATGACAACTTCATTCTATTTGCTTGGACCCGAATCCTCAGAGTTCATCATTTATCCCTCTTCTCATATGTCCTACATTTAATCTGTCGGAAAAATCTTTTTAGTTCTATCTTCAAAACTTATCTAGAATTATACCACTTATTGTCACTTCCGTAGCTACCTCTCTGGTCCAAACCACCACTGTGTTTTCTCTGGATGACTGCTGTAGTCTCCTAACTGGTAATCCTTGTTTCCACCCTGTATCCCCCTTTAGTTTACCCAACAGAACAACCAGAGTGATTTTGTTAAAATATAAGGCAGTTCCTACCATTCCTTTGTTCAAAATCCTCCAATGACTTGCCATTTTTTTCAGAGTGAAATCCAATACCCTTGCAATGCCCTACAATTATCTTCCATCTGCACCCCATCACTTCTTTGAGCTCATCACCTTATACTCTCCCCTTCCTCCACTTTGCTCCGGGAAAATTGTTCTTCTCACCATTTCTCAAATATGCCAACCATTGTCTAATTTCATAGCCTTTCCAGTTGGTATTTGCTTTGTCTGAAATGTACCTCCTGCTAGTATATGCTTAGGTTACTCGCTTACTGCTTTCAAGTTTTTGTTCAAATGTCAACTTTTCCATGAAGCCTACCTGATCATCCTGTGTAAAATTATACTTTATTCCTTATACTCATGATCATGCTTAATCTGCTCTATGTTTTTCTGCGTAGCATTTATTATCTTCTAGTGAGCTGTATGATTTACTTACGTGCTGTGTTTATTGTTTATTCACCTGTCTTTTCCAGTGGAATTGAAGCTCCACACAGGCAGGGATTTTTATATGTTTTATTCACTAGTATTTCTAGAGTGTCTAGACTATTTCCTGATGCATACTTGGCATTCCATAGTTCTTGAATGAATGGATGGGTGAATAAATAAGTGAATGAAATAGTGAAACTGGAATTGAAAACTAGTCACTGTGGCTTAGAGACTCAAAATTCATTTTCTCCAGCACTAACTATATTGCATTTTGCTTAAACACTGCTCTGCTGGTCTGAGTTCACCCATCTTAGAATCCAGCTCCAGAGCTACTTCTATAGCTCTTATTGCCAGACTGCTACTTTTAGCAGTTACTCGTCACATCATCAAATTCTAATGAGCACCAGTAATTGTCAAAGCGTTGATTAAGTATATATTCTAATTCTACACTGTATTGTTCTGGTATGGAGCTGTTACTTACTTTTCACGTGACCTAGAGAAAATCATTTTCATTTTGAGACTTCAGTTTGCTCATCTACAAAATGAAAGCTATTAGATATTCTCTAAGAATGCTTTAATTAGATATTCTCTAAGAACACTTTTCTCTGCGGAAGTTTGGGTCTAAGCTACCACAGCAACATTCCCATAATCCACATAGTGGAACGAGCACAAGTTTTAGAATCAGAGAGATGTGAATTCAAATCTGGGATTCAACATAATTGAACAAGCCTGTTCAGTTTTCTGTACCCTCTGTAAATAACTTATCTGTAAAATGTGAATTATCATCTTCTCTATGTTACAACTTTTAACACTAGTCTAAGGATAAAATTAGAGAATATATTTGGAAATGACTAGCACAGTGTGTGATACATTGTAATAATACAGTATGTGGTGTTTTGTATGTAAAATATAATAAATCATATTCACATCTCTATAAGCTTGTAAAATGATGGGCTGGGGGAAGAATACAATATGGGACTGTGCAACACAGCACAGTGGTCAGTGACAGGGTAGGGCCTATCATTACATTGGCATGGGACCTAATCAGGTCCCAGTAGGAGCAAACGGCCAAAATGTCATGCGCTCTTTGTATATTCAGCTGCCACACCACTTTCATGGTTATGTTTCAAATAAGATGCCATCTTACATGTTGTGAATGTTTGGAAGGAAACAATTCACAGACACAAATATACATCTGGCTTATAGTCTCAGTGTTTCATGCACGAATCCCTCATTCATAAAACGGGAATGCTTTCTGGAGGCAGGGGATGAATACCGTGCCTTCTTTGCACTACCTACAACTTATAGGCCAGTGCTGTGAACACAGCAGTAGGGGAGAGATGCTTAGCTATAGATAATTATGATTCTAGTTTGTATAATGCTTTAGCCAACAGAAACTTTTATATCTATTTTATCTTTACAACAGTCTCATGAGGTAGGTACTGTGATAACTCCCAAATCACAGATGAATAAATTAAGGAAACTAAGATAGAGTGATTTCTGCAATGAAACTCAGCTAGCAAGGACAGAAGTATGATCTAATTCCCTGTCTTCTGTCTTTAAAGTCAGCCCTGAAAGATGGAGTTAATTTGCTTCCAGAAGGCAGCAGGCTAATCATACTCTCTTTCTAAATTCTGCTCTTGTTAGCTCTTAGCACAATATCTATCACAAATGTTAATAAACATTGGTAAGTACTTTGGAAATCCTGCCATTTGCTCTGTTATCTATTGGACTGTCTGAAGCCACTCACTGGGTTCCTCTTTAGCCAAGGGCTTCCCTGTAAGCAAACTGGATCTGGGAGTCATTTGCTTGGATGCATACCACGTGTCCCAAATCAGGCTCTGTGCTTAGGTAAATGAGACCTTCAACTTCCCTCATTAGACCTCACATGTATAAACATGTGTGTGAGGACGGTTTTAGAGCTACCAAGAAGCTTTAAAGCTAGAGAAAGTAGAAAGATAAATAAAGGACAAAATTAAGAAAGATATGCAAAAAGAGGACAGAACTTAAGAGTAAGAAGATGTGGGTTCCTTTCTGGCCCTTCACATTAATGTGCCATGCAGTCTTGGGCACATCACCTAACATCTCAAGCTGTTTTCTCACTTTTAGGTTGGAGGTTGTGTTAGAGTACTCCAGAGAAACAAAAACAGTAAGATACACACACACACACACACACACACACACACACACACACACATCCTAAGAGATTTATTTCGAGGAATTGGTGTATACAATTGTGGAGACTGGTGTGAAATCCATAGAGCAGGTCATCAGTCTGGAAACTCTTGGGCTGCAATCTTGAGGCAAAATTTCTTCTTCTCCAGGGAGACCTGTTTTTGCTCTTAAGATGTTTCAACTGATTGAATGAGGCCCACCCACATTATCGAAGTAATCTCCTTTACTTAAAGTCAAATGATCATACATGATAACAAAAACTAAAAATACTTTCCTAGCAACATCCAGATTAGTGTTTGAATAACTGGGTACTATAACCTAGTTAAATTGACACATAAAAGTAACAATCACAGGGATGATGATGATGGTGGTTGTGGTGGTGGAAATAGCTATCTTTCAAAGTCATGAAAAATAGATGTAAACACCCATTTTAGGTATCTAGTACAATGTCTAGCATATAGTAGAATCTCAAATGTTACTTCATTATGAACAAAAGCAAATGTATGGAGTGAGGACTTATTTATTTATCTTGGACCTCTTTTTTTTTTTTAATCCCAGTAACTTCTCTAAATTCATTTGATTCTGGCATAACTCAACTATATTTTCTTATGGCTCTAAAGCTAAGCTGACTTAGGATAAAAGTATCACTTCAGAGTGATTTTCAGGTAGATATATTGTGCTTGAAAGAGAGCTCTGTACTTCCCCTGTAGAGATAACAATTCTCATTACTTCCAACCTGGCACCTAAATTCTAATATATCATTATATTTCCATTATGCTATTTTTGTTTTTACTTTCCTGTAGGCTGTAGCAATTTATTACTGTTTAAAGAAGAAATCCTCTCAGGTTTTTGAGGCTAAATGTGGCTAACCTCATAACTTTGTCAATTAAAAATAAGGACAATTACATATGCAGAAAGTACACATTTTATTGTT
Organism: Lipotes vexillifer; assembly: GCF_000442215.2. Taxonomy (NCBI): domain Eukaryota; kingdom Metazoa; phylum Chordata; class Mammalia; order Artiodactyla; family Lipotidae; genus Lipotes; species Lipotes vexillifer. The sequence continues at coordinate 665,597 of NW_006784671.1, read as the reverse complement.
ACTTACTTCTCACTGCATATGTATATAGACTGTTGTGGTAAAGTAGAAATAGCATTGGCCTTGGGATCTGGAAAACAGACCTTTCATAGTGGTCCTGTTACATACTAACTATGTGACCTTGAACATCTTAACTAACCTCTGAATGCCCATTTCCCTAGCCATTATATTTTAAAAGTAGCCTTGTCCATCCTGCACGTTTATGGGCTTTTAAAAACAGATAACACATGAAAAACTATCTTAAACAATGCCTAGCTCACTGACAATGCCTGATAAATGTTGATTGAATCAGAATCTAAACACAACGTGGATATTAAATCAGAACTTCACCTAGATAATATGAATATTTAAAAGACTGAAGAGTGAGTTAGCTCTGCAACAAACTAAACACAGCATTTTCCATGCTAGAAAACCTTCAATTTTTCATTGGCATTCACACTAGAATTTTCAAATTCCATTTGGAGCATAGGTCTCTCTTACACATAATAACATTTTCCTGATAACTCATTTTTGTCAGATGAAGGTATTTGGGTACTTTTTCAGCAGAGCCAGTGTGATCAGGTTAATCAGACTTGGATAGAGACCAGGGTATAGAACATTGAATGAACACTATCAAGACAAAGGAGCAATAAATAATCAAGATCAACTTGGGAGTGAAGGACCAGTCACTGGCAACAGGAAGCAGGGTTAGAAACATTGGAGGTTAGATTCAATTGATAGGTAAGATCAATTACGTTCCAAGGGATTGGGAATCTAGCTACAAGAGCAAGATGAAAAACATTTTAAAAATGATGGATCAAGTTGCCAATTTTAGAACAGTAAAAAAAAATCCAGGGTGAGGAGCACAGCACCTACAGTGATACCTGCCTCCTCCTTGCCCCAGTGCTGGGCCACAGTTTAACCTCATGCATTCCCAGTTTACCTTCTGCCTCATGGGTCTTCATAAATATCTTAGCTCTGAACGTGAACCAAGAGTCTTAATTTCTAATTTAATAAAAAGTTGCAAATTTCCAGGGTAGGAAGAATGTTCATATGCTTTAATAAGCATTAATTAGGAAAGACATAAAATTAGCTTCTGCTTGAGTTTACACACATTGATGAAAATTAAAATGACAGATTTTCAAGATTTTCATAATATCTACATTTTATATTGCTCATTTATCGTGTGATGAGTAAAGTGTTGCCATCTCAACATTTACACAAATCCTTTCAGATTTTATTCCATTATCTTTTCTCTCAATTTTTGTTTGCAATAGTATTTTTCACTCCTTTCCTTTTGGTATGGAATTTTCCCAGGTAATCCTCTTGAGAAGCAAAGCTTGATAGATGTAAATGTAAAAGGCAATTATGTAGAGTAGAGACAAGTGGGCAAAGAGGTAACACACAATAATCCAGGTACCATTATTCCTTATTGACAACTTGGATCCTTTCTGACAAGGATGACATTCTGTGACTTAATCCACTTTCAGTGACCAGCAAAGCAGGATGAATAATAATCAAACTCTGGACCAAGATTTCATGAAATAATAGACCAGAGAAAAGCACAGGTTAACTTAGAGGTATTTTTTCCATTACTATTCACAACACATCATCCCAAGGTAACAGGTGATGAGATGTCAAATCTCCAAACTATCTTTCAGGACAAATAAAACCATCAGATGTTAGACATTGCACAAAATGACATAATCATCGCTCTAATAATTGAACTCCAATTAAGCTGCCTATATACTCACTACATAACCACTGTGCAGTATTTGCAACAAAGATCATATCGTGCTCTAAACACACACACATACACACACACCCTAAATGCAAAACCTCTGTGATATATCCTTTAAATATAATTCTTGCACAGGATTCTTAAGGCAGTTGATTTGTTGTGAGGTGGACTGGTTTGAACCATAGCTTCCTTATCTAGGTTAGTCACTTAGTACCTTTAAGCCTCAGTATTCATGTCTATAAAATGGTAGTAATAATACATCCTTATTTTCTGTCTGGGTTCAAATAAGAGAATGTATGGGAAAGATAATTGTAAGTGATAAGGTGCTGTACAGATTATTATTACATACAGTAATTAATTTATTCATTACAATTCCATCAGTTTTAATTCTAAAAAAACCCCTATGGTTAAAAACAAAAATGAAATAACCATTACTTTACCATCAGTTTTATCCATATTCAAATTATAGCTATAATATTGTTACAAATACACTGGAACTTCAGCATCTAAATGTAAGTTACCCCTTCAAAGTAGTTATCTTTGGAGTTTGTATTTAAATGGGCATTTATCGAGCAATTAATACTTATAAGATATTTTGCTAAGTATTTTATAAATATTACTTCAATTAATCCTTACACCATTCTGATGCATAGATATAATTAACCCTATTTTGCAAAGAAATAATTGAAGGGTGAGAGATGTCTCCAGTTCATGGCATGTTTGCTGGTATAGCTGCTGTCATTATTCAAATTGGGGGGAAATTATTGCATAGGCAAAACCTAAGAAAGTAGTTGTTTATACTATAGTGTGTGTGTCCGGACACAAGAAAGGAGACAGTCTTCTATGTCAGGGAGATAAGAAAGAAAATGGATTGCCAAAATAAGATGCTACATTTTGACTCAAATTTAGAAAACAAATGAGGCAACAAAGATTCAACAAGGTACTAAGATTGATGGCCTTTAAAGTTAAGCAGAAGAATTTGACCTTAGTTCGTGAGCACTGTAAATTATTGAATAAGGTAATGCCTTGATGAAACCAGTAATTTGGGAAGACGAGGCTGACAGTGGTTTCTAGGATTTTGAACAATTTAAAAATTTATTCATAGAACTTGAGAATTGATATAATGTTGCAAATATGCATATAAAAGTCAAGGTTCTTTAAAAATATCAATGTACAGTTTTTAACAGATATTTATTTTAATATATTTGAGGCATGTACCATTACTTAATGTGAACATTGGTATGTTTTGATAAATTGAACCTGTCCGAAGCCAACCAATCTTTAGGGCTATTTATTTATTCATGAGCAATTATGTATTTTCCATTTTGGGCCTCTTTCTTATTTTATATTTCATGCCTTTATTTATATTTACTTTTTTATGTTTGTATTATTCTTCCTTTTTTGATGTACACCAAAATACAAGTAGTGAAAAATTAACCATATGAATGGTAAAAGACTGTTTTGTCTTCAGGGAAAATGTATAGAGTTTTCTTTGCAATGGATATACCAAATAAATTAGGAGAAGGGAAACCATGTGTTAGACAAGTAAGGGGAGAATTTATGACTTTGCAGTTGTTTGTGTTGTGTGTGTGTGGAGAGACCCAGAGTCAAAGACAGAAAGACAGACACAGAGAGACTGATTTCATTTCAAATCCAAGGCTTTACAGTTTCTCCCTTAAAGTATGAAAAATCTAGTTGGAGTAACAGTGCAATGGCAAACTTTACATTAACATTGATAATATAGTGTTTTGAAAATAGAAAACACCCATTAAATGGTACTTTACATTGTCCAGTTCTTTTGAATTGATTTTTGTTTACACAGGCCTACTTTTCACTTTCATGTATGTATCACTTCTTATATCTTAAATATTTGATAATTACTGTTTAAATTTGTTTTATATCCAGAGACAAATGTTTATGTTCATATTCTTTGTAAATAATTTGGAATATGACTATGACAAAACCAATTATAAAAGGAGTACTTTTACTGGAAGTCTAAATGCGAAGAACTGGGGACACATGCCTCCAAACTCAATGCTCCATAGAAATTATTGAAAGTATCCATACATTCATAATGGCATGACTACCTCAGATGTGTAAATAAGAAAGGGTCCTTATATCTTGGAAGACAGAAGCAAATGGCTCTAAATGGTGTTAGAATAAAGCCATTTAAATTGAAATCAAGGTGCCTATATAAGTAGGGAGAAATTGCTGAAGGGAATACATCAATTAATGATTATTGTTTACTTCTGTGTGTGCTGGGGGGCTACTGGGTGAGGAGTGAAGGGCAAAGGAAGACTAAGAAAAAAAAATAGAAAGGTGTTCATGGTAAACACAGCATGTATATGATCCCAGTTATGTTAATATGTTGGTGTTTTCTGTGTGTTTGTGTCCATGTGTGTGTATTTTCACCTGCATGACTGCAGAGATGCATAAGATGGCAGTCCCCCATGTCTGATAGGAAAAGATACCTGAACACCCATGAACTGCCATTAGTCCTGAACTTCTCCCACAGTTATCAGAGGCATACTATGATGATTCAGACCTGAATCTTCCATCACGCCAACAGCTAACCTTATTTGACACTAATATTCTAGATTATTTCAATATGGGAGGTTGTGGGAGTTGGAGGAGAGATGAGAAAAATTCTTAAAATTTTTGAATGGGAGTTTTAGGTGGAGATTCACTTAGGTGTTGATAGAATAATATGTTTAATTATGAGGGTAAAAAAAGCCACTAATATAATATTAGAAATTAGATATATAGTTTAAAAAACAAGTCAGGAAGATAATAGTAATAGAATAAAAAAAAATAAGTTTAACAAAAAATAGAAAAGAAGAGATTAAAAAAAAAACCAAGAAAGTAGAATGCCAGATGCTGGGGGGGAGGGGAAAATGGGGAGTTGTTGTTCACGCTGTATGAAAGTTCAATTATGTAAGATGAAAAGGTTCTAGAAATCTATTGACAACATTGTGCTAATAGTTGACAATACTGTACTGAACACATAAAAATTTGTAAGGTAGATCTCATGTAATGTGTCTTTTACCACAATAAAAAAAAAAGAAAGAGCATTGGACTTCAAATGAAAAATAGTTTCAACATAACAAATCAAAACAAATATGATTGGATTAAAGTCCATTACAAATACAAGGGTATGTAATCACATGCCACACTAGAAATCAATTAATTGTGTGGGCAAAAAGTAAGTAAAGTTTATAAAACTTTCTCCAAAGATCATCCTTATTATTCACAGATTCTGTATTTGCAAATTCACTTACTTAAATTTATCGGTAACCCCAAGATTGTTACTTGCGGTAGCTTTACAGTTATTCACAGACATGAATAGACCGGCAGAAAATTTGAGTTGTCTGATATGCACTTTTCCAGCTGAGGTCAAACAAGTTTTTCTTGTTTTCTCATACTATAAACAAATGTCCTTTTTGTAGTATAATTAATGCCACATTTTTTGCATTTTTGGTCTTTTTTTTTGGTGGTTTCACTGTTTAAAATGCACCACAAGCATACTGCTGAAGCTAAAAAGGCTGTGATGCTTCTTATGGAGAATATGCCTGTGTTAGATAAGCTTTATCCAGGCATGCATTTTAGAGCTGTTGGTTGTGAGGCCAGTGTTGTTAATAAATCAACACTATATTTTAAATAAGGTGTCTTTAAACAGAAACACATTAAACAATGTTATGTTTTGAATACTTAAAACACTGTGACCAGAGGCTTGTAAGAACCCAATCCGGTAATTCTCCTAGGAGCAATGACTCAGTATTTGCTAATGCAGTGTTCAAGGTGACTTTAATAGAACATAATTACTGTGAATAATGAGAATGGACTATATATGTGCATGTGGAAATTTGTACCAAATAATAGAACAATACTGTTTTCAGAAACCAATGAAATATTCACACACCTAAAAATATAATGTAAGTCAGAAAAATCTCAATTATTCTAAAATTTTACATCATATGTGTCACAATCTGTTGCTACAATGCAAAAAAAAATAGAAGTTAATAATCAAAGGGCATTCCACAAAATTATACATTGTTTTAAATTAAAAAATATTTTTCTGATACTGCTAAACATTCACTAGACCAAAGAAATTTTAAAAGATTGACAACACAGCATGCTCACAAGGATGTAGAGTAACCGAAACTCTCACTCATTTCTGGAAAGAATGTAAAATGGTACAACCACACTAAGAAATGTTTCAGTAATTTCTTAGAAAATTAAACATACCTCTACCCTTGACTGAGTAATTGCAGTCTTAGTATTTATTGAAGGTATATAAAAACATCTGTCCACAGAAGGACATTTATAAAAATGTTTATAACAAATTTATTTACAACAGTCAAAAACCTATTGTAGGGCTTCACTGGTGGCACAGTGGTTAAGAATCCGCCTGCCAATGCAGGGGACACGGGTTCTAGCCCTGGTCCGGGAAGATCCCACATGCCACGGAGCAACTAAGCCCATGTGCCACAACTACTGAGCCTGCGCTCTAGAGCCCACGAACCACAACTACTGAGCCCAAGTGCCACAATTACTGAAGCCCACGCGCCTAGAGCCCGTGCTCTGCAACAAGAGAAGCCACCCAATGAGAAGCCCGCGCGCCACAAGGAAGAGTAACCACCACTCACCGCAAGTAGAGAAAAGCCTGCGCACAGCAACAAAGACCCAATGCAGCCAAAAATAAATATAAATAAATAAAATTTTAAAAAACAAAAAAACCCTATTGTAAAGAGCCCAGGTGTCCATCAACAGAATAATGACTAAAAAACTGTAGTATATTCATACAATGCATATTCTACATACTCTACAAAGCAATAAAAAGGAAAAAAATTGATACGTGAAACACCATGTATGAATCTCATAAAGTATGGTTCTATTTATAAGAAGTCCTAAAACAGGCAAAATTGATCTAACATTAAAAAATTAGACCTGTGGTGGCCTCTAGTCGGGGTGGGGATTGACTGGGAAGGTATATGCAGGAGCATTCTAGAGAGAGTTTATGTATCATGATAGGGATATAGGTTTTTTTGGTGTATATATTTTTCAAATTGTGCAGCTAAGATTTGTGTATTTTTATGTTTGTAAGTATCACCAAATAAGAACTTCTAAAATAATTGTATTATTGATTGGGGAATAAACAGAAAATGGAAGTTTATATTATACTGTTTGTTTTACTTTGGTAATGTTTGAAATTTTCAGTAAAAACCTAAAAACTACTTTTCTTTTTTAAAAAATATTTATTTATTTATTTATTTATTTATTTATTTATTTATGGCTGCATTGGGTCTTTGTTGTTGTACGTGGGCTTTCTCTAGTTGCGGTGAGCAGGGGCTACCACTTGTTGAGAAGCACGGGCACTAGGCATGCGGGCTTCAGCAGTTATGGCACGTGGGCTCAGTAGTTGTGGCTCACAGGCTCTAGAGCACAGGCTCAGCAGTTGTGGAACACGGGCTTAGTTGCTCCATGGCATGTGGAATCCTCCTGGACCAGGGTTCGAACCCATGTCCCCTGCACTGGAAGGCAGATTCTTTTTTTTTTTTTTTTTTTTTTTTGTGTGGGCCTCTCACTGTTGTGGCCTCTCCCGTTGCGGAGCACAGGCTCCAGACACGCAGGCTCAGCGGCCATGGCTCACGGGCCCAGCCGCTCTGCGGCATGTGGGATCTTCCCGGACCAGGGCACGAACCCGTGTCCCCTGCATCGGCAGGCGGACTCTCAACCACTGCGCCACCAGGGAAGCCCGGAAGGCAGATTCTTAACCACTGCACCACCAGGGAAGTCCCAAAAGTATTTTTCTTAATAATGCTTATTTTAAAGAAGATATCAAACCTGAAACTACAGAGCAATTACAAATGAACAACTTATATCAAAGCCCTGAAAGTTATTCTGTTCTCATTTTCCAACATCCAACTGGCCAACAAGTTTTGTCAACTACATTTCCTTACTACTTCTCAAGTTGATCCTCTCCCTTCTTTTCCAACTATTACTAACCTAGGCCAAGACTTTATCTTTTCTTACCTGCATTATTGTAGTAAATTTCTAACCTAACTCTTTCTTCGCTCTTGCTCCATTTATTCCAGTGTGATCTTTCTAAAGTACAGATCTGACCATGTTATTTCCCTATTTAAAACCTTTCAAATATGTCCATTTTTCTACATGATAAAGACCAATTTCCTTATCCTTTATAATTGTTTCCATTTCACTGATAACAAATGGCAATCTGCATTGGAGAAATGTCATTTGTTCAGCAGATAAATGTAGCAGTTCATGTGTAATGGTGACTGCAGGATTTACCATATACCAAAAATTCCCTAAATTCTGAAAAATGCTTATTAAAGACACTTAAATATAGTACTGTAAGGCACTAAGTATCTAAGGATCAGCCAACTTGTTAACACTTTCTTCTACACTTGGAAAAATTGTAGATTTTTTTTCCTTTAGCACACACTTAAAATGCAATATGCATCAATGAAAAAGAATTGGCTTTATAACTTTCATTGCTATAATAGGAAAATATATACCAAATGTCATTACCAGAATCACAACTACTACTGCAGTGAATTCTATGTTATTTTTGCTTCTTGTGTCATTCACTTAAGATTCGAAGTTCCAGATTTCAGCATTCTCTTGGCTAAGCTTGGATCATGTGCTGTACCAGGGATAAGAGATAGTATCTGACCTTCACTTCTTACAGTGATTGATTTTCTACCTCAGAGGGAAGTTTCAAATGATGGGAAACCTAAATAAAACAAAGACCAACATCAATTCATGCCTTAGGTCTTTTGATAATCACTTCAACCATAATAGAAAGATACTATGGTTATTTCCATTTTCAGATGAAGAAACTGAGGCTTAGAGAGGTTAAGTCGTTGCCCTAAATATGCCCTAAATAATTATGTGTCTGGCCCTATATTTGAACCTAGGTAATCTTACTCCAGAGAGCAGCCACTGCAACAGCAAAATAGTATCAATGTCTTGATATGTATGATGCTTTGAATGTTTTTTCTTCATATTCAGATTTATTGTGTTCATTTGTTGGAATTAGTGCTTATTTTTAAGAATGATCATTTTATTTGTGTATAAAGGAAGCATTTGGCATTTTTAGAAATCTACATGTAAGATATAATGAGTAAAAAAATTCCCTTAGGGGCTCAGAAGTTGAGTCCTGGAGATGTGTACAAAACAAAATTCAATCATTGGAATAATAAAACCTGTAATTTTGTAGGGCATTTGGAGTGAAATCAGCATTTTCTTGCCTTATTCAATAATGCATGGTAAGAAAAGTGATATTAAGGTGGAAAAACAGCTGTCAATTTGTACAAATAATGTCAAGGGCTGTCTTAATTGAAGAGCGTGTCTTGAGTTTCATCAGTGTTGAAGAGACAACTGGGACATATTTATCCAAGGTTATAAAAACTGAGCCTTAGAAAATCAGAATTGATTTGAATAAAATGTACATCCAGGCCTATGATAACACAGTTAATGTGAGTGGAAAATGTAATCAAATTGTAACAAAATTTAAAGAGGAAAAATCAAAAGCATTATAAACACATTGTCATGCACATTCTGTTTGGATTTATCTGTGGTAGGGTATTTATGAGGAAAGAACTCTGAATCTGTCTGAATTTTATCATTTATTTGCATGGTGCTGTATATCCATCTGTGGAAATATTAGCAATGTTTCAAACACATCTAAGCAGAGTAAAGTTGTAACACTAGGAAACTAATTTGTTAATAACCTGATGAACTTCACTATTGTGTATTATGTTCTTTGATGGAGTTTCCTGAGATTACTGAACCTTTGGATCTTGAATCAACTACTTTCAATGTGCATGTGGCCTGTGAATTGAGTGGTTTCCTGACACTGGTTCCCATTTCTGAAATTCTATTTCTTTAAATTATATGTTATATGTTACAGGAATCCTTTATACGGAGCCTTATAGTAACAGAATTTGTAGATGGTTTCTTTGCTTCTAAAAATAGAAGCAATGCTTGCTTCTTTTTTTATCATCTGAATGACAAGATGAACATTTCAAAATTTGTGATAGTGGGGATGATGCCAATTAATTTTCTCTAAATCAGCACTGTCCTGTAGAATGTTTTCAATCATGGAAATGTTCTGTCTTTGTACCTTCCCATACATTAACCACTAGGCACAAATGGCTACTAAGGACTTGAAATGTGACTAAGGGATTAAATTTTTTATGCTATTTAACATGAAGTAATTTGAATATAAATTTAAGTAACACATGTGGCTAATGGCATTGATCAATGCTACTGTCTAATTTTCAAATAAGAAAATCTTGTTTTGCAGAGGACAAGAAACCTTTCCCATTCATCAAAAATAGGTCATGGCAATTAAGATGTGTGTTTTACCCTAGTCAGATGAAATGATATTCAATTAATATTTAATATGAAAGATTGGATACAATATTCCTAAATTTATATCTATACTTTCAAAAGGAAATCCTCCAGACTGACAGTGCCTTTAAAAATGTCTTTCTCACTGCAAAACCCTCAACATTTAACACAGTGCTTATCAGGCAGAGTAGACAGAGTAGGCACTTGATAAATATTCATTCAATGGATGAATGATAAAACAAAATTAAATGAATATCAGAAGCACTATTTAAATGGAGCAAACCATTAAATCAGTGGTCAGAAAATGTCCAATGATAGCACAGACTTAAATGCAAATGTTATTCCAGAATTTTGATTTTATTGACTATCCAAAACTCAATCCTGTCCATGAATGTTTCAACTAAATCCATTTTGACTGTTTGTTTATTCTTCAGTAATGCTCATCTCATTTCAGAGCTACTGCATATTGCTTTGGCAACTGTGCAATGCTCATTTTCATTAAACAAATATTTGTTGGACATGTACCGTCTTCCAGGCACTGTGTTAGAAAGACGTGTTGGTTAAGGCTGTGAGCTCTGAGTCTGATCTCAGTTGGAATCCTGCCTTTCTGCTTACTGTGTAAGCTTGGGCAAGTTACTTACACTTGTCATGCCTCAGTTTCTGTTTCTGTAAAATGGGGTAATTATAGGACATGTTCATAGGGTTATTTTGAGGCTTAAGTGGTTTAATGCATGTACAGAATTTAGAATACTCCCCAGTATATAGTAGGCATTTAATAGATGTTAGGTATTAGATGCTGAGGAGTCAGCAATAAAACAAACAGTTTACGTCCTTGTAGGGCTTAATTTGGCCCTCAGTATAGCAGGGAAACTAGTCCCTGACATTTACTAACTGTGTCCAATGGACCCTTTTTTTTTTTTTTTTTTGCGGTACGCGGGCCTCTCACTGTTGTGGCCTCTCCCGTTGTGGAACACAGGCTCCGGGTGCGCAGGCTCAGCGGCCATGGCTCCACAGCATGTGGGATCTTCCCGGACTGGGGCACGAACCTGTATCCCCTGCATTGGCAGGCAGACTCTCAACCACTGCGCCACCAGGGAAGCCCCAATGGACTCTTTATATTTGATTTTTTTTTTTTACATTTTACAGGCACTTTAAAAATAATTTACAGAGGTAAGAATAAAGGGACAGTGAAAACCAAGTTCATTAGAAACTTTCATAAGAAGTTAAACATAGTAAACTTCTTTGTACCAAGTACAAACATCTTGGAATATGAAAGAATTTTGTCCTATATCTTTTTAGCAAAATTTTATGGGTCAGGTACTTGTATAAAAATATTGAGTGATGAAGTTCTTCCTGTTGAAGGACTGGAAGACAATATCATATTTCCTTTTTTTCTTTAAAAATATATTATTTACTTATGAATTCTTGAATTTGAGAAAATTCAGCTTGAATAATTTTTTTTTTTTTTTTGTGGTACACGGGGGCCTCTCACTGTTGTGGCCTCTCCCATTGCAGAGCATTGGCTTCGGACGCGCAGGCTCAGCGGCCATGGCCCACTGGCCCAGCCGCCCCGCAGCATGTGGGATCTTCCCGGACCGGGGCACGAACCCGTGTCCCCTGCATCGGCAGGCGGACTCCCAACCACTGCGCCACCAGGGAAGCCCCTGAAATTTCTCTTTTTATATGATTAATTTCACCATCACCTTTAGAGTCTAAAGTGCTGCCATCCATTTCTTTGCATTCGTCTTCTGATTTGTCTAATAACTGTGAGATGCCATCTTCTGTCAATTTTCTTCTCTTTGCCTTTATCGATGGAAAAAAATCCAAATTCATGGTTATGATCAATGTATGGTAAAAACAAACTATAAGGATATTGCACCTGATCTTCTTCTATACTTTACTGAAAGACAATTCAGTACTTTGGAAATACATTAAGAAAACTGAAAGTTGACAATTTATTTCACTGTTGTATCATTTTCTTGGTGATTGTATTTTCATATTTTATTCTATTTTTATATTTTCTTAGTCTTTTTTCTACTTTCATATTTTCTTGGTCTCTTTTGGACATAGTTCATAATTATTGTGTAATCATGAGTAATTAAATCATTTCTGGGATGATGAAATATAAACTCTTTCAAGATACTGAAAAAATAAGTTAACTAAGATCCCATAATATTGTGTTAGATTTATTAAAGTGTCCAATGGATCCACAAGGTAATTTCAAGATAGAATGAGTTTTATTTTTTAAAAAAGTAAAGTTGCTGTTTAATCTTCAGAAGACCTCTAAGAATGAATAGAAGACATGAAATATCAACTCTTACAAATCATTAAGACTGCTCAAAGAAGAAACTCAAAACCAAAAATCTGGTCCAGTCGACCATAATAGTATCTAATGGGTAAGATCCAGAGAGGGAGACAGATGTTAAACAATTGCATAAATTAGATAATATGAAAAGTTATAAATGCACTAAAGAAAACTTTTAATTGCTATGACAGAATAAAACAGGTTTCTTAATTTGAATTGATGTGTCAGGGAGGTTTCCCTGAAGAAGTGAGTTAGAATTTATGATCTGAAGGGTGAGTAGGAAATAACCTGGTGAAAAGTAGATATAGGAGGATGCCAGCATGAGCCAAGACTCTGAGGCAAGACACAACTGGACACACTTGAGGAACGGAAGTAAGGATTGTGTGGTTGTGAGCAGAGAGAAAGTGTTCCAGTGACATGAGAGGAAGCTGGAGAGTCAAGCTTCAGCCCAGTCAAAAGAGGCCCTTCTAGGTCATAGTAAAGAGGTTGAATTTTACCCTAAATACAGTGAGAAACCACTACAGGGCACAAAGCATGGAGAAAACATAATCATATTTGCTTTTAAAAGTCACTAAAGAAGTATATACTCATTAAAAAAATTAATGCAGAAATGTAGGAAAACAAATAGTGAAATTCTCTTGAGTCCATGCTGCAATATTAAGTTTGGTGTGTTGCCCCAGGCTCTTTTAATCAATATGCAAGAATGACTACAGATAAGAACAATACTAATATTAACTATGATTATACTCATGATAATCCTCTGCAACTTGCATTCAACATTACATTTTGGACATGTTTCCATGCCAATGTCCATATTGACCTACCATATCCTGCCAATGGCTGCCTAGCATTTCTTTTTTTTTTTTAATAAAACTTCTTTTTTATATAAATTTATTTTATTTATTTTTATTTTTGGCTGCATTGGGTCTTCGTTGTTGCATGCAGGCTTTCTCTAGTTGTGGTAAGCGGGGGCTACTCTTTATTGTGGTGCGCAGGCTTCTCATTGTGGGGGCTTCTCTTGTTGTGGAGCACGGGCTCTAGGCGCACTGGCTTCAGTAGTTGTAGCAAGCTGGCTCAGTAGTTTGTAGCTCACGGGCTCTGGAGCGCAGGCTCAGTAGCTGTGGCACATGGGCTTAGTTGCTCCATGACATGTGGGGTCTTCCCAGACCAGGGACCAGGGCTTGAACCCATGTCCCGGGCATTGGCAGGCGGATTCTTAACCTCTGCACCACCAGGGAAGCCCGCTAGCATTTCATTGTGAGAATACACCAGGGATTGCCAAAATTTTTCTGAAAAGAGCCAGGCAGTAAATATTTTAGGCTTCACAGCTCAAAAAATCATATATTCTGCTATTGTATAAAAGCAGCCATATACAACGGATAAACAAATGATGGTGGCTATGTTCACAGGTTGTGTGTGAAAGACTGTGAGCAGGATTTGGCCTATGGATTGTAGTTTGTCACTCCTGGAACCTAGTACAGTTTATTGATCATAGAATTTATGATCTGAAGGATGAATAGGAATTAACCTGGTGAAAAGTAGGTATAGGAGGATACCAGCATGAGCCAAGACTCTGAGGCAAGAGAGAACTTGACACACTTGAGGAACTGAAGTAAAGATTATGTGGTTGTGAGCAGAGAGAAAGTGTTCCAGTGACATGAGATGAAGCTGGAGAGGCAGAAGAGGGTGCCATTTATTTTTTAAAAACCCCAACTTGTTAAAACTAGATACCCACACATTTTTTTAAAAATTGAAACTTTGTAGAAGAGTCTAAAATTAAAAGGAATAATTTTTTCTCCACCTTCATTCTATAGTCCCATTCAACAAATGTAAACATTTTGCCAGTTTCTATTTTTTAATTCTTTAGGTGGTTATCATTATATTTTTGAATAATATTCTTATATTGTTATTTCTTGATTTAGGCACATGTTGATCACATAATGCTAAAAAGGTAAAAATATGCATGTTGACTTTCTAATGTTAAAAAGAGGAAGGGTTTACTTCATTGTTACTTCCTACCTCCTGTCTTCCTCTCAACATTGTTATATTATTATTTTTTTTCTACTGAGGTTTGTATTATCTACATTTTATTCAGTGACTGTAATGAAGTACTCTGTGCTTTGTTTCTAGGTTAATTCTTTAAAAATTAAAATAACATTATTATACATTAACATTATTCTGATTATGTAAGTATATTTACTGTAGAACCAAGTACCGACATCATACTGGCCATATTCCAAATCTGTCTTCTTGTATGTCTTTGACATTATTTTGGGCTAACTTCCAAATTAACACATACATATGCTGACATATGCACAGAGTATATAAATGACACATACATTAAAAGTACATTTATTTTTCCTCAAGCATTTAATGAAATCTTTGCCCTCATTTTAGAAGCCAAAGTTTAAAATAATTTACCTTCTGAATTTGAAAGCCATTATTTCATTACCTTCAAGTATTCGGTGCCACAGCTGGGAAGTCTGAGGTCAGTCTGATGTTCAAAGTAACCTCTGGGTATTTTTAAAAATTTAATTTTGGATGCTTTTTTTATGTTTAGCAATTTGAAGGTTTTTAGAATGTTTTAAGGTGTTGGATCCTGTTTTTAAAATTACTACTCTTCATTTAGCTCTAGTTAAATATGTGTTAGGGCTTAAACAGTGTCTTTCTCTATTCTGTGAATTTTAATTTTAAGTTAGACTGAAAATCCATAAAACATAAATGTACAGCTTAATACATTGTTAAAAAGAAAACGCTCACTTAACCACTACTCAGGTTAAGAAATACACTGAAAGCAACACAGAAGCACCCCATATGGTCCTTCGCAATCACAGCTCCCCTCCCACTCCACTAAAGTAAACCAGTATTCTGTGTTTTATCACAAATCACAATTTTCAAAATGTTTTCCCCACCCAAGTATGCATGAAAACTACAGATTCATTTTTCCCTGTTTTTGAACTTTACATAGATGAAGTCATACAATATGCATTTTGTGTCTGAATTTGGTTACTTAATATTATGTTTGTGAAATTCATCCTTTTAATTCCTACGTAGTCCTCTAATATATGAATGTACCACAATTTACTGATTGATTCTATGACTGATGGGCATTAGGGTATTTCTAGTTTGGGACTCTTATGAATGATGCTGTTATAAATATTATCTTACACACCTTGTGTTGAACATCTGTTCACAGGTCTGTTGAGTGTGACTTTGCTAGATAATAGAATATGCAAATGTTCAACTTCTGCAGGCAAGGTCAAAATGTTTTTCAAAGTTTACACTCCCACTGGAAATATATGGGAATTATATTACTATTGCTCTACATCCTTACCAGCACTTTTTATTGTCAGTTTTCTCTTTTTTCATTTTCTTTCCTTTTCTTTTTTGGCTGTTCTGGTGGATATGTAGCATATTGTGGGGGAAACAGCTGTGTTGGACTTGGTGGGACCAGTCTACAGACTATCTGTTGTGTAAAGAAATAAGAAAAGTTTTACAGGGTTGCAGAGCAAGAAGAAGTTACTCTTGGATGTAAAATGAGGAATGGCATCCTGGAGAAGGTCATTTGACCAAGAATTGGAAGAAGATAATAGTGATAATCATGAGTATTAAGTAAATTACATCTTTTAGGTAGTGTGGAATGTTTCAAAGGAATAATTCACTGAAGTACCTCAGTGAGAAGCACAGCTGCTTTTCTGTTTTAAAGAGAAAATTGAGACTCAGAGAAATGACTCTCCCAAAGGCACACAGCAGAAAAGTGACAGAGTCAGTGTCTGAACCTAGGTGCATGTGCCTACAGAGCTTATACTCTGGAAGGAGAAGTATAGGTAATAAATTTAGTTGAAGATTGACTGTATGCGATGATTTATATGTGTTGTGGTTGATTTCACAACAGTCCTACAAGGATTGAGTTGATATCTTGATTTCAGAGCTGAGGAAATTGAGACTCAGACAGTTTAACCTATTTACTTGTTTCACTGTGCTATACTTTCACCTAGGTAAGTAAAAATACCTGAGCAAAGCAGGTAAAGATTACAGCACATTCAACATATTTACTGAGATTGTGTCTTTTAGTGTAAGTTGGATGATTGGCCAAAGCAGAGTGTAAGGTAAAAGTATAGGTTGAAACTATGCTGGTTATGGCTTTGACTACCAAATTAAGAGGTTTTAATACCATTCAGTAGTTAGTTGGAAACCATTAACTTTTGAAAAACTATAAGATAATAACAGTTAGTAAAGGTAACTTTGGTGGTGGTGTGTAATATCAGTTGGGGTGTTGAGATTGGATTTTGGAAAACTGGAAAGGAAGCTACTGCCTAAACTCCAGGGAAGAGGTAAAGGGGACATGGTGGAAAAGAAAATGGGGATCATATAGAGTAGGTCTGTTGCAGAAATAGGGAATTCACATCTTCACTCCCTAGTCTGATTCATAGTCTATATTTTCTTTTCTTGAATCAAACACAATTTTAAATAAAAATTATTGAAAAGGGGAAAGCTATATCAAGTTACTGGTATCTCTGGAAAATTACTTTTTCTACACATATGTCCGAATGGTTCATTTCCCTTGTAATGTGAAGCACTTATGGTAGGAGAAGAGCACAACATTAATCAAAAAAAAAATCCTGAAAAATGTGTATATGTAGGTTCTTTCACACAAGCACAAGATTTGGCTATAAAGTTACATACTTAAATGACATCTAAAGGACCAGGAATTAGGGGGTTAGTGAAACGGTACGTGAATCATGAGGAAATGGCTAAGAAGAGCTTCTTAATTCTGCAGTGGTCATTCACATAAATAATACTGGACAATTTCCCATCTGTCAAATTCTATGAAGATTTGCCATACCCTTTGCTCAGATGAGTTGTCCTTGAAGTACAGTTAGCATTGTGGTGTGGAATATTAACTGTCTTGCCATGACAGAATGAGTCTAGGCAGCAAGCATCTGATACTGTGAGAGAGAGCCTTATGGTTGGTGAAGATCAAATGTGGCTACAGCTATATCCAGGAGGCAGAATCGCTGCTTAGAGCTGCCAAAACAGGATGCTGAGAACATTTGATTAAACGTCCTGTCAATGAATTTTAATGAAACAGTATAGCAACTAATTAACTTCATTAAGTGTCTCCTTCTGATAAAATAATAATTTAATCAGTTTCGGACACCTATCAGATTTTCCCTTGAATATACACACACACACACACACACACACACACACACACACACACACGTATAGATACATATATTTTGCAAATATATGTGTATACACATATACTCATACATAAATATTGATATATTACTTTATGAACTGTGGTCCATTTAATTATATATTATAATTGAGTTCCAGCTTCATGACAAGAGATGCTATTTCCTATTTCTTAGGATGAGTTTTAATCTAATTTTTGTGGGATTATTGGAATGATGGACTGGATCAACCTATGTGGTTTTCTCAAATATGTATTGCTGAGTGCTAACAATGTCCCAGATATTGAGTTAGGCAGTGGAATCCAATGAACATACAATCCTTTGTAAAGGTGTATCATCCTGCTCTTGGACTTTATATGGATTTCCCAACAGTTCTTGTGTCCAGACTGAGATTAAGTGATAAGTAATTCTGGAACCTTGATGGCTAGAGGGGGTGGATGAGTTTGGGGCTATCATTTTAAATACCCAGATGGTTTTACTTTATCATTATGAAAGAAGGTTGCATTTTTACTGGAAGTTAGAAACTATTTTTTCCTGGTTTATTGAGATATAATTGCCATAAAGCATTGTGTAAGTGTAAGGTGTATATGTTGATTCGATGATTAGTGATGTTGAGCACCTTTTTACGCACCTGCTGGTCATTTGTATGTCTTCTTTGGAATAAATGTCCATTCAGTCTCTACCCACATTTTAATCGGTTGCCTTTTTTGTCATTGAGCTATATGAGGTTTTTTACATATTTTGGATATTTAGCTCTTATCAGATGTATGAATTGCAAATATTTTCTCCCATTCCATGGGTTGCCTTTTCATTTTGTTGATGGTTTCCTTTGCTGTGCAGAAATTTTTTAGTTTGATGTAGTTCCATTGTTTATTTTTGCTTTTGTTGCCTTTGCTGTTGGTGTCAAATCCAAGCAATCATTTTCAGGACCAGTTTCAGGGAGCTTACCCCCTTTGTTTTTCTCTGAGAGGTTTATGGTTTCAGATCCTACATTCAAGTCTTTAATGTATTTTGAGTTGATTTTTGTGTATGCTGTTAAGATAGAGGTCCAATTTCATTATTTTCCATGTAGCTGTCCAGTTTTCCCAGCACCATTTATCGAAGAGACTTTACTTTCCTAGAAGGCAGATCCTATTTGTTTTTTGTTAACTTTTTGAGAAATACATCAGTTGGCATTCGGATTTGAAAACACAACACAAAAAAATTCTATTTGTAATGTGATTAAACTGGATTACCTAAAGTAAAGGATTGTCATCGATGTGGACAAAATTATACCTGTGAAGATTAAGTTTCCGTTGGGAAACTATTTCTTCATCCTGGACCTTGGAAGAATAAAGGGCTTGGTTTTGGCTAGAAAAGACATGTCTCTCAAGAAGTTTACTTTTGGGAGGCAGCCATGATTGTACTTGGGTCTGCTCATGCTGGTTGCTACATTTTCAGGAATTTTGTGAGCTGGTTAGCATCATGTTGGTAGCTTGGAAAAACACCATGGAAATCAGCAAATGCTACAAATCAGCCACTTCCCTACCCCACCCAAGAGAGCCAGCTTTTGAACATTTACCAGCAAACCATGGGAGGCAAGATATCATATGTGGTTAATATTGTGGGCTCTGCTACTTCCTTGCTGAGTGATCTTGTGGAATTACTAAATATGTCTGTGCTTTGGTTTCCTCATCTGAAAATGGAAATGATTTTTCTATTTACCACCTAAGATTGCAGTGGATATTAGATTAATCAGTAGAAAGCACTTTGAGCTTTATGTATTCTAGACATTGCTTATATATTATATAATGATATTAGTAAGTTATTTTTACTATCGTTGAGAGGCAGTAAAGAGGTGTCTGCAACGCTGTAGCAGACAAGGACTCAGAGAGGTGTCCAGTGGCTGTATGGAGTCTGCAGAGAGCTATATGATGTCCAGGTTTAGAGTTCTGTGTTATAATTCCATTTACAAACTCTTAGTCTGTTCTTAGCTTTCATGATGAGGAATTGAGGAAAAGTCTTGTCAGAATTATTGTTTTTATTATCTATTTTTCCCTAACTACAATGAGTTAGGTGAGGGCAGCAATTTTTTTTTTTTTTTGGTACCCGCCTCTCACTACTGTGGCCTCTCCTGTCGCGGAGCACAGGCTCCGGATGCACAGGCCCAGCGGCCATGACTCACGGGCCCAGCCGCTCCGCGGCATGTGGGATCTTCCCGGACTGGGGCACAAACCAGTGTCCCCTGCATCGGCAGGCGGACTCTCAACCACTGCGCCACCAGGGAAGGAGGGCAGCACTTTTTGTCTTTTTGTTTTGTACTGAATCTCCAACACCTTGAAAAGTGCCTGGCACCCAATAAGTATTTAAAACATATTTGTTGGGTTGTATGAAGAATGAAGAGAAGGGCATACTGCGTGGAGGAACATGGTGAATTATACAAGCGTGATAGTGAATAAATCAGTTTAGCTAGAAGATTGGGTAATGAAAAGAAGTAGTGGAGGAATTATATGTGTTAAGATAGTTGCATTATTTCCAACAGTGAAATAAGTCAATGAATACAAACTTGTGTTTTGGCTGTTTCCAAATATATTTACAGAAAAATAAATGCCTTCAGATGACTTCAAGCTGTCCATACCATGCTTCAGCTTCACCAGACTGTGTGATAGCTTTTGCCAAATGTTATTTCCTTTGTATCCTTACGCTAGTATTATGTGGTTCTGAATGTATTCAAAGCATCATCTCTACTGGTTCAGAAGTGTATGTGATCTACAAGGTGAATTAGTTGATAGTTATTGCAGTGGGATTCACAACATGATGTTAGACTCTTAAAATTTATTTACAGATGTTATTTATTTGTTATTTTTAAAATTCAAATATAGTGGACATCCAATATTATGTTAGTTTCAGGTGTATTATATAGTGGTTTGACATTTGCATGTACTATGAAATGATCACCACAATAAATCTAGTAACTCTCTATGCCCATAGAAAGTTATTAGAATATGATTGATCTTATTCTTTATGTAATATATTACATCCCATGCCTTATTTATTTTATAACTGGAGGTTTGTACCTGTTAATCCTCTTCATCTATTTCACCCCTCCCAACGCACTTCCCTCTGGCAACCATCAGTTTGTTTCCTGTATCTATGAGTCTGTTTTCCTTTGTTTTGTTTGTTTTACTTTTAGATTCTACATATAAGTGACATCATATGATATCTATCTTTCTGTCTGACTTATTTCACTTAGCATAATAATACCTTCTAGATCCATTAATGTTTTTCACAAATGGCAAGATTTCATTTTTTATGGCTGAGCAGTATTCCATTGTGTGTGTGTGTGTGTATATATATGTATATATATATATATATATACATATATATACACACACACACACACACCACATATTCTTTATTCATTCTACTGATGGGCACGTGAATTGCTTCTATATCTAAGCTATTGTAAACAATGCAGCAATGAACACTGGTATGCATATATATATCTTTCAAATTAGTGTTTTTGTTTTCTTCAGATAAATACCCAGAAAAGAAATTACTGGATCATATAATAGTGCTATTTTTAATTTTTTGAGGAAACTTCATAATGTTTTGTATAGTGGCTGCACAAATTTACAGTGCCACCACAGTACGCAAGGGTTTCCTATTCTCCACGTCCTCACCAACACTTGTTATTTGTTGTCTTTTTGATGATAGCCATTCTGACAGGTGTAAGGTGGTACCTCATTGTGGCTTTGATTTGCATTTCCCTGATGATCAGGAATATTGAGCATCTTTTCATATACCTGTTGGCCATCTGTATGTCTTGTTTGGAAAAATGTCTATTCAGGTCCTCAGTCCATTTTTTAAAAAAAAATTTTAATCTTTACTTGTAATCTATTTTTTAAATAAATTTATTTATTTATTTATTCATTCATTCATTTATTTATTATTGGCTGTATTGGGTCTTTGTTGCTGTGTGTGGGCTTTCTCTAGTGGCAGTGAGTGGGGGCTACCCTTCGTTGTGGTGCGTGGGCTTTTCATTGTGGTGGCTCCTCTTGTTGTGGAGCATGGGCTCTAGGCATGCGGGCTTCAGTAGTTGTGGCATGCAGGCTCAGTACTTGTGGCTCATGGGCTCTAGAGCACAGGCTCAGTAGTTGTGGTGCACGGACTTAGTTGTTCCGCGGCATGTGGGACCTTCCCAGACCAGGGCTCGAACCCGTGTCTCCTGCATTGGCAGGCAGATTCTTAACCACTGCGCCACCAGGGAAGTCCCCCTCAGCCCATTTTTAAATTTGGTGGTTTGGTTTCTTTGTTTTTGTTTTTGGTACGCGGGCCTCTCACTGTTGTGGCCTCTCCCATTGCAGAGCACAGGCTCCGGACGCACAGGCTCAGTGGCCATGGCTCACGGACCCAGCCGCTCCACGGCATGTGGGATCTTCCCGGACTGGGGCACGAACCCATGTCCCTTGCATCGGCAGGTGGACTCTCAACCACTGCGCTACCAGGGAAGCCCAGTTTGTTTTTTTGATGCTGAATTTTATGAGTTATTTGCATATTCTGGATATTAACTCCTTATCAGATATATAATTTGTAAATATTTTCTCCAGTTCAATTATTTGCCTTTTCATTTTGTTGATAGTTTCCTTCATAGTACAAAAACTTTTTAGTCTGATGTAGTCCCATTTGTTTGTTTTTGCTTTTGTTTCCCTTGCCTGAAGAGAAAGATTAAAAATATATTGCCAAGACCAATATCAAAGAGTCTACTGTCTATGTTTTCTTCTACGAGTTTTATGGTTTCAGGTCTTAAGCCTTTAAGCCTTTAATTCATTTTGAGTTTATTTTTATATATGGTGTGAGAAAGTATATCAGTTTGATTCTTTTGCATGTAGCTTTCCAGTTTTCCCAATACCACTTAATGAAGAGGCTGTCTTTTCCCCATTGTATATTCTTACCTCCTTTGTGATATGTTAGTTGACCTCATAAACATGGGTGTGTTTCTGGATTCTCTATTCTGTCCCATTGATCTGTTTGTCTTTTTTTGTGCCAGTAACAAACTGTTTTGTTGACTGTAACTCTGTAATATAGTTTCAGATCTGGGAGTGTGATACCTCCAGCTTTGTTCTTCTTTCTCAAGATTGCTTTGGCTATTCAGGGTGTTTTATGTTTCCATATACATTTTAGAGCTATTTGTTCTAGTTCTGTGAAAAATGCCTTTGGTATTTTGATAGGGATTACTTTGAATCTGTAGATTGCCGTGGGTAGTATGGTCATTTTAACAATATTAATTCTTTCAGTCCATGAGCACAAGATGTCTTTCCATTTGTGTGTGTTGTGTTAAATTTCTTTCATGAATATCTTAAAGTTTTCAGAGTACAAGTCTAAAGTCTTTTACCTCTTTGTGTAGATTTATTCCTAGATTTTTTTTTTTTTTTGCGGTACACAGGCCTCTCACTTTTGTGGCCTCTCCCATTGCAGAGCACAGGCTCCGGACGCACAGGCACAGCGGCCATGGCTCACGGGCCCAGCCGCTCCACGGCATGTGGGATCTTCCTGGACTGGGGCACGAACCCGCGTCCCCTGCATCGGCAGGCGGACTCTCAACCACTGCGCCACCAGGGAAGCCCATATTCCTAGATATTTTATTCTTTTTGATGAAATTGTCAATGGGATTATTTTCTTAATTTTGCTTTCTGATACCATTGTGGTCAGAAAAGAGTCATGATATGCTTTCAGTCTTCTTAAATTTATGGAGATTTGTTTTATGGCCTACCATGTGAGTTATCTTGGAGAATGTTCCATGTGCACTTGAAAAGAATGTGTATTCTGCTGCTTTTGAATGCAATATTTGGATTATCTGTACACAGATGTAAATGGGGTGTTAAATTCCACTACTATTATTTTGGTACTGTCAGTTTATCCCTTTATGTTTGCTAATATTTTCTGTGCCACTGGTGGGTGGTGGCAGGTCCCTACATGGCTGCCTATGTGGTCTGGGGGTCTCAGGGCTGATGCCAGCCCACTGGTGGGTAGGTAATCCCCTGGTGCTAAGAGAGTAGAAGGAGGATTCCAAAATGTCAGTGGTCAAGCTCTCCAAAATGGCTGCCGCTAGTGTCTCTCTCCCCATGGGGAGGCTCAGCTGCCTCTTGCCTCACTGGCAGGCTCTCCAAGTTGTCTGACACAGGCTCCTTTCAAACTACTGCCTCTGTGCCGGAACTTGGAGTGTGTGAGATTTTGTGCGTACCTTTTAAGAGTGGGATCTCTGTTTCCTATAGCCCTCTGGCTCTCCTGAAAATAAGCCCTGCTGGTTTTGAAATACAGACATTTTGGAGACTCATCTTCCCAATGCAGGTCCCTGGGCTGGGGAGCCTGACGTGGGGCTCAGACCTCTCACTCATTGGGGTGGCCTCCTGTGACTGTGATATTCCTCCCATTTGTGTGTCGTTGACCCAGGGGTTTAGGTCTTGACAATACCACATCTCTGCCCCTCCTACCTGTCTTGTCATAGTTTCATCTTTAGTCATTAGTTGTAGAAAATCTTTCTGTTAGTCTTCAGGTGGTTCTCATAGATAATTGCTCTGTAAATAGTTGTAATTTGGTGTGTCCATGGGAGAAGGTGGATTCAGAGTCTTCCTACTCCACCTTCTTGGCCACCTCCTCTAAAGATAAGTTATTTAAAAGAATGCAGTAATTATCCTCTTCTACTTTTTACAGTTCATAACTTACCAAGCATGTTATGTTCATTTCTATATAGAAAAATGGCTTCTCAACGTAAGGAGTACTTTCTGATACACAGTACCCTCTTCAGATGGAGTGGGATGCCTTTGGGCTTTTAAGTTCTCTATCATTTAAACTGTTCAGTGGGATAATGGTGTTTTAGAATTTTCAGTTCTTAAGTAGGATATTTTTTGATACACGAAGCATTCCACTCCACCCCCCCAAACCAACATAAACATGTGCAATTATTTATAGAGTTTCCATTTGTAATATTTTATATTCCTGTGAGTCAAAACAACACTTCCATATCCACCTCCATCAGGTATTTAGGCTCTGAAACATCAAAGAGACCGAAAGGAAAGAAGAGAAAGAGTTAAAAAGTAAGGAAGAATGTTTTGAGGTCTGGGGGAATTGGCTTCTCTTCCTTGAGCACTGTTCATACCGAGTAATAATGCTAAGAAAAAAATGAAAAGTGTTCTTGCAACGGAACAAAACTTTCTTTTTGGTTTTTATTGTGTAGTTCTCTTTGATTATATTTATTGGATGAGAAAGAACAATATGGCTAAACTTTTCAGAGTGGTCTCTGCACTACCAATGCCCAGTACAAGAGCACTTCCATGACATACATGCTGTGCTGGTGGCATTAGTAAGACTTCAGAGCCTAGGCAAATGAATCCCACAAATTCCTGATGGCATGAGGCAACAGCCTTTGGCATGAAATTTAAGTTTTGTCACACTTATCATTTAGAGTATAGGTGATCTGTTGTATGAAGAACTCCACCAGATCATAAGAATCAATATACAGTCATTGTCTAGTAAGGCATCTTTACAGTGAGGATCTAGAAAGGTCAGGCAGTAAAGGTGGGGGATTTTTTGCATAGATTAATTTCTTTTAAAATGGTCTTCATGGTCATTTCCTAAGTGCATGAGCATCATTTAACCTGTCTAAAGGTACTTATGTATTGTGTAAGAGATGAAATTTTGATTGTTGAGTTTATGATTTTAAAATATTCTTGAAGATCAAAATGTGACTTTACCATGAACTCCTTCAGAAACAGAAATTCAAAAGACAAATTTTAATTTATACCCATTTTCAAGTCTTTAACTGTGAATCTGTTTCCTTTATCAAAGGAAGCAAAAACCCAAATATCATTTTTTTAAAACCACTCCAAAAGACTCTTATTGAGAGTCATAAAAGAGATAGGCACTGGTTTCTGCCAGTATTGACATCTCTTCAGATAATTTCCGAGATGTTTTGAAAGCCGACCTTCCAATCTGTTTTTTACATAGGATTTCTACTGGTAATCGCTGTCTTTGTCATCTTATATACAAGAAATCACTTCTTACCTATTTAGACAGTATAATTATTTTATAATGTCTAGGCAAAGTGTCCAAAGCTTGATTGTGTTTTATTTTCTCACACCTGGGCTAACTTTCAGTAACCATTGCAGCTAAAGAATGCTAATCAGCCTGGCAGCTGATGGGCTGCTACTATTTAGAGTCACTCAAGTGTTTCTTCAAGTGACAATGATGTTCAAATATGCTTTGGGTCAACTTATATAAGGTTCATTACTATTCTAACGTTTTACAGTTTAGCTTCTCCATTAGGAATAGATGTATTTTGTCTATTTCTACACTATGCCACCAAACATCTATACAAAGGAATTTTGGATATCCAGTAAACAGAAGTTTTGTCAAATGATACCAAACAGCTAGGCATTTCCACTTATATAAGCACTTCCCATCTTGTAGACAAAGGTCTCTTCTTTAAAAAAAAATTATTGAAGTATAATTGGTTTACAATGTTGTGTTAGTTTCTGGTGTACAGCAAAGTGATCCAGTTATATATTCTTTTTCAGATTCTTTGCCATTAGAGTTTATTACAAGATTTTGAACAAAGGTCTCTTTTTATGTTTGGTGTCATGTGTTTCTCTTTTAAATTAGAGCAAATATTAATAGCAGCTATTTTTATTAGCCTATACTAGAGTAATGAGGGTTGAAAGCAATTTCTTTATGTCTTCTATTTCGATTTGATTCTAGCTGTTACTCAGTGCTTTGCAAAATCCAAGATCCCCTTTGTATCAGTGAATATGGTGGTTACTCACTGAAGAGTAAAGTTTTGCATATTTAAGTAGGTTTTATTTTTCCCATAGCCACATTAAAGGCACTGGTTGCTTAAGAAAATCAAGAAGAAAATGATGTGTGCTGATCAAGCTTTGGAACTGGCAGTGGCCAGAACATTAAAGCAAGCAGTGTTAGCAACAATAAAATAAACTCATACTGAAGGTCTCTTTTACACAGCAGGAAGCACAGCTTTGAGAAATTTGACCCAGGAGGAGACATTATCTTAATATATGAAGAGTTTCAAACA
This sequence comes from Lipotes vexillifer, assembly GCF_000442215.2. Classification (NCBI taxonomy): domain Eukaryota; kingdom Metazoa; phylum Chordata; class Mammalia; order Artiodactyla; family Lipotidae; genus Lipotes; species Lipotes vexillifer. The sequence continues at coordinate 638,931 of NW_006784671.1, read as the reverse complement.
AGTTAATGGAAGCCATGGGCCTTTCTACAATACGTCTCTTATTGCCTCTGTCAGAGACAGTCAAAGATTGGCTGGTTCATGTGACTGACCCAGGAAGTAGTATGTAAAGTAATAGAAGTAAAATTTTAGAGTATTTGTGAAAGATACACCTAAAGAAGAAGGCATATACTTTCTTCTATTCAATAGGTATTTATTGGGTACCTAATACATACTGTGCTGAGCACTGTGAGAAGTGAAGCACAGAGAAATGAATATTGAGTGGCTGAGTGCATGAAAGGTATAAAAAGGCATGGTGTGGGATTAGACTGACAAGAATAAAATGTCTGGCTATAAAGTGTAGAGATGCTCCAGTGTTGAACATTGCATACCCAGATTATTCATCAGTCTTTTCTCAGTTTAGCACTCTATTTTTCTAACATTTTCCCATTTCTTCCTTATTTAGCTTGAGAGTCACTTCGTTAACCCACTGGGCCATGGTTTAGCCAGGATACATTCACCATGGCTTTATAATCTCAAATAACAGGCTCATGCAAATTCTCCTTGGCAGGAGTTAGTAGATGTATTATGATCCTCAAAAGCCATTTAGTAAGCGTGAAAAAGTTGATGTTACCATAGATTTTCATGCATTGGTCATAAAGGATATAGGAACCAAGCAACATAGGCTCTGCTGTGAAGATTAGGCTGAATGTCAAGGTGAGATGTTGTTTCTTTTCCAGATGAGAAGGTGGTTTTGTAATGGAGTAGACAGAAGAGTTATTGGTATAGAGTGGTATAGATACCTAACACTCCCTATAAAAGACGTTCTAAATAATTTAGCTTCACAGTCTATGGCCTGTCAACTGAGAGAGTAAGGAGATAAGACGAGGAGAAGAAAAACACAGAAAATTAGGCAGCAGAATACAGATACACATATATCTGATTCTTTTCAATAGAGTTATTTTCAATATATTTTATAAAGTGTCCTATGATAAATTTTACCATGAAATATATAAAGTTTCTTCCTTACAGGAAATATTGAGGGAACCATAGCATAAATATGTTTCCTTTCCAGTCTGTACTGCCCATGGGTAATTCAAACAAATTTGAAGAGAAGTTATATCTTCAGTGAATAAAGTAAACACTAATGTTATATTCTGTCAAATCTAAATTTAAATTTGGGCTAAGTGACGGAGAAATTAGCTCTGTGATTTTGGATCTTTACTTTAAATCTGTATTTCCTAGCCTGGAGATGTGGCAAGTTAGGAATGAGGTCAGCAGTATGCATAACCAGGGTTATCTGTGGACTGCAAGGGATTGTTCCGTAACATTCTCTCTGATCAGTTCTCAAATGGTGCTGGAGTTGCTTACTGATCCTTTGCATGCTTTGAAGACCATGGATTCCATCAAGGGCTTGTAAAATTTCTGAAACCTCACAGGTAGAATCTGGGCCAAAGGCAACCAAAGGGCCAGAGAAGTGATTGGTGTTACATTGATTTCTCTATAGGATAGTAACATTTTATGGACTTCTATCTTAGCATTGTTAGAAGAGCAATAACTAAGATGCTATTAAGAATTAACTTAAATAGACCAAAAAGTTGATATAGTTATCAATCTCCACAATATTTTGAGGGACAATATCTGTACTTACATGGGATTAATATATTTTCTCCATACTGTTCCATGATTACTTCACATAGACATTTCTCACTGTTGCTATGAAACATTATTGAATTCATTATATGTATGTTTCCTTATTGACAGCTACCCATCCAATCCATCTATTTTCCTAGATTCTTGGTGCTAATAAATTTTATTTCACTGAATTATCACATACAACATAAATATTAATATATGCTCCACCTTATACATGAGGAAACTGAGGTTTCAGAATAAAAGGTTTGCACAAGGTCACAGAGTGGGGAGAGGCTGAGATTTTGTAGATTTATTTGACTCTAATACTCATCTGTACCTCTGATCTCCATACAGTCCTACAGTCATTTCTCTTATTTGTCCCATCAGTTCATTCTCCACACAAATAATAGGTTGTTTTAACACACTAATTTGACCAAATCATTTTCATTCTTAAAAAGTCCTTGAGGGAGTTCCCTGGCGGTCCAGTGGTTAGGACTTGGCACTTTCACTGCTGAGGGTGCAGGTTTGATCCTTGGTTGGGGAGCTAAGATCCTGCAAGCCCGCACAGTGTGACCCCCCCAAAAAGTCCTTAAATGGTTTCCTTTTGCCAACAGATAAATTTTAAAGCCAAGTTCTTACCTTTCCTCTTCTAATTAAACCTTTGAAGATTGAGATGAGAGACTTGTATGTTATACCTCACACAGATAATGCTACAGGTGTACAAACTTCTTGCCACTTTCTGGTATGCCGTGTTCTTTCTCAACATGCTGATTCTTTGCTATTCCCTTTTCCTGCACCTTCACCATTCTCATTTCTAGAGACATCCCCAAACACCTCAGTCTCCATTCAACAGATGTCACATGTTCTTTCACACATGCAAGTCTTTGAACTCGGTATATTCTTTGCCAGCAGTGCCCCTTCTCATTCTCTGGGTGACAAATTTCTACTATTCCTTCAAGAATCAACTTATATGCTACCTCATCATGAAAGTCTTTCTAGATATTTCCTTCAAATATTGCCACTCTGTAGTACACCATAACACATAGACTGCAATGTAAATTGTGTCTCCGGAACTAATACAGAGAAACGTAGCCTTGCTGACCTTCTCTACTGACATAAGAATACACCATGCTCTGGGTTCCCATAGCAATTTGGACACACTTAACTTTGTTTACTTTTTGTCCTACTATGTTATTACTTGTTTAAAAATTGGCCTGCTTTCCTCTGTACATTGAGCTTTTTTTTTTTGGAGTACATGGGCCTCTAACTGTTGTGGGCTTCTCCCATTGTGGAGCACAGGCTCCGGACGCGCAGGCTCAGCGGCCATGGCTCACGGGCCCAGCCGCTCCGCGGCACGTGGGATCTTCCTGGACCAGGGCACAAACCCGTGTCCCCTGCATCGGCAGGTGGACTCTCAACCAGTGCACCACCAGGGAAGCCCACATTGAGCTTTTTCAGGTAGGCACTGATACATAGCACTTTTGTTTTTTTAATTTTATTGAAGTATAGTTGATTTACAGTGTTGTGTTAATTTCCACTGTACAGCAAAGTGATTAAGTTATACACATATATATTATTTTTCATACTCTTTTCCATTATGGTTTATCACAGGATATTGAATATAGTTCCCTATGCTTTACAGTAGGACCTTGTTGTTTATCCATTCTCTACATACTAGTTTGCATCTGCTAATCCCAAACTCCCAATCCATCCCTCCCCCACCCTCTTCCCCCTTGGCAACCACAAGTCTCTTCTCTATGTCTGTGACTCTGTTTCTGTTTCATAGATATGTTCATTTGTGTCGTATTTTAGATTCCACATATGTGATATCATACAGTATTTGTCTATCTCTTTCTGACTTACTTTGCTTAGTATGATAATCTCTAGGTCAATCCATGTTGCTGCAAATGGCATTATTTCATTCTTTTTTATGGCTGAATAATATTCCACATATATATGTGGGACACTCTGTATTTGTTATACTGCCTAGCACAAGGCTTGGCATATTGTTATGGCATGAATAAACGTGTACAGAATGAATCTTTAACTTCAAATTAAGACAGTGAAGGAGGCTCAGCCTCAAATGGACTTCGATTCATAAAAAGAAGTTTCAGAAAAGTAAAATGCATTTTATAAGCTTTCTGAAAATAAAATTACAGAATGTATTCACAAATTATCTGATATATATACACTGTACAAACACTTGAAGGGGTAAGCCAAAATTAAGATGAATGGATGAACTAATGAATGAACAAACATATAAAACAAGTCTCCCTTAAGTATCCTGTAACATGGAGAAACTAGTATCACCTCTTTTCACGTATCCATTCAGCCATTCAGAAACATTCAGGTTTTTTTTCATGTTATCTGAAGCCTAAGGTTAACAAATCATTTGATAAAATGACAGATCCAGACTCTTCCCACAGTCTTCATTAGCCACTTGTCCCACTTAATGGCTAAGAATGAACTTCTAGTGAATGGGAAGTTTTCACTTGACCAATAGGAGCGCAAGCAAAAGGCAAAAAGCCAACAGACAATTTAGCAGTCCCTTGAGTCCTTTATGCTGAGTCTGGTTCTGGAACTGCCAACCTATGAAAAAGAATAATAATTGGGGCCACTTACCCGCTTTTGAGTGCTGTTGTCAGATTTAATGAGAATCTTGTATAGTCTTCAAGATCCTTTCAAGTAACACTTCTGCAAAATGCTCAAAGGAATGTGGCTCTCTAGTCTTTGAGAGAAAGATTACACATTTCCATTTAAGAGTTAATATGAAACTATATAATTGGAAAGGAAAACTGCATAGATTATAATCAAATCCCAGGTGAATTCATTGTAATTATATTTAATTCATCAAATGACAAGAAATTTAATAACGACTAGGACCTGGCACCTCTCCTGAATAGAGAAAGATTCTGATCAGTCTAGGTTTTGCATTTTTCTTTCTTCACTTTAAGTTTCAAATAGGAAAACTGAAAATTAATCGATTTGACCTGAGATACACTGTGAAGACAGAGGTTCTGAAATTTTGTGTGTCTTACTTTAAGGAATCCATGGTTCTTTTAAAGTGATATACTGGAAGTCTATCCAGAGTCACCTTCCAATGTCCTAATGTTGATTATTGTTGGGGAAATGAAGTCTGGGTATCTCACAAAGAGTTTTTATTATAGTCAAAGAAAAAGATAACCTAAAATGTGTTTTCACAATCAGGAAAATTAGGAAAAAATACCAATTCCACATTGATGAATTCTATTTAATTAAACCTTGTGGTACCTACATCTACGTCTTGGCTTAGGTACTTTTCCTTTCAGGAAATATCCTCATGCTGCCTCTTGTCTGGTCAAATCACATTCAGAAAGATCCAGCTCAGCTGCCTTATCATCTTCCTTTATTAAGCTTTTCATAGCCATGATCAGAGCATAGACTTTCAGAGTTGGAATGAGCTATGTATACCATCCATGATAGCCGTAGCTTTCATTTAATAGAAGTGATTACAAGAAAAGAAAATGGATTTTTGTAGGTCATACAACTAATCAGTAACAAAACTAGAAATGGAAAATTCCTGCCTACTTGACTGGTGCTCTATTCAATATACCACCCATTCCTCCCAATGACTTTTCTCTTATTTGAAATCCTGCAGTCACTTTCTGCAACTCATTTGACAAGGCAGTCATGAACTGCCTTGTCACCTCTCTTATAGTTGTATTTTTAAGTCATTGTTTCATCTTCACATCGATAATTCCCTTTTCTTTGTTGATGATAACTTTTTTATTGCAAACTACATAAGAACCAGGACTCTATCCTTGCTTGTTTGTGCCCTTTCTTCAGGATGTATCAATAAGCAGGTGCATATTACATAGAAATTCAGTGTCAGCCTAATTTTGATTTAATATTTTCAAAGAGGTAGCCACTAACTTTTTAGGATGGTGGCTGTGTGGAAGTACTTACATTTAAGGTTGCACAAAATATTTTCTTGCAGAAAGAGAAACACTTTAAAATATTATCTGAGCTTATTTAGATAGGGAAAATTGATCTTTTAAAGTAAATAGGTATACTTTTTGCTTTATGAGTTTCTACTCTATGAACACATATACAAATAAGTAGGTTCCATTAATTGATATTTACAGCTCATCTTCCTCCTTTTCCTAATAGTACTGCAATTCTATATAAGATGCACATTTTATTAATTGCTTCAGACTTAGAGGTTGCTGTTGAGTTGAACTTTCAAATATATTGAAATCCTGTCCTTTGAAGAAGTATTCTAAAATAGCCATTTTACATGGTTTAGGCCTCATATGCATTCTCTATTGAATGGTTCTTGCTTCCCTGAAAGTAAAATCTAGGGTCTTGCAATTAGTTACTGCATCTTTTATTTAGTCTAAATTAGTGAAAAGAAATGCTTCATTTAGAAAAACCAGTATGTTTCTACAAAACACCTGCTTGTTTGTATTTTAAATTATGTAACTATTTAATTTTTCATGGTAGCTTCATATTTCCTCAAGCATGCTTCCTCTATTTTATATGTTTGATAAAATCAGTTCAGGGATAAAGGTGAGGTTGTACATTGGTGATTCTCAGAGCTGAAATTCAACTTATTAAATAGCAATGCAGTATCTGTGACCTGATTAGAAAAGAACAAAATCAATGAATAATGGTAAATTAAACACAGTGCATACCTCTTCAGCTAGTTTAACCAACTTTCTGAGGTTCAGACCTAGAGTTATTGCCAACTAACATTCGACTAGAAGAGAAATTATATTAATGAATAAAATGGTTTCTTATTCTGTTAAAGGGGGGTAGATGTTGGTAGAAAGTAAATAAAAAAGAGAGAATGTATGTGTCCTTGTATCTGTTCATTAAAGTTCTGTCATTCACAAAGAATTTGAGGTAACGTTCCATAGCCACATTTGATTGCATGTAGCAGGAACTCACTGTGATGGACATACCCTAAGTTGACCCCTAATGAATTGCACCCTTAAATAATACCCTCCCCTTGAGTGCAGCAGGACCTGTAACTTGCTATTAACCAATATAGTATGGCAAAGATGATGGGATGCCTCCCATTATATCAGCCTACATCTTAGTAGCCAGGAGCAAGAAATTCTCTTCTTGATCTTGAAGAATCAAATATCCATGTTGTGAATTGCCCATGGAGTAGACCATGTGGCAGAGAAATGTGAGGGCTCTAGGAACTCAGAATGTCCCCTGACCTACAACTAGCAAAAAATAGGAATGTCAGCTCTACAGCTACAAGGAACTGAGTTGTTTCAGCAACATCAATGGGAAGAGAGCTCCTAGCTACAGAATGGAATGCAGCCTGGCCAACTCCTTGACTGTTGCTTTTGAGATGCTGAGGAAAAGTTGTATTTAAGTTAGATTCAGACGACTCCTGACCTACAGAACTATAAAATTATGTGTGTGCTTTGAGGCTGCTACGTTTGTGGCAATATGTTGTTCAGTAATAGAAAACTGATGATTTCATTTAACTTACTGCAACAATATGGTGGTTCTTTGTGGACCAGGACAGGAACTCAAAAGTTGGCAAGGACTGAAATTTATGTGGGAACTCGTAACGCTTATTCATGGGTCCTCTGCTTCTCTCTGGGTTTATCCTCTGTTCTGTGATCTACTGAATAGCTTCCATGACAACTTGAGCTTGCAACAGGTCAATTCTGGTCAAATCTCAGATTTACTCACATGCTTTAAGCTGTGGCTTTCACCAGTAACTGTCTCAATTAACTTTTCCTTTTGTTCTTTTAAATTTCAATCATAAGTTTCGATTCCCAAGCAAGAAATTCCCCTGAGCTATCTCATCTTTTCATATCAGGTTGTACCTTAATTCATCACCTAGTCTATGGATTGGCAGCTGTTGTGTCAAGGGTCTCTCTGTGGTCTAATTAGCCAGAAGATAATGAGTAAGTGGGTAAAAATCATATCCATCAATGGTTTTGCCTTGAGGGCCTATGTACTGGGTAGTTTCTTTTAGAAGGAGTTGAGAGTAGACCAGTGGTAAACTTGAAAGCTCTAGTAGATATGATTGAAAGGGTCATAAAATATTTAGGGATGATGGATTATATATCAAGTTGCAGACTGAACTCACTTCTCTATGCTAAATTTCATATAATGAAATGTGAGAAGACATAATACAAAGAAACAAATAATGACTCCATACAACAGTGCTGGAAGACAAGAGAGCCATTAGGAGATCACATATTTGGAAAGATTCAAAGAGAGAGAGAGAGAGAGAGAGAGAGAGAAGAGAAGAGAAGAGAAGAGAAGAGAGAGAGCGTGTAAACGAGAATAGATATATTAGAATCTATAGTATAGATTCTATGTATGGACAGCTAAGTGAATGCTTCCCCTTCATACTTGTGCTCTGCAGTGGACGAGAGCTCTATTTTCCTTCTCCTTTGAATTGTCTGCTCATGATTTCTGCTCATTTTTTCTATTGGACTAATTCTATTTTCTTATTGAGTTACAACAGTTCTTTATATATTAGATCAGTAAGATTTTGTCATATATGTTTTAAACATTTTCCAAGTTTATTATTTGCCTTTAATTAGTTCTATACAATGTTTTCAACTAATAGCATTAATAACAGCTACTACTTCTAAGAATAAGTAGATAAAATATACACGTTGATATTTGGCGTTTATGTAGCTCAACTTAGAGATCTTTTTCTTTGTGGTTTCTGTTTTTGCTTGTATGCTTGGAAATGTTTTTTCCAACTTGAGATCATATAAACAGTAACTTATTTTTTCTATTTAGTTCTTTTGATTTATGGTTTAATTATCTATATATTTTTAATGAATCTAAAATTTATTTTGGTATGTGGTACATTTATCATGTTTATATACTAATACATAAACATACATTTATATATAATATATAATGATTCTTAAAAATAGTTAATCAATCGGTCTGTAACACCTTAAAAAACCCCATCCTTGTGATTTTAAGTCATTTTTATTATATACATAATTCTTTTTTTTTTTTTTTTTTTTTTTTTTA
>NW_006784671.1:468095-630024 GCF_000442215.2 Lipotes vexillifer | reverse complement strand
CCTCTCACTGTTGTGGCCTCTCCTGTTGCGGAGCACAGGCTCTGGACGCGCAGGCTCAGCGGCCATGGCTCACGGGCCCAGCCGCTCCGTGGCATGTGGGATCTTCCCGGACCGGGGCACGAACCCATGTCCCCTGCATCGGCAGGTGGACTCGCAACCACTGCGCCACCAGGGAAGCCCCCATAATTCTTATAAGAATGAAGATTTGGGGAGTATTTCTTATTGTCTTCTTTCATTTGTCTATTATTTTGTACTTTTGCAAAGTATTCTGGTTTTTTTTAAGATCACCTGCAATTTTTTTCAGGTTTATTGAGGTATAATTGACAAAATTGTAATATATTTTAAGTGTACAACATGATTTGATATATGTATATATTGTAAAAGGATTCTGACCATTGAGTTAATTAATGAGTTAACACATTAATTACTTCACATACCCTTTTATTGGTTAAAAAAAAAGTTGACATCTACTCTCTTTGCAAATTTCAATTATACAATACAGTATTATAGACTATAGTCACCATTGTCATATATTAGATCCTCAGACCTCATTCAACTTATAACTAAAAATTTGTACCCTTTTGCCAGCCTCCACCACTCCAGCCCCTGGCAACTGCAACCATCATTCTATTTTCCTTTCCTATGAGTTTGACATTTTTTTCCTTTTTTTCCAGACTCCACATGTAAGTGATACTGTGCATTATCTGTATTTCTCTTTCTGGCTTGTTTCACTGAGCATAATGCCCTGCAGGTTCATTCCATGTTGTTGCAAACGGCAGTACTTACTTCTTTTTTAAGGCTGAATAATATTCATTCATAGATCGATCTATTGATCAACAGATAGTTATATAGATATGTATCACATTTTCTGTATTTATCTGTCAGTAGAAACAAGGTTTACAAACCTTGGCTATTGTGAATAATGCTGCAATGAACATGGGTATACAGATATCTCTTTAAGATAGTGATTTCATTTCTTTTGAACATATACCCAGAAGTGGGGTTGCTGGATCATGTAGTAGTTCTACGTTTAATTTCTTAAGGACACTCCAATCTGTTTTCCGTAGTGGCTGCATCAGTTTGCATTCCCACTAACAGCTACAAGAGTTCCCTTTTCTCCATATCCTTACCAGCATTTCTTATCGCTTGTCTTTTGGATAACAGATTTCATAACAACTATGAGGTGACATCTCACTGTGGTTTAATTTGCACTTCCCTGATGATTAGTGATATTGAGCCTTTTTCATGTACCTGTTGGCCATTTTTATGTCTCCTTTGGAAAATATCTATTTGGATCATTTGCCCATTTTTAATTGGTTTATTATTATTATTATTCCTTATATATTTTGGATATTAACCACTTATCAGATATATGGTCTGCATATGTTTTCTATCATTTAGTAGGCTGCATTGTGCCTGCCTGGGCTGGGAGGGTGCTATGATAAGAGTGTAGCTGCACCTCTCTCCCTTCTAATATGGTTCTTCTCCATCTCTGTGGTCCAGGGCTGGGGGATACTTTGACCTCACCCCTGGGTTCTGCGATTTTCACAAAGGTGTCTTGTCTTGATAGTTGCTAGTTGATCTTGTGAGGGGGGCCAGAGTTGAAAACAATCTATGTCACCACCTTGATGACCTATACTTATTTATTTATGATTTCCTGTGATCTGTCATATTCTGATAGTGATATGCACAATCTCCACTGCACTTCACTTGGTATTTTTTCTTTCTTTCTTTCTTTTGTTCATTCATTCCTTTCTTTCTTCCTTCCTATGTTTCTTTTTTTAATTCAGTTGAGAAGAACTTCTGGCTTTTGTATACTTTCATGTTATGATAGCACATAGAGCCCCCTAATTGTTCATTTTTCATTAGAGATAATATACTTTATTGATATAAATTAATGTTTTAATTCCAGTTAGCACTGTGCCTATTTTTTTTTCCTTGTGTTGATTGCCTGAAATATTGCTGCCCATTGTTGTGTGTGTGTGTGTGTGTGTGTGTGTGTGTGTGTGTGTGTGGCCTTTCTACATCTTATTGTCACTCTTTCTCTTGTAAGTAGCTCATTAATGGATAAAACAACTGAGAGCCTGAGAATATTTTTCTTTTAATAAGAACTTTAATTAATTTTAATTTATCATCACTATTGATTTTACTTCTTCCATCTTCTTATAAAGCCCTCTGTTTTTTATCATTTCTTGTTGTTTTATTCCCACTTAGTGTTTTATAGACTATTTCTACTTATTATTATTTTCTGCAGTGATTTAAAAGGACAGACATTCTGCTTTTAATTCCAGAAGTAGTTATCACAAAGCTTTTCAAAGCATTCTCAAATTTATATTGAACTTGCAAGAAAGCAAAAAAATAAAACAATGTTTTTATTGCCCATTTTAGAAAAGCAGTTAATCACTTTTATTAACCCCCTTTCTCCATTTCCCCAGTCTTTTATTTATTCTGTGATTATCACTTTTTTTTTTACAGAGAGCATCTCTTTCAAAGATTAAAATATCAGATTTATAACCATATTTAGAAAAATATATTTATACTCAGTCCCATATATTTAATTGGATCCTATGCTTAATACACAGATCCTTCTAGAGACAATTTTCTCAGTTTATAGTTCTTGAATGATTCTTTTTTTATTCTTCCGGCAAGGTATTCAAGTTATTTTTTTCAGGAAGTGTAATTTCTGAAAGTTTGAATGTCCGATTATGCCACTCTTCTGCTCCTATCCCTCCAGGCATTTCCCATCTCACTCAGAGTAAAAGCCACAAGGCTCTCTGACCTACAAGGCCCTCTATGATCTGACCCCTTCTACCTCTGATCTCATCACCTGCCCTCCTATCCTTTTCTCACAGTGTTTCAGTCACACTGTCTCCCTTGCTGTTCCTTAAACACACTAGGCATGGTCCTGTCTCATGGTTTTTTTCTCTCACTGTTCCCTATGACTGGGATGATCTTCCCCAGAGATCTCATTGCTTTCTCCCTCACTTAATACTGATCTCTACTCACATGAGAGCGTATCAGAGAAATCTTCATTTCCATTCTGTATAAAATAACAATTCCCCATCCTTCACTCTGGTATACACTTATGTTCTTGCACTGCTTTACTTTCCCTTAACAGCACTTACACTACTTGACATCATTTGTTTGTTGTCTATCTCCCTCCACTGCAAGTAGAGTCCATAAGAGTAGGGACATTATCTGCCAATTTCACTGAGGTATTGTTAGTGTCTAGGACAGTACCTGACATATGATAGGGTCACAGTAAATATGTGTTGAATAAAATGTTAAGTGAATTGCTCTCCATGGCCTCCACAAAGGAGGGCAGCTTGACTTAGATGGAGAATTTGGGGCAATCTCTTTAGCAATCCTTGGCAGGATGCTTTGATGCTAAACCCATTCAAGTTTTATCATGATGAAACAGAGAGTTTGGAAGGAGGCTACTATTTCAACTTATGTAATTTCTTTGATAAAAAATCAAACATTCACTCAGTAAACAACTAATGAACTTACGCTAGGGGCTGGGTGGTATTTTATCACTGAAGACACAGAAATTAATCTGATACTATCTCTGTCCTCAAGGAATTCACATTTTAGCAGGAAAGATAAACCCTTTACATCAATAATATTGACAAAATAATAAGTGCAAAGTTCAGAGGAGCGAAAATGTGCAAGTAAAATTCGAATTTCAGTATGAGAGTTTAGAGGAAGATGAATTCCCTTCTAACTATGTGATTAGGGAGCTCCAGTGTGGAGTGTGGCATAAAAAAACCCAGAAACTTGTTTTTTTTTTTTTTTGGCGGTACGCAGGCCTCTCACTGTTGTGGCCTCTCCCGTTGCGGAGCACAGGCTCCGGACGCGCAGGCTCAGCGGCCATGGCTCATGGGCCCAGCCACTCCACGGCATGTGGGATCCTCCCAGACCGGGGCACAAACCCACGTCCCCTGCATCGGCAGGCGGACTCTCAACCACTGTGCCACCAGGGAAGCCCCAGAAACTTGTTTTTAATCCTAGCGGAGAGGCCTCATGAAAGCCACTGAATGCTCTGGTGTATTACTTAACTCGTTTATAAAATTGTCATAGAAATACTTAAGCATCCAATCCCCCCAGCATATTTCTCTAAATGCAGTGCATTGTTCTTCATTCACCTTCACATATGTTGTAGTTCTGATTAAGGAATTGTATTAGCTACTTAATTTTTTTCAATTATACTTGACTTAATTTCATGATGGTGGTGGTGTGCTGTAATCCAATTATCTTATCTTAAATTTTACCACTAGTCATTATTAATTAAGCAAGCACATACTTCTTTCCCACAAACCAAATATGAATCCTATTGTTTAAATGGCTATATTTTAGCCCCTCTCTTGGAATCTCCAAAGGACTGCCTCATAAGCATGCACAAACCAGTCTGTTACCTGTCACCAGCATGTGGCTGTGCAATATACCTGGTTATTTGTCTCTTGCTCTGACACCCATTTGTCCACACCTGCTGTATATGGGTCCACTTGGAGAAATCTTACACAGGCCTTGAGCAGTTGTGAGAAAAATTAATGATTATACTAAGGATGCTGAATGTAGGTGTTTACAGTCCTCAGGGTGGCAGAACATGTCTCTATTCTGTGGGGAAACATTGTTATAATTTGTTACTGGAACCTGACGCTGCTCTGCTTGTGCCTGGCTTCTCAGTTTCCTTTCAAATTTGTATCTACTCTTTTCCTCAGCCCTTGCCCAAATCATGAGCAGTTTTCTCATGAAAATATGTACCATAAATATCTGGTCCTCCTAACACAAGGAGCTCAAAGCAGCCCATAGATCTGGACCATAACTGGATGCCTTACTAACCTGTATTTCTTCCTTATTTTTCTTCTGACATTCTTCCCCATTCAACCCCTTCCTCCTCTACCCATAACAGTCAAATGGTCCCAATTTGTTGAGATAGTAAGTAATGGAGTATAGAAGTATAGTGTCTAGTTAACAAGGCCCCAGCTCAGTGAGAAAAAAATTAAAATGTCCTTTGTCTGGAAAATCACAAGATATAATGATATTTACAAAAGTGTCAAGACGTATCCTTCATGGCTATCAAAGCGCATTTTTGGTTGTTGTTGTTGTTCTCAACAGTCTCATCATCAGAGTCAATTCAACATTAATTCACATCTCTGAGACTAATTGGTACTACTCTATAATCATTGATAATCTCATTTGTCAAATTGAAACAAATTTGCTTGAGGTATTAAGCAAGGGGTATTTAAAGTAACACAAGCTACTGAACAGGAAGAAGAAAATCACAGTGGACTAACACAGCACGAATTTCTTACCCATGTCAAGGGCAAAACAAGTGTTCCTGATGGGCAGGGAGTTCTCCTTACAAGCAGTCATTCAGAGCTCCTGACGTCTTCAGTCTTCAATCCTTCAATCTAGAGTATATTCTGATTACAGTGCAAAGTATCAGGATTCTGAAGTTCTTCTCAGGTCATGAGGACATGTCTAAAGGCACTGTGTCCCATTTAATCAATGTCCTTTCCTTCCTTTATTTCCTGTAAGAAATATTTATTGAGGATCTTCAGTGTGCCAGGTACTGGGCTAGGTGCTGAGGATAAAAGCTTTAAACAGACAATAAATCACTGTCTTCATTGAGTTTTATAGTTGGAAAATGACTGACATTAAAAGAAATAATTTCCAAATTACTTAAAAGACATCATTATTTAATTACTGGTGATGATTGATATGAAAAATAAATACATGTTAATGTATGAAAAAAGACATATGGCCTTCTTTGGAGAAGTGATATTTTCGTTGGAATGGCAGGCAGTGTCCCAGACAGGAGAAATGCAGATGTGCAGCATGTGGGTGTCTGGAAGGTAGTTAACAAAAGGTAGAATCAGCTACAAAATGAGATTAAAAATAAAGGTAGGGAGGTAATAGAGATTTTGTTCTTTACCCTGAATTCAATTAAAATCACTAAAGAGTTTTCAACAAGATGGTGATTTAGTGAGATTTACAGAGATCATTCTGACTGCTGTTTGGAAGAAGAAACTGATGTGTGTAGGGGGAGAATGAAGTTTGGGAGCACAGTTAGGAGACAGATGCAGTCATTCTGGTGAGACAGGTTGGTTGGCTAGACTTGGGCAGTATGACTCAAGGTACATTTAGAATGTGGTTTAGAGCTTTTGGTGGTCGTTTGACAATAAGGATATGTCAGAGAAGAAGGATTCAAGGTTGAGTGACAGGTTTATGGCTTCCACAACTAGATAGATAGGAGGAACAGCAAATTAAATTCAGTTTGGGCCATACTGAGCTTGGGAGAGATCAGGTTGGAGTTACTGAGCCCGCAGTTCAACATATGTGTCAGTAGCTCAGAAAAAAAAGTGCCAAGTTAGAGAAAGATTGGGGAGTCGTCAACATATATATGTGCTGTTTAATGCTTCAACACTGAATGAGGTCACCTAGAAAAAGGGTGATCATAGCATTTATGGTCCAAACCCAGACTCTTTTGAGAGTTAAAGGGGACACTATTAAGAATTATGCCAGGATGGCAAGCATAAACCAGAATTGTCCTGTGTCAACCATGATTGTCCTTGGCAAATATTTAAAGGTCAAACAGAGAAAGTAACAGAAAGTGCAGTCAGTAAGAAGGGAGGAAAGCCAAGGAAGTATAGTGTCTCAGAAGTCAAATGCTGCTGCAAGGTCAACTGATTCCCCACGATTAAGTCAAGTTCTTCGTTGTATGCTTCCACAGTGCCCTGTTCATTTTATTCATTGCACTTATTATCACTGCAATTATATGATTTAATTGATATCTGTCTTTCTATTCTGGAAGGGAGTCCCTGGCATATGGTTTTCAATCAACAAATATTTATTGAACAAATGAAGGAAGAATGATGAAACAAAAATATCCACTGAATTTAGCCAAACAGAGATCATCAGTGCTCTTCTCATAAACAGGTTAGATGAAGTAGTGGGGAACTGAGTCAATTTGCATTGAGAAGAGAAGTGAATGGGAGGTGAGATAGGGAAGACAGTAAAAATTGGTAACTCTTTCAGGAAGTTTGGCTGTGAGCCATTGGCTTAATGGATACCTGTTCTAAGTGGGTTGATTGTCCCTTTGGGTCCTGGGAAATGTCAGTTTTTTTTTTGAAAGAGACGTCACTAGATAAGGGCAGACATGCCTCATTTATGAGCTTTTATATGGCTATAAGGTGGTTCCATATATATTATATATTTTGCCTAGAGTTTGAATAGGTCCCTTAAGAATATAATATTTTAATTTAAGATATAATAAAGGATTTCTACTGTATCAAAAAAACATGTTTAGGCAAAGTATTTTAAGGGCCATGTATTTTATGTCTATTCCACCTGATACCTCACATCCTATACTGAAAGCAAGTGAAATCGCCAGAAAGTTTCATGATTTGGCTAGTCCTTTGTCAGACAACAAGGGATTTTATTCCCTCTGTGCTCACTAATGGCAGTTTGGAGTAATAGCTGTGTGGATTTTAACTCCCTTTTTCTCTGATAACATCACTGTTGAGGATAATTTATTTCATATTAGTCAGTGTCTCCTATATCAAACACTTCATAATCTATTTCTCTTTGAATTTAGTGCTGGAAAAAATGTACCTCTAGAGGAATGTTAGTATTTCTTCTTTCCTCTAACAGGATCTTTTAGATCCAACTGTGTCTCCTTTCTTCCATGTCTGTCAGGAAACACAACTGAACTTGCGGTCAGCACAATTTTAGCTTCCGTTTTTTTTGTTTTTCTATCCCTGTTTTATTAGAGATTTTATTTTTGTGAAATTTGCCTAAATCCTCTGTGGACTTCTGTTTTTGTCTTTTATAAAAAAAATTATTTTATTGAAGTATAGTTGATTTACAATGTTGTGTCAGCTTCTGGTATAGAGCAAAGTGATTCAGTTATACCTATGTATAATAGTTTGCATCAGCTAATCTCAGACTCACACTCAATCCTTCACCCATGCCCTTTCACCCTTGGCAACCACAAGTCTGTTCTCTAGGTCTGTGATTCTGTTTCTGCTTCATAGATAGGTTCATTTGTGTCATATTTTAGATTCCGCATATAAGTGATATTGTATGGTATTTGTCTTTCTCTGTCTGACTTACTTCACTTAGTATTATAATCTCTAGGTCTGTCCATGTTGCTGCAAATGGCATTATTTCATTCTTTTTTATGGCTGAGTAGTATTCCATTGTGTGTATATGTGTGTGTGTGTGTACATCATATTCTTTATTTTATTTTTTTAACATCTTTATTGGAGTATAATTGCTTTACAATGTTGTGTTGTTTGCTGCTCTATAACAAAGTGAATCAGCTATACGTATACCTATATCCCCATATCCCCTCCCTCTTGCGTCTCCTCCCACCCTCCCTATCCCACCCTAGGTGGCCACAAAGCATCAAGCTGATCTCCCTGTGCTATGCCACTGCTTCCCATTAGCTATCTATTTTATATTTGGTAGTGTATATATGTCAATGCTACTCTCTCACTTCATCCCAGCTTACACTTTCCACTCCCTGTGTGCTCAGGTACATTCTCTACATCTGCGTCTTAACCATTTTTTTTTTTTTTAGAATCCATATATATGTGTAACATACGGTATTTGTTTTTCTCTTTCTGACTTACTTCACTCTGTTTGACAGACTCTAGGTCTATCCACCTCACTACAAATAACCTAGTTTCGATTCTTGCTATGGCTGAGTAATATTCCATTGTACATATGTACCACATCCTCTTTATCCATTCATCTGTTGATGGAAAGTTAGGTTGCTTCCATGTCCTGGCTATTGTAAATAGTGCTGCGATGAACATTATGGTACATGTCTCTTTTTGAATTATGGTTTTCCCAGGGTATATGCCTAGTAGTAGGATTGCTGGGTCATATGGTAGTTCTATTTTTAGATATTTAAGAAACCTCCATACTGTTCTCCATAGTGGCTGTATCAATTTACATTCCCACCAACAGTGCAAGAGGGTTCCCTTTTCTCCACACCCTCTCTAGCATTTATTTTGTGTAGATTTTTTGATGATGGCCATACTGACTGGTGTGAGGTGATACCTCATTGTGGTTTTTATTTGCATTTCTCTAATGATTAGTGATGTTGAGCATCCTTTTGTATGTTTGTTGGCAATCTGTACATCTTCTATAGAGAAATGTCTGTTTAGGTCTTCTGCCATTTTTGGATTGGGTTGTTTGTTTTTTGGATATTGAGCTGCATGAGCTGCTTGTGTATTTTGGAGATTAATCCTTTGTCAGTTGCTTCGTTTGCAATTATTTTCTCCCATTGTGAGGGTTGTCTTTTCGTCTTGTTTATGGTTTCCTTTGCTGTGCAAAAGCTTTTAAGTTTCATTAGATCCCATTTGTTTATTTATTTATTTATTTAATTTTTTTGCGGTACGCGGGCCTCTCACTGTTGTGGCCTCTTCCCATTGCGGAGCACAGGCTCCGGATGCGGAGGCTCAGCGGCCATGGCTCACGGGCCCAGCCGCTCCGCGGCATGTGGGATCTTCCCAGACCGGGGCACGAACCCGTGTCCCTGCATCGGCAGGCGGACTCTCAACCACTGCGCCACCAGGGAAGCCCCCATTTGTTTATTTTTGTTTTTATTTCCATTTCTCTAGGAGGTGGTTCATAGAGGATCTTGCTTTGATTTATGTCCTAGAGTGTTCTGCCTGTGTTTTCCTCTAAGAGTTTTATAGTGTCTGGCCTTACATTTAGGCCTTTAATATGTTTTGAGTTTATCTTTGTGTATGGTGCTAGGAAGTATTCTAATTTCATACTTTTATAAGTAGCTGTCCAGTTTTCCCAGCACCACTTATTGAAGATGCTGTCTTTTCTCCACTGTATATTCTTGCCTCCTTTATCAAAGATAAGGTGACCATAGGTGTCTGAGTTTACCTCTGGGCTTTCTATCCTGTTCCATTGATCTATATTTCTGTTTTTGTGCCAGTACCATACTGTCTTGGTTACTGTAGCTTTGTTGTAGAGTCTGAAGTCAGGGAGCCTGAGTCCCCCAGCTCTGTTTTTCTTTCTCAAGATTGCTTTGGCTATTCGGGGTCTTTTTATTTTCATACAAATTGTAAAACTTTTTGTTCTAGTTCTGTGAAAAATGCCTTTGGTAGTTTGATAGAGATTACAGTGAATCTGTAGATTGCTTTGAGTAGTATAGTCATTTTCACAATGTTGATTCTTCCAATCCAAGAGCATGGTATATCTCTCCATTTGTTTCTAACATCTTTAATTTCTTTATCAGTGTCTTACAGTTTTCTGCATACAGGTCTTTTGTCTCCTTTGGGAGGTTTATTCCTAGGTATTTTATTCTTTTTATTGCAATGGTAAATGGGAGTGTTTCCTTAATTTCTCTTTCAGATTTTTTTGTCAGTAGTGTATAGGAATGTAAGAGATTTCTGTGCATTAATTTTGTATCCTGCTACTTTACCAAATTCATTGATTAGTTCTAGAAGTTTTCAGGTAGCATCTTTAGAATTCTCTATGTATAGTATCATGTTATGTGCAAACAGTGACAGTTCTACTTCTTATTTTGTGATTTGGATTCCTTTAATTTCTTTTTCTTCTCTGAATGCCATGGCTAAAACTTCCAAAACTATGTTGAATAATAGTGGTGAGAGTGGGCAACCTTGTTTTGTTCCTGATCTTAGAGGAAATGGTTTCATTTTTTTACCATTGAGAATGATGTTGGCTGTGGGTTTGTCATATATGGCCTTTATTTCATTGAGGTAGGTTCCCTCTATACCTACTTTCTGGAGAGTATTTTATCATAAATCGTTGTTGAATTTTGTTGAAAGCTTTTTCTGCATCTATTGAGATGATCGTATGGTGTTTATCCTTCATTTGTTAATATGGTGTATCACATTGATTGATTTGCATTTATTGAAGAATCCTTGCATTCCTGGGATAGACCCCACTTGATCATGGTGTATGATCCTTTTAATGTGCTGTTGGATTCTGTTTGCTAGTATTTTGTTGAGGGGTTTTGCATCAGTGTTCATCAGTAATATTGGCGTGTAGTTTTTTTTTTTGTGATATCTTTGTATGGTTTTGGTATCAGGGTGATTGTGGCCTTGTAGTATGAGTGTGGGAGTGTTCCTCCCTCTATTATATTTTGGAAGAGTTTGAGAAGGATAGGTGTTAGCTCTTCTCTAAATGTTTGATAGAATTCTTCTGTGAAGCCACCTGGCCCTGTACTTTTGTTTGTTGGAAGATTTTTAATCACAGTTTCAATTTCAGTGCTTGTGATTTTTCTGTTCATATTTTCTATTTCTGCCTGGTTCAGTCTTGGAAGCTTCTACCTTTCTAAGAATTTGTCCATTTCTTCCAGATTGTCCATTTTATTGGCATATAGTTGCTTGTAGTAGTCTCTTATGATGCGTTGTATTTCTGAAGTGTTCATTGTAACTTCTCCTTTTTCATTTTTAATTTTATTGATTTGAATCCTCTCCCTCTTGATGAGTCTGGCTAAAGGTTTATCAATTTTGTTTATCTTCTCAAAGAACCAGCTTTTAGTTTTATTGATCTTTGCTATTGTTTTGTTTCTATTTCATTTATTTCTGGTCTGAACTTTATGATTTCTTTCCTACTGCTAACTTTGGGTTTTGTTTGTTCTTCTTTCTCTAGCTCCTTTAGGGGTAAGGTTAAATTATTTACTTGAGATTTTTCAAGAAAAATCTGGTCCAATGTGTCATTTCAACCTTGTGTTTCCTTATTTATATTCATTTTTGGATGATCTGTACATTGGTGAACGTGGGGTGTTAAAGTCCCCTACTGTTATTGTGTTATGGTCAATTTCCCCTTTTATGGCTGTTAGCCTTTGCCTTATATATTGAGGTGCTCCTATGTTGGGTGCATAAATATTTACAATTATTATATCTTCTTCTTGGATTGATCCCTTGATCATTATGTAGTGTCCTTCTTTGTCTCTTGTAATAGTCTTTGTTTTAAAGTCTATTTTGTCTGATATGAGAATTGCTACTCCAGCTTTCTTTTGATTTCCATTTGCATAGAATATCTTTTTCCATCCCCTCACTTTCAGTCTGTATGTGTTCCTAGATCTGAAGTGGGTCTCTTGTAGACAGCATATAAGTGGGTCTTGTTTGTGTATCCATTCAGCCAGTGTCTGTCTTTTGATTGGAGCATTTAATCCATTAACATTTAAGGTAATTATCAACTTGTATGTTCCTATTACCATTTTCTTAACTCTTTTGGGTTTGTTTTTGTAAGTCTTTTCCTTCTCTTGTGCTTCCTGACTAGAGAAGTTCCTTTAACATTTGTTGTAAAGCTCATTTGGTGGTTCTGAATTCTCTTAGCTTTTGCTTGTCTGTAAAGGTTTTAATTTCTCTATTGAACCTGAATGAGATCCTTGCTAGGGAGAGTAATCTTGGTTGTAGGTTTTTCCCTTTCATCACTTTAAATATGTCCTGCCACTCTCTTCTGGCTTGCAGAGTTTCTGCTGATAGATCAGCTGTTAACCTTACGGGGATTCCCTTGTATTTATTTGTTGCTTTTCCCTTGCTGCTTTTAATATTTTTTCTTGGTATTTAATTTCTGATATTTTGATTAACGTGTGTCTTGGCATGTTTCTCCTTGGATTTATCCTGTATGGGAATCTCTGTGCTTCCTGGACTTGATTGACTATTTCCTTTCCCATGTTAGGGAAGTTTTCAACTAAAATCTCTTCAAATATTTTCTCACTTTCTTTTTCTCTTCTTCTTCTGGGACCCCTATAATTTGAATGCTGTTGTGTTTAATGTTGTCCCCAGAGGTCTCTGATACTGTCCTCAATTCTTTTCATTCTTTTTTCTTTATTCTGCTCTGTGGAAGTTATTTCCACTATTTTATCTTCCAGGTCACTTATCCATTCTTCTGCCTCAGTTATTCTGCTATTGATTCCTTCTAGAGAAATTTAATTTCATGTATTGCATTGTTTATCATTGTTTCTTTGCTCTTTAGTTTTTCTCGGTCCTTGTTAAATGTTTCTCGTATTTTCTTCATTCTATTTCCAAGATTTTGGGTCATCTTTACTATCATTACTGTGAATTCTCTTTCAGGGAGACGGCCTATTTCCTCTTCATTTGTTTGGTCTGGTGGGTTTTTACCTTGCTCCTTCATCTGCTGCATATTTCTGTGTGTTCTCATTTTGTTTAACTTACTCTGTTGGGGGTCTCCTTTTTGCAGGCTGCAGGTTCATAGTTCTGATAGCTTTTGGTGTCAGTCCCCAGTGGGTGAGGTTGGTTCAGTGGCTTGTATAGGCTTCCTGGTGGAGGGGACTTGTCCCTGTGTTCTGGTGGGTGGGACTGTATCTTATCTTTCTGGTGGGCAGGGCTGCATCCGGTGGTGTGTTTTGGGCTGTCTGTGAACTTAGTATGACTTTAGGCAGCCTCTCTGCTCATGGGTGGGGTTGTGTTCCTGTCTTGGTAGTTGTTTGTCATGGGGCTTCCAGCACTGGAGCTTGAGGGCTGTTGAGTGGAGCTGGGTCTTAGTGTTGAGATGGAGATCTCTGGGAGAGCTCTCGCCAATTGATATTACATCGGGCCAGGATGTCTCTGGTGGTCTAGTGTCCTGGACTCGGCTCTCCCACCTCAGAGGCTCAGGCCTGACACCTGGCCAGAGCACCAAGACCCTGCCAGCCACATGGCTCAGAAGAAAAAGAAGGAAAAAAGAGGAAAAAAATAATAATAAAATTTAAAAATAAAAAAAATAAAAATAAAGAAGAGAGCAACCAAACCAATAAACAATTCCACCAATGATAATAAGCATTAAAACTAGACTAAGATAAACACAAAAATCAGAACCAAGTCAGTCACAGACAACAAACCCCAAGTCTACAGTTGCTCCCAAAGTCCACCACCTCAGTTTTGGGAACATTTGTTTTCTGTTCAGGTGTTCCACAGATGCAGGGTTCATCAAGTTGATTGTGGGGGTTTAGTCTGCTTTTCCTGAGGCTGCATGGAGAAATTTTCCTTTCTCTTCTTTGTTCGTGCAGCTCCTGGGGTTCAGCTTTGGTTTTGGCCCCGCCTCTGTGTGTAGGTCGCCCTCAGGCATCTGTTCCCCACACACATGGGAAGGGATTAAAGCAGCGGCTGATTCGGCCTCCCTTGCTCACTCAGGCCAGGGAGAGGGAGGGGTACAGTAGTCATAATTGGAATGTGGGGTGAGCCTGCAGCGGCAGAGGCCAGCATGACTTTGCAACAGTCTGAGGTGTGCCGTCTGTTCTCCTGGGGCAGTTGTCCCTGGATCTCAGGACCCTGGCAGTGGCGGGCTGCACAGACTCCCAGGACAGTGTGGGTAGTGACCTGTGTTTGCACACAGGATTGTTGGTGGCAGCAACAGCAGTGTTAGCGTTTCATGCCCATCTCTGGTATCTGAGCTGATAGTCACAGCTCGCCTCTGTCTCTGGAGCTCGCTTAAGCAGTGCTCTGCCTTCTTTGGGCACACAGGGAAGGAATTCCCTCTCCTCTCACACCCCGAAACAAAGGTCTCTTGCCTTTTTGGCAGGTCCAGACCTTTTACCGGACTCCCTCCTGGCTAGCTGTGGTGCACTAGCCCCTTTCAGGCTGTGTTCACACAGCCAACCCCAGTCCTCTCCCTGGGGTCTGACCTCCGAAGCCTGAGCCTCAGCTCCCAGCCCCCACCTGCCCTGGCAGGTGAGCAGACAAGCCTCTCGGGCTGGTGAGTGCTGTCGGCACCGATCCTCTGTGCGGGAATCTCCCCGCTTTGCCCTCCGCACCCCTGTGGCTGCGCTGTCCTCCGTGGCTCCGAAGCTTCTCCCCCTCCGCCACCCGCAGTCTCCGCCCGCGAAGGGGCTCCTAGTGTGTGGGAACCTTTCCTCCTTCACAGCTCCCTCCCACTGGTGTGGGTCCCATCCCTATTCTTTTGTCTCTGTTTTTTCTTTTTTCTGTTGCCCTACCCAGGTACTTGGGGGTGTTTCTTGCCTTTTGGGAAGTCTCAGGTCTTCTGCTGGCATTCAGTAGGTGTTCTGTAGGAGCTGTTCCACATGTAGATGTATTTCTGATGTATTTGTAGGGACGAATGTGATCTCTGCGTCTTACTCCTCCATCATCTTGAAGGTCTCTTCTGTCTTATTCAATTAGCTATCTCTCTCCTTCACCTCAAATAAAATTACAGGGTCATCATTGCCAGGAAAAAAACTAATGATAGGCAAGAAAGCAATGTAACTGTTACAGATGATATTCATTGTTAGGAATTTAAAAATGAATTACACATACATACACACACACATAAATGTATATGTATATGCATGTGTGTGTATGATGGAAAGATAATTTCACATTTTCCAGTTATTTTCCAAATAGATATTACTGTCCTTGAAGCTAACCACCTGCAATTTGCTGAGAAAGTCACATACCAAGTCATGTGATCTCATATAATTTCTCCTAGTCCCTTCTCCAGCTTGTGGGTTTTACAAATGTCTCTGAAAAAATAACCAAATAAAACCCAAACAAACAAAGAAACAAAAAAAAAAAAGAAGAAACATACTACTTCTCATTGGGTATACATACGAGAATATAATTATGTGCATGTATAATGTAAATTGATTTCCCCTAAATAAGTCAAGCCAATATCTGCAAAAAAAGAGGTTCCAGTAGAATATGACAGTGTATAGCTGTGTAAACAGAGCACATTCTCTTCTTTAAGGATATATCAGGGTCTTACGATGGTTTGCAATTCAAGTCAATGCAAATTACGGCTTTACCCAGCTATCAATTTATTGTAATTCCAAGGACAATGTGATATTATATTTTGTTATTTCTTTTAAAATATTTATTTTTGTGTCAGTCTTAGGCCAACATCAAAAATTCCTTCTCTATCTTTAAATCACTATTTATAACAAAGGTATCTTTGTTTTTGTTTTTATTTTTAAATCTCCTTGTATTCAATTAACAGAATATTAATAGAAACTGTCAGTTTCTTAGCTCTTTATGCCACTGTCTGTCTAGTCGTTCACCAAAGCACTACATTTAGATATTGTCCTGCTAGATTACCTCCATTAAGTACTTTGGTATTTTGCAGACAACTAATTAACCTTTTGAACCTCATTAAGGAATAGTAAGGAGGAAGACAATTACTGAGTCTGGAATTTGGTCAGACTACTGAGGCTAATACATTATTATTAGGAAAGAAAAAAAAAAACAACCCTTAATCTTTTTAATGACTACAGATGATCAGAACATACAGTGTTAAATATTTGTTTAAGAGAACCCATATCTGGAGGAGAGGGCTCCAACAAAGGGCCAGGTCACAGACTCTGCCTAACCCAGAGGACAATGGCTGCCTCAAATTCACTAACTCCAATCCTTGCTACAGTGGCTACAATGACACTTTCTTGCATTGATATAACACTTCACAGTTTTCAGAATGCTGTCTCATTATTTCAGTTGATCCTTGGAACAGTTCCTTGAGGTACATGGCTCAGTATTATCATCTTTATTTGAGAGACAAATAAGGTGCCAAAAGAATAAATGATGTCTAAAGTATCACGAAGCTATCTAGTGTTGGAGCCTAGATTCAAACGATTCCCCCCACTGCAGTTTTTCTGACAATGCAACTTGATGGTTGTGTATTATTAACCAAGGATCCTCTCTGAACTCTGTCTAGTCATTTTTCCTTTATAAGCCTCAGTCATGTTTTCTCTGAATTCACTAAGGGGTGGCATTAGGACATCTCTGAGGACTGTTTTTAGCTCTGATGGTCTGCAGATCTTTGCAAAGTACACACTCTTGGCCTCTTGAGATTCATCAGGCCCTAGAACATAAGATGTGGCTTGCTTTTTCTTTCTCTTCCAGAAAGTTCCTGATGATTGCCACCCTGAGTGACCTGCTAAACTCCTGTTATGAGAAAAATGTGTTGCCTAAACATATCCCCAGAAAGAACATTATGAGCACACCTATAAAATCTGGCAATCAAATCTTTACTGAGTATTAACTACCTAAAGAGCCATGTGCTCAGAATTGAGGGAGGGAAAAGAGTAGAAATTAAGAAGCTTGTTCTCTAGATGGGGAACCCAGTTAAACTGAGAAGTTGCAGTTTCCTTTTAATCCTCGTAAATTGTAACTTGTTGAGAGATGAGAGAGTGGAAAGGGCTGAGGAAAGAGAGAGGAGGGCGTAGGCATAGGAGAGATGAGGAGGCATACGTGTGTGGTGCCAAAATGAGCTGAGATTAAGAGAAAAAATTGTGCTGTACTATGTAAAA
The DNA here is from genome assembly GCF_000442215.2 of Lipotes vexillifer. Lineage (NCBI taxonomy): Eukaryota > Metazoa > Chordata > Mammalia > Artiodactyla > Lipotidae > Lipotes > Lipotes vexillifer. The sequence goes on along the minus strand of NW_006784671.1, from coordinate 612,782 downwards.
GGAGGTAGAAGACCCACTTAGAAGGGACTAGCAAAGCAGAAATAGGAGACAAAAATAGTTACCCACAGCTTACTAGGATAGGAAATGAGGAGTTGACTGTCAGGCCTGTGACAGAGGAAAGGGGAAACTGTCTCCGTACTCCGAAGTTTGGGAATTTGGGAAACTAGATTTTGTTTAGTTGCCAGATTTAGCAAATAAAATTACAGGATGTTCAGTTAAATTGGAATTTTGTAAAAAAACTAAATACGTTTTTAGTGCATCTTCCCTGCAATATTTGAGACATATTTATATTCAGCAATCATTTGCTGTTTATCTGAAATTCAAGTTTAACTAGTTGCCTTGTATTTTTTTTTTTAATCTGGCAACCCTATTAACAGGAGAAATGTTACCTAAGAGCACTACTGTTGGGAGGAGATAAAGCAGTCCCCAAAATATTGTAGCAGACAGTGGGGCAGGGAGGAGGGTGGTGAGTACCACCCTTTCCAGCCTCCAGTTTTAAGTTCCAGCACATGGAGACCTTGAAGACATTACTTATTTTACCAGGACTTAGTATCCTCTTTTTAATATATTGTGACACTAAATCAGTCTCATTGGGGCATTCTGAGTATTAAATAAGTATACACACATACAGACACATGCACACGTGAATATAGGGATACATAGACATTTCATATAGTTACATATGTAAAATATATGTAAACAGTCCCTGGAATATGGCAGTCGTTCAATAAATTTTAACCATTGTTATCCAAATATCTTGTGATATGAGCTTTCTCCTGGGTAACACCCAGGAATGGTTTCTGGAACACATGGCAATTTCCTGATGATCCCATATATTTGAGGGACAAGCCAAAACTTCCAGCAGTCATATGGACAGATACTATTTTAATTTGGGAATTAAAAGGAAGTGGGAACTTAAAACTTGATGATATCTGAGTTATTCATTCTTTCTGGGCTAACAATATTGATTAATTTATTCCTTCCTTCATCCATCCATTCAACAAACATTCATTTAGCAGGTAGTATAGTACCTGGTACATGATGATTGCTCAGTATATTAGTCCTTACCATGGGATCATTTTTAAATATTATAAAGGCCATTTGCTAAGAGAGTAGATTACAGGGTTTATATCTGACCTAGTCAGGAGTACCAAGAAAGTGATATTTTAGCTAAGTTTTTGAAGCATGAATAAAAATAAGCCAGTCAAAGTTTAGTGGGAAGAATATTCTGAGCATAAAAAAAGGGTACGTAAAGACCTAGATGTGAGAAATAAGGTATATTTCTGGTACCCGCAAGAACCCCAGTCTAGGGGAAGTAGAGAAAGCAGGTTGAAAATTTCGTAGAATGAAGGGAAGACTCAGGTCGTGCAAGGTCTTGTAGGTGTGTTAAGGTTTGGGGACTTTTTGCCACAAATCAGAGAGAAAAAATAAGTAGAGTGACAGTATCAGGTCTTTGCTTCCAAAAGATCCCTGTAGCTGCTGGGAGAGTGACTTGCAGTATATCTGTGGCATCTGAATTATATGTATTAAGATGTTAAATATATTAAATATTTGTCATTCTGCTTTCCTTAGCCTGACCTTGAAGAACTTATGCAATGTGCTTCCAACTTAACTTGCTTTGAGTTCTCAGAAAACAGGTTTCATCTCTCTTTTTTCCTTTTTCTTTCTTTCTTATTTATTTATTTATTTATTTTTATATATACATGTATCTATTCTTTTTCAAATTCTTTTCCCATTTAGGTTATTACAGAGTACTGAGCAGAGTTCCCTGTGCTATACAGTAGGTCCTTGTTGGTTATCTATTTTAAATATAGCAATGTGTTATACATGTCAATCCCAAACTCCCAATCTATCCCTCCTCTCACATTTCTCCCCTGGTAACCATAAATTCATTCTCTAAGGCTGTGAGTCTGTTTCTATTTTGTAAATAAGTTCATTTGTAACCTTTTGTTAGATTCCACATATAAGCAATGTCATATATTTGTCTTTCTTTGTCTGACTTACTTCTCTTAGTCTGATAATCTCTAGGTCCATCCATGTTGCTGCAAATGGCATATTTCATTCTATTTATGGCCAAGTAATATTTCATTGTATATATGTACCACATCTTCTTTATCCATTCTTCTGTTGATGGACATTTAGGTTGCTTCCATGTCTTGGCTACTGTAAATAGTACTGCAATGAACATTGGGTACATGCATCTTTTCGAATTATGGTTTTCTCCAGATATATGCCCAGGAGTGGGATTGCTAGATCATATGGTAGCTCTGTTTGCAGTTTCTTAAAGAACCTCCATACTGTTCTCCATAGTGGTTGTACCACTTTACATTCCCTCCAGCAGTGTAGGAGGGTTCCCTTTTCTCCACATCCTCTCCAGTAATTATTGTTTGTAGATTTTTTGATGATGGCCATTCTGACTGGTGTGAGGTGATATCTCATTGTAGTTTTAATTTGCATTTCTCTAATAATTAGTGATGTTGAGCATCTTTTCATGTGCCTCTTGGCCATCTGTATGTTTTCTTTAGAGAAATGTGTATTTAGTCCTTCTGCCCATTTTTTGATTGGGTTGTTTGTTTTTTTGATATTGAGCCACATGAGCTGTTTGTAAATTTTGGAGACTAATCCCTTGTCGGTTGCATCGTTTGCAAATATTTTCTTAAGTAGTATATTCTAGATTTAAAATCCATTCTTAGGGCTTCTCTGGTGGCACAGTGGTTGGGAGTCTGCCTGCCGATGCCGGGGACACGGGTTCGTGCCCCGGTCTGGGAGGATCCCACATGCCGCGGAGCGGCTGGGCCCGTGAGCCATGGCCGCTGAGCCTGCGCGTCCGGAGCCTGTGCTCCGCAACGGGAGAGGCCACAACAGTGAGAGGCTTGTGTACCGCAAAAAAAAAAAAAAAAAAAAAAAAAAAATCCATTCTTAGCTCTCTCACTGGACTGTCAGTTCCTTGAAGGCAGTCACTGGTGTCCTCTATCAACCTCCTAGATGTGCTATGCACAGTACAATTTGTGTCAAAAATAAGTGAGTAAATACTTATTCTCTAAGCAAATGAATACAAGTAAATAAATAAATAAATAAATAAATAAAAGGCTGAATTGGCATGATTTATTTCAAATCTCAGTGCCCTCTATTACTGATCATTTTATTTTAGCAAGACTAAGTTGTATTACTTTCAATGTAAAATAATTTGTGATAACTCTGAGGCTTTGAGAATAAAAGAATGAGTTTTTCTTTTTTAAAAAATTTAAAAAATTTTAATGCAATTTTTAAAGGTTACTTTCCATTTTCAGTTATTACAAAATATTGGCTATATTACCCATGTTGTACAGTACATCCTTGAGCCTATCTTAATCTTTTTAAAGGACTATTTTGTTTTTGCCTGAAAAGTACCACTTTCTATTCGGAGGTTCTATCCATTTGCTTACTGGACAGAACAAGAGACATTGTCTAATCTCTCCCACACATGCACAGGTATAATCTTTAAAGCTGCTAAAAGAATGGAATATTGCAATGTGTAATTATCTATCCTAGATTCAAGTTCCAGATAAGTAGCTATCATGTATAAACTAACTTTTGTTAAGTCTTTAGTAAACCAGATCTATAATTCTACAGGAGAGAGAAAATTTGGATATTCATGAAGTTATGTGCTGTGTGCCCTTTCACTGTCAAACTCATCCTCCTATCACAGACACATACATCATCATCATCATCATCATCATCCTTTTCCATCATCTACAGCTAAAGTGACAGTTTATTTCCATGCTCAAAATTGTGTGTTCCTTTTTGAGTTTACTGTTATCTTCTGGAGGCTACATATCAAAGGATGAAGGAGAGGACATCAGGCCATCCCTCTGGAAGCTTGCACCTCTCAGTAGGACATTTCCAACTATAAGTGTAAGATGCTAGGAAGAATGTTTGAACATCTACTACTTTCCAGACCTCCTTAATAGGAACTAATGGAGAGGGGAGATAGAAATGATTATGTGTAACTCCTATTATCCAGATGCTTAGTATCTAGTCTTCTTGAGATATATTGATATCTATAATTTTAATCTGTAACTTATGAAAGACAGCTGGGCCTTACGTTGTTCATATTATCCTTCTCCCTCCCCGTGCCCTTTGGGGATGATAGTGTATAATTCTTACTTCTAAGTCTGGTCCAGCAGATGAAAGTTTTGAGATAGTTTCTCCATGGGATTACCATACCAAAACATACACTGAGTTCTCTAAACCAATTTGTCAAAGATTTAAAAAAATAAGTTAACCATCTAAAGTTATCTCCCAAAGTGAAGAAGGTCAAAGACAGCATGTCACTCTAACTAGGACCAGCAATTCACAACTGATGTTCCCCTGATATGCCAAAACCATTTTAGCATCTTACCCAGATCATAAATAACTTGATGAGTAATATGATAAAAAGGAAACATAGGGATCATTACTTGGCTGAAAAATTAGGTTCAAGGATAATGTGTCCCAACTTGAAATGAGAATTACCTTTTTCCTCCAGCGTAATATCTGGAGCCAGATTTATATTTGAATATGTAACTCAAAATGAAAACAACATTTTTTTTAACCTCTTCATATATTGTAAATGAGTTCCACATGTTTGTATCAAATGTAGTAAAATCTACATGTCATATCTCACAACATTTTAAAAAATGTCTAAACATTTTTCTGACTCAAGTGCAACTCGTTGTCAGAGTAGGGAACTCTACTGGCGGTCTGTCCATACACATTGTAGAGGACTTCCCCTCTTCATTTGAGCTGCAATATGTTTAAAAACAAAAAGCATTCCTAGACACCATGTGTTTTACCATCTAATAGACAGTGGATAATTAGATATGAAAGGTATGGTTATAACGTCAACAGGACTAGAAACGTAAAGTGAGGGAAACAGGTAATATTAGGAGATTTTAGCTTAATGTAAAAAGGCTTTCTTGAATTTGGATTTCCTAGATTCTGTTGGAAGAGAGCAGTGGTGAAGGATTATGACTAGAGGCTCTATCATATGTAGAATAGGTTACTGGAGAGCTTGTGCAGAGCCTTGACTGAGAGCAGTGTTACAGGATGTGGTTTAGAGAACATGTTGCGGGAAAGAGAAAAGTAGATCCAGCTGCTCAAATATGGCAAGCTGAAGTGGGAGGTCCTTAGACATACAAGCAGAAGAAACATTGTAGTCCTACTGGAGACCTTCCAGAAGTTCAGCAAATATTGGAGAAAACATCATTTTTTTGCCAGACACTTCACATGCATTGACTCATATTGACTCATTTAGTGTTCTCAAAAACCCCAGGTAGTATTATTGTAACGATTATACAGGTGGAGAGACCAAGATGCAGAAAATGGTGTAAGATCATAGCAGGGCTGGAATTCAAACCCAAGCTTGTTTTATTCTAATGCCCTTATGCTTTCCAGTCTAACACACTGACTCTCAGCACCTATGGCATGTTATTTTGAATAACCCTTAATGGTTATATTTCTTGGTTAAGGGTAGAATTTTTTTGAAAATCAGTTCTAAAAAATGCGGTAGATGACAGTATGGCTTTTGGTAAACAATAACAACAAAACAAAACGAGGCATCATCAGAAGGTACTAAACACATGTACATCCAAAACTGGTTCTAAGGTCTGTAATTTTTAAATTTATTTTATTTTTAATTGAAGTTTAGTTAATTTACAATGTTGTGTTAGTTTCAAGTGTACAGCAAAATGATTCAGTTATACATATACATATATATATATATGTATTTTCTTTGAGATTTTTTTCCATTATTGATTATTACAAGACATTGAACATAGGACAATAAGGGCCTACTGCATAGAACAGGGAACTATACTGAGGTCTGTAATTTAAGAACTACCATATGACCCAGCAATTCCACTACTGGGCATATACCCTGAGAAAACCATAATTCAGAAAGAGTCATGTACCACGATGTTCATTGCAGCTCTATTTACAATAGCCAGGACATGGAAGCAACCTAAGGGTCCATCGACAGATGAATGGGTAAAGAAGATGTGGCACATATATACAATGGAATATTACTCAGCCATAAAAAGAAACGAAATTGAGTTATTTGTAGTGAGGTGGATGGACCTAGAGTCTGTCATGCAGAGTGAAGTAAGTCAGAAAGAGAAAAACAAATACTGTATGCTAACACATATATATGGAATCTACAAAAAAAAATAATAAAATGGTTCTGAAGAACCTAGGGGGCAGGACAGGAATAATGATGCAGACGTAGAGAATGAACTTGAGGACATGGGGAGTGGGAAGGGTAAGCTGGGACGAAGTGAGAGAGTGGCGTGGACATATATACACTACCAAATGTTAAATAGATAGCTAGTGGGAAGCAGCTGCATAGCACAGGGAGATCAGCTCGGTGCTTTGTGACCACCTAGAGGGGTGGGATAGGGAGGGTGGGAGGGAGGGAGACGCAAGAGGGAGGAGATATGGGGATATATGTATATGTATAGCTGATTCACTTTGTTATAAAGCAGAAACTAACACACCATTGTAAGGCAATTATACTCCAATAAAGATGTTAAAAAATTAGAAAATAAAAAATACAGCTGGGCAAGTACAGGGCTTGTAGGCCTGCAGGTGCAGCCCAAAAGGTATCTTTTCAGAAATGCTTATTATGTATCTGCAATCCTATGAGAACATTTAGCAAATTGAGGCTTGTAATGCTCAATAGTACTAATCAATCACTCAGTCACACTTAGGTGACTGCTAATTAGTTGCAGCAGACAAGCAGGCATAAGCACAAAGAGTAGACCACTTGTTTAGCTACAAAGGGGAAACAAAAACAGAAGAAAAGCTTCTATATAAATAGTCCAGATTGATATTGATTAATCAGGCAGCAGGAAAAAAGGCTTTCAACACATAATGGTGAGTACACGTATGTCTAAATATATGCAACTGTAGGTCCAATATTTAAGTGGGATTATACCTGTCCCTGTGCTCTCTCCAAAGACAGCTTATTTGGATGCCAGGGGGCACCTCCATGGGAAAGAGGAACATGATAATCTTTCTGACACTTGCAGGAGGAATGCTTTTTTAAATTATTCAAAATTAAGATAATTCTGGATCTTCTTTTGTTTCTTTCCTCTCCCTGTGGTTTCCACGTTGAAGTAGGTTTAATATAATGTCTCATCATCTTTTCACTTTTTACGTTATTCATGCAAGTCAAACAGTTATTCACAACCAGTCGTCTCTTGGGGAAGACTGGGGCAAGAAGGTAGAGCAGGCAGGAAGTTACCACTAGAGTTTCAAGAGCTCTGAGTAAGGTGTGGGTGTGGGTCCTTTACTGAGCAACAAAACCACAAGAGTAAGTGACTTTCTTTCAAGTCTCAATATTTACTCCATAGAGAAAGTGACAATAGTCCTTCAAGGAGCTAGATACTGGAGCATAACTTCCAAATCTAATCTAGCCTAACAGTTTAAGGAAAAGGAAAATTGTTTCAATAGACATTTCATACAGTGCAATCAATATCCAGTCTGTGTGAAAGCAACAATTGTTAACTGGTTTTCAGAGAAGAGCATGCATCATACTCAGGCTGACTTGATTGTTTTGACTGACCAGGGCATTCATTCATTTTGATCTTTTTCACTAAATGGTCAAGTCAGTGAAAATAAGGCACATGGTATGGTACGGTACGTAGTGGTACATACCTGGGTTTATTTTTTTTATTATTTTTTTTATTTATTTATTTTTTTTCCTTGCGTTATGCGGGCCTCTCACTGTTGTGGCCTCTCCCATTTGCGGAGCACAGGCTCCGGACGCGCAGGCTCAGCGGCCATGGCTCACGGGCCCAGCTGCTCCGCGGCATGTGGGATCCTCCCGAAACGGGGCACGAACCCGCGTCCCCTGCATCGGCAGGCGGACTCTCAAGCACTGCGCCACCAGGGAAGCCCCATACCTGGGTTTATTATTCAAGTTCCACCACTTACTTGCCAGGTGATATTGAGTAATTGACTTTAAACTCCGAGTCTCAGTTTTCTCACCTTTAAAATCCTAGTAATAGAATCTGACTGTAAGGGTTAAATTAGATGATGTATACAAAGATCCTACTAGAGTACCTGGCACATACAGATACTCAATAAAAATCAGCCTCCCCATTCTTTCCTCAGCCCACTGGGTGTTTATGGACACAAACATAAATGGACTAAAGAGTTTCATATTAATTTTTGGCCAGTATACTCATTACTGTTATGCTCAGTTTATAGTCTGGTCTTAAAATAATATTTGTGTGGCCAATTCATCCAAAGAAATCTAGATTAATAGTTGATTTGGGTAACATTATTCTAATTAGAGGGATTTATTCTAAGCATTGTTAGTCTCTGTTTTTCTGGAATCAAGTAGATTATGTTGTTCCAAGTTCAACTGAGTATTTTCAAATAAAACACTTCATAGTATATGAATGTAAGTAATATGTTCTAGTATTCTCCCATATATAGATATATCACAACAATTTACACATTGCCCGTTTCTGGTATTATAATTTCTAGGAAAAATAAGGTCAAGCTGGTATGTGGGGAGTAGGAAGGACATTAACATTGGATGTCATGGATAGAGAAATTTCATGGGATCATAGGCAGCACGATAAATGAATGAGGAAGGGAAGCAAGAGGAAGAAATGGAGAAGAGGAACCAACAAAAGTAGTAAAAACATCCCCATCCAAAATAAACAAATAATAAAAGTTATCATTTATCAGTAACTCTTTAAACCACACTTTCAAGTGAACACTTTTAATTTTGTTAAAAGTGCTATTATTGTCTGTATTCCACAGATGATGAAACAGAGGCCCAGGAGGGGATTAAACAAACTGCTGAAGATAGTGGAGCTAGCTAGTAATAGATCTGGGATTTAAATCTGTGACTAGAAAAAGGCCAAGTCTATTTTCTTTTCTCTGTGCAATGCTTTGCATTGTGTTCTAAGACAGAGGTCAACAAACTATGACTGCAGGCCAGATCTGGCCCTGTGGACATTTTATTTGTAAATAAAGTTTTATTGGAACATAGCCAGGCCCACTCACTTATGTGTTGCCTATAGCTGCTTTCTTGCTACAATAGCACAGTGGATAAGTTGCGTCAGAGACCACAGGACCCACAAAGCTGACAATATTCACTGTATTATCCAACCAAAAAAGTTGCCAACTTCCTGTTCTAAGAGCAAATATATGAGTTTAGCTACCAAGAAGATATTTTTCTGGAAAGATAGCTAAAGTAATCATTGGTTACTGAAATGGAAAAATAAATGGTTTAGAAATCAAATCCAATTAACATTTTAGGGCACGGTAACCTGTCATTCTCTCATTTCAACCCTCACAATAACCCTATGTAGTGGGTGTGACTATTTTATACAAAGTTGGAAACTGAAGCTCAAAGATCTGAAGGTACTCATTTGCCCAAAGTTGCAGTTAGGCAGTGAATAAGGCTGATATTTGAACCCAGACCTGTCTTACATCAAGTCTAGTGCTATTTACACCACATTTGAAAATCTAACTAGGAATATAGGTATAGGTGATGAGCAGCAGGGGGAATATGAAGCCAAATTTCCTGATTTCTTTAACTGGAAGGATTTCCTGTTTTCTCAGTACTCAGCAAGAACAAGTAGAAAAGAAAGACTGTGTAAAGTCCCTGTCGGGAAGGGAGCAAAGAGCAGAGTTGTTCTTAAAGAAGAAGCATGGTAAGTATCTGATTTATGCATGAAATCTGTAAATGTTGCCATAGGAAAAACATGGTAGGAACTGTGATCATGAATTCATTAGGAAACCTGTGAAGGAAGGGGTCATGAAGAGTCTTGACCCCAGGGTTGGTGCAGGAAAGCGATTAGGGATCAAAGGAAAGATTTTTTGGAAAGTTGCCTTAGTATAGACCTCTCACACTCAAGATCAGGAGATCGGGGGACACTGCTGTAGGAATGGCTTCTTGGGAATTCCCTGGTGGTCCAGTGGTTAGGATTCCACGCTCTCAGTGCCAAGGGCCCCGGTTTGATCCCTGGTCGGAGAAGTAAGATCCCACAAGCCATGAGGCACGGCCAAAAAAAGAGAAAAAGAAAGGGGTGGCTTCTTTGTCATTCATGTTGCTTGTCATCGGTTCAGTCAAGTTCCACTATGTTAGCTCTCCAAATTCCAGGGCTATTTGGGGCTGGGGTGGAGCCTCAGGTGATTTTTTTTTTTTTTAGGTAAGAAGTGGGTTTATTTAGAGAGAAACACACTCCACAGACAGAGTGTGGGCCATCTCAGAAGGTGAGAAAGGCATCAGGGTATGGGGTTGTCAGTTTTTATAGGAGTAGGTAATTTCATAGGCTAATGAGTGGGAGGAATATTCCAGCTATTTCAGGAAGGGGTGGGGATTTCCAAACATTGGGCCACCACCCACTTTTTGATCCTTATGGTTGGCCTTGGAACTGGCATGGCGCCTGTGGGTGTGTCATTTAGCTTGCTGATGTGTTACAATGAGCTTGTATACTGAGGCTCAAGGTCTAGTGGAAGTTGACTTGTCGGCTGTCATGGACCCATTTGATTCTAATCAGTTTATGACATGTCCTTGGGCTATGTCATTCTTTCAAAGGTTGTGCCCTGCCCCCTTCCCTCCAGTTTCATTCCCACGTCAGAGATTTTACTCCCATATTCTTGCAGGAAGCAGAAGGGCAATGGTCCGTCTTCTGTAACTGCTTCAAGGCTGAGTAAGGGCATCACCCTGCCTGTCAGGGATTAAAAATCCCTGGATGCCAGATCTAGGGGCCCCAGGGGCAGGACAGCTCCTTGTTTTAAGTCAGCATAGGCTGGAATCCTCGCATAGCCATCATCTTGGTGTGGAACTGTTGTAACTGCTTTCATAGACTTTCTATGAATCTCCTTGATGATGAAGCACTTTTTGTAACAGCATCAGAGTAAAAAAAATCTATAAATGACAAAAGACTTAAAAGGCATGGTAAAAATCTGATTACCGTGTAATCGATAAAGAAACTTGGTTACAATAACCAGAATTACGAATGATTACATTTAACTTAACATACCAAATAATCCTCGTTAAATATTTCTCTTTTAAGATACCTCAGGGGACCTCTAAAGTACCCCAAAGTTCACTGGAAATCAAAAGAAACTTAATTAAAATTTGATATTTGGGAAGTTTGTTAAAAAGTTTTAAAACACTTGGTCAAATAAGATCATAGGTCACTGTGAGACAATACTTATTCTTTAACCAAAGTTACAAAAGATCTCAAAAGCAAATACAGATCACTTAAAGTCAAAGAAACTCATACTATCTGTTATTAAAAGCAGCATTTCAGGGCTTCCCTAGTGGCACAGTGGTTAAGAATCTGCCTGCCAATGCAGGGGACATGGGTTCAAGCCCTGGTCTGGGAAGATCCCACATGCCGTGGAGCAGCTAAGCCCATGGGCCACAACTACTGAGCCCATGCTCTAGAGCCTGCAAGCCACAACTACTGAAGCCCGTGTACTGCAACTACTGAAGCCTGCGCACCTAGAACCTGTGCTCTGCAACAAGAGAAGCCACCGCAACGAGAAGCCCTCATACCACAACGAAGAGTAGCCCCCGCTCACCACTAGAGAAAGCCCGCACACAGCAATGGAAGACCCAACACAGCCAAAAAATAAATAAATAAATAAATAAATAAATATATAAAAAGCTTTATTTCAAGAAAACTTTGGAGGGAGAAGCCAAATCCAGTATTGTCCCAGCCTACTCCCAACAAAATCCATTTTCCCAACTAAATTTAATCCAATCTTAAAAAATCCTGATCATGCTGACAACTCTTCAGTATGTTTTCTCTCATTCCTCCTACCTTCTTTTACTGAAAACATACAAATTTATAACAGATAGAATAAGGTTTTATTTCATCTCTAGTAAACCTAGGTACAACAGAAGTGTTATACTCAACATTGATGACTCTAAAGACATGTATATATTAATCAAACCAACAAGTTTAAGCCACCTTCAATACCCGATATCAGTTTAGTACTGAATATTTTCCAGATGACATGAACCTGAAATTCATTCTGGCCAGATTATTTTCTGAGTATTTATATAAGCACTTAATTTTTTAAAAAGCCAATTAAGTAGAGCTCTTTTACAAATTAATTTTTGGCAATACCATACACCTACAACACACATATAGATACATATAAACACACAAACAAACACAAAGCCTTCATAGTTCCCATTCCAAAATTTCAATCCTGAGTCAGGTACAACATAAAGCCCATCAGTTACAAGGGGTTGGATTCAAATTGGGCTTCTGGCAGATGGAACAAATCAAGGTCACCTATCTAGATGTCTAAACCCATTTTGCTAGTGTTTACAGAAAAGACACTTAGGATTTCTATTTATCTTGACAAGTTAAGTTCTAAATTACTTTACACTCTTTTTTCTTAACTTATTTTTATTTATTTAGTTTTGGCTGTATTGGGTCTTTGCTGCTGTGCATGGTCTTCCTCTAGTTGTGGTGAGTGGGGGCTACTCTTCATTGTGGTGCGTGGGCTTCTCATTGCAGTGGCTTCTCTTGTTACAGAGCACAGGCTCTAGGTGTGCGGGCTTCAGTAGTTGTGGCATGAGGGCTCAGTAGTTGTGGCTTGTGGGCTCTAGAGCTCAGGCTCAGTAGTTGTGGTGTACACGCTTAGTTGCTCCGCAGCATGTGGGATATTCCCAGACCAGGGCTTGAACCCGGATTCTTAACCACTGCGCCACCTGGGTTCCTGAGAAGACCAGATAGGACATATTCATCTGAAAGGTACAGGCAAGTTCCTCCTAGGATGTTTCCTGTTTGTTTCCCGTTTGTTTAATATTTACAAGCCTCTTAAGAGAAATAGGGAAGGTTTTGGGAGTGGTAAAAGGATGGATGGGTTTTGGATTAGTTTTGGAGCCACACCTCTGGTCCTGTAAAGACTACATTTGTAAAACAAGGACAGTTTTGTTTTCTTTTTCAAAGAATTGGGTGGTTACCTCAACGATATTGAAGGACTGATATAACCCATTCACCTATGTTGGAAAGTTTTACTTTTTCTCATTTAGTTTAGGGGGCCTCAGGTGATTCTATTATGCAGCGGATTGAGATCCACAGTCTCAAGCAGAAAGTATCATTCTGGAGCCTGCATCAGTGATTTTGCACAGGCTCTCTTGAATGCACTCTACTCTTCTTCAGTCTGTCAAAACCCCCTTATCCTCCAAGACCAAAATCAAATATTGTCCCTGACCTTTCTAGTAGAGTGGATATATTATATATGAGTGTGTATGGCCTTTTATCTTATTTTATCCAACAGCTGCTCACCCCAAACTGAATTCTTTGAGGGCAGGGACTGATTCTTACTAAATTTTTTTTTTAACGTTAGCCTCTAGAGCAAGGCTATACACATAGTAAACATTCTATAAATACTTTTAATGACAACCCTTTTGAAATAGAATTATATGTTTAGGCAGACTAAATACAGGCTCCTTTATTAAATTGGAACTAACACTTTGCCCATTCAGTCATGTGAATTTCAGGTATCCCCTATACATAACCCCCACCACATGTGTACAGTGCATAAAGCTTTCTCAGGGCCACTCTATTTGGCCAGGATTGGTTGAGGTTAACCTATCCTTATTTCTTAACACAGTGCCTGACAAATACTACAAGTTAAATAAATATTTCATAAGATAATTGTTGAATAAAGGAATCAGCAGAAGTAATTTAAAGGTAAGAGGCAAATACCATTGTCTTTGACAATATATAAAAGCAGAATTAGGAATCCAAAGAGTGATTCTTTACTAACTCCTTAATGTTCCCTAACAGACTATCTGAAAGGGAGGTAGAGTTTGTGGATACAGAGCAGGTTGCTAATAGGGAATCACAAATCTGGCAGAAATCAAAATGAAGATAGGCTGCAAAGGTAAATGTTTCTGTCTAACACAGACTCTGGTAGTGCAGGCAGTGACTCTATTTGAAGAGTTACTTGACACATTAAGCTTGCTTCTCTGGAAAGTGTCTGAGAAGTATTTGATTAAAGTTCTAGGCTTCATTTTCAATTGAATAAAATGTAACTTAAATTTCCACACCCATTTTGCTGCACTGTAATGCTGTAATGACAGTTACTCCTCAGACAGACTATATCGGGGCTTACTGGAAAGAAGACAAAGGCATATCTTCTTAGACACTATTCCAAGAGTGAGCAAGATGTCAACAACATTTATTGAAAATCTTCTGTGTGAGAATCCTTCACCATCAGCCTCATTCAGATCAGGCCATTGATTCTCTCTACCTGAAAACTTAACCTTTGCACAGTGCCTGAATTAGGTTTGAACGGCGCTTATTGAATTGCCACCATACCCGGGATGGGAGTGGTGGTGAATCATTCTGTCTAGTATAAACTAACTACATGGTAGATCTACAACCCTGGTTTTCAAGCAGAGTTTTGTATCAGAATTGTCTAGAGAACATTTAAATCAAAGCTTATTGAAAAATCTCTAATCTTTAACCATTCCCTGCCATCACCTCCCAAGGGGAGATTCTAATACACCCTTGTTGAAGAGGGAAGTGAAATTTTAAAACGTAAACTTTTAAATGCTCCTCAGGTGATTAAGGCATGCTTTCTTTGCCCCTCTGCTCCTCAAGAACAATTAGCACAGTGTGAGGATTCTTACAGGGCTCCCATAATCTTGCCTGTGTTGCTCACACCCATACCATTACTCTCATAGGCAGTTTTGAATGGTAGGAAAGAGTATGATCTCCATATTTGAATCCATGTTGAGGAATCTATTTGTTGAATGACCCTGGGCAAATCAGTTAAGCTTTCTGAGCTCAATTTCTTCATTTCTCAAATGGAAATAATAACACCAATGTCATGGGCTTAACAGGATGATTAAAGTGTCCAAAACTCTTAGGAGATGCCCAGAAGAGTCTTTGTATCAGCAAGAATTTAGTCAGGAAAACCACAAGCAAAAGAATGGCTTTTCTTCCTCTTTATCCTTCTAAATCTTACACAAAATCCTCCCATTAGTAGATTCTAAATTAGAACCCTTCTGGCAAGAGGATCTGGGAAATGTTTCCAGCCTTCCTGCCCCAAAGATACAGGGAAGAGCATGGAAAGGAGTGAAGATAGTATTGAGATGCCAAATGCCAATCTAATATAACACTCAATAAATGGTCAATAGAAATGATCATTTATATTTATTGGTCTGCCTGTGGATTAGCACTGGGTCTTGGTACTCTACCCTGGATCCAGTCCTATTTGACTGAGGTGTGATGACTTCTCACTAGCCTGGTGTAGCAGAAAGAACACAAACTGTGGAGGCAGGCATAATGGGGTTGGGACCCTTACTCTAGCTGACATGTGATGCACGTCCCTGAACAAGACTGGATTGCTGGTGATCTCTCTAGGGCCCAAACGTTTCTATCTGAGCTTCTCTCTTCCTCTTGGTTTCAGCTTTAGACCATTTATGACTTCCTTCTACTATTATATTCCTGTACGTCCTCCAGCAAATCCCATCCAATTACAATATCTATAATTTCCTTTTTTAGACTTCATTAAGTGAGGCTGCTTGGAGAAACAGAAAAAAACGATAGACTGGGAATCAGATCTCAGTTGCAGCACACAGAAGCTGTGCACCGTTTAAAGTTTTACTTAATCTTGTTGCGCTGTTGTTTTCATTATTTGTAAAATGGCCCCTAGAGAAGTTTATTCAGACAATCATGACGTATTCATTCACTCTTGTCACTTTGCTATGGCTTTGATTCCCTGTACTATATGGTATATCCTTGCTGCTTATCTATTTTATACATAGTAGTTTGTATCTATTAATCCCATAACCCTAATTTGTTTCTCCCGCCTTCCTTCTTTCCTTTGGTAATCACAAGTTTGTTTTCTATATCTGTGAGTCTGTCCCTGTTTTGCATACACATTTGCTTCTATTGTTTTTTAGATTACACTTAGAAGTGATATTTGTTTTTCTCTGTCTAATATCACTAAGCATAATATTCTCTAGGTCCATCCACATTGCTGCAAATGGCAGTATTTCATTTTTTATGGCTAAGTAATATCCTACTGTATATCTATCTATCTATCTATCTATCTATCTATACCATCTATAGATAGTTTCTATACTATCTCTTAATCCAATCATTTGTTATTGGGCACTTGGATTTCTTCCATGTCTTGGCTATTATAAATAGTGCTGCTATGAACATTGGGGTGCATGTATCTTTTTGAATTATTGTTTTTGATTTTTCCAGATATATACCCAGGAGTGGAATTGCTGAATCATATGGTAGTTCTATTTTTAGTTTTTTTGAGGAACCTCCATACTGTTTTCCATAGTAGCTGCACCGATATGCATTCCTACCAACAGCATATAAAGGTTCCCTTTTCTCCACACCCTCTCCAATATTTGTTATTTGTAGACTTTTTGATAATAGCCATTCTGACAGGCGTAACGTGATACCTCATTGTGGTTTTGACTTGCATTTCTCTAATAATTAGCGATGTAGAGCATCTTTTCATGTGCCTGTTAGCCATATGTATGTATTCTTCAGAAAAATGTCTATTCAGGTATTCTGCCCATTTTTTAATTGGGCTGTTTGTTTTTTTGATATTGAGTTGTATGAGCTGTTTGCACATTTTAGATAGTAACTCCTTGTCCATTGCATCATTTGCACATATTTTCTCCCAGTCAGTAGGTTGTCTTTTTGTTTTGTCAGTGGTTTCCTTTGCTGCACAGAAGTTTTATTTTGTTTTGTTTTGTTTTTATTAACTCCAGACTTTATTTGAATTTCACCAATTTTTCCATTGATATCCTCGTTCTGTTCCAGAATCCAGTCTCTGGTACCATTTTGCATTTGGTTTTCTTTTTCATCAGTCTGCTCTGGTCTCTGACAGTGTCTCAGATTTTCCTTGTTTTCCATGATAGTCCCAGCCAGGTATCCTGGAAAATGTCTCCAGATCTGGGTTTTTCTGATGTTTATTTCATGAAGGGATCCATGTTATGTCTAAGTTTTGGAAAGAATACCACAGAGGTGAAGTGCCCTTCTTGGTGTAATCTCCATTTCTGAGAACACCTGCTCTAGTTTTTTTTTTAAATAATTTTTATTGGAACATAGTTGCTTTTCAATGTTGTGTTAGTTTCTGCTGTACAGCAAAGTGAATCAGCTATATGTATACATATATCCCCTCTTTTTTGGATTTCCTTCCCATTTAGGTCACCACAGAGCATTGAGTAGAGTTCCCTGTGCTATACAGTAGGTTCTCATTAGTTATCTGTTTTATACATAGTAGAGTATATATGTCAATCCCAATTTCCCAATTCATCCCACCCCCCCTTCCCCCTTTGGTACCTGTGCAAAAAGTTTTTAAGTTTAATTAGGTCCCATTTGTTTATTTTTGCTTTTATTTCTTTTGCCTTAGGAGACATGCAAAAGAATATTGCTACTATTTATGTCAAGGTGTGTTCTGCCTATGTTCTGTTCTAGCAGTCATGGTTGTTTATCTTAAAGATGGCTGCTCTCAGTTCCTTCCCACCCTATATGTATAAGTCTTGCCTCCAACAAGAAATGGAGCTCTTCCCTCCAGTTTCTTGAATTCTGATTAGCCCAGACTACTTGGACCAATAGAATATGGCAGAAGTGATGCTGTGTAACTTCTGAGGCTAAATCATAAGTAGCCATGCAACTTCTTCCTGGGTTTTTGGAACACTCCATCTAGAAAAAGCAAACAGCCATGTAAGAAGTCTGATTTCTCTGAGACAACCATGCTGTGAGGAAGCCCATGAGAGCCATATGGAGAAAGAGGTTCCCAACCAGCTCCAGCTGTTCCAACTGTCCCAGCGCAGGCACCAAACATAAGAATGAAGAAGCCACTTTTATGAGACACCCCAGTGAGAACCACTCAGCTGATCCCATTAAATAATAGAACTATCAGAGATAAGGATTAATTTTGTTTTATGCCACAGATTTATAAGGTAGTTTGTTATGCAATAATAGATAAACGGAAACAAGCTCTTCTTTCCAAGACACATAATTACCACTAAGGTACTGGTTTAGGAATGATTCAAGTATATCATATACTCTTGCAGGAGCTATTTTCCCCTTCCTATGAATGCAAAAGATATTACATTGGAGGACTGAATTGTATTAGTTTACATAATAAGTACATAGAATGTATTTGGTTAATGGTGATGGCAAGTTATAATTATGTAATTATACATGCTCAGAAATATTTTGTGTGTTCCATTAGCTCAAACAGAATGTGTTAAATTGGTGGATTTAGGAGAATTGGCCTTGGCCAGTTAGACAAATGAAAATACATGTAAGATGAAGAATGGAAGAGGGAGGATAAGGAATGTTTACATCTTTGTGATCCAAAGGCAAGCCAAGAACTAAAATTTTACTGAGTAGAGAAGAAGACGCAGGTAATAATAAACTTTCCCCCATACTCCCCTGTTTTGGAAACCCCTCTTCATGATAATGCTATTGTAATTAGGGAAAAAAAACATGGAAATGAGATAATTAGTAATCCTGGACAGAAGTATATGTGATTTTGTCAGCACTAGCTTTCAGAGAAAATTAAGATGGATTGTGAGAGGATTAGAAGAAAACATAGAACTTGAAATCATACATGGGGAGTCTTGGGTGGTAGATAAAAGTGATACACTGAGCCAGGGTGCTCTAGATCCTCGTCACTTTAAGTGTGGTCCCTGGACCAACATCACCTGAAAGCTTGTTAGAAATATAGAATCTTGGGCCCCACTCCAGACATAATGACTCAGAAGCTGCATGTTAAAACAACCCCAGGTCATTCATATGATACTAGTATTTGAGAAGCATTTATCTAGAGCACTTTAAGCATGATATCTACCTGCCATTTTTTTTCCTACCTCTATGGTCACAAGAAGTATAAATAAATCAAGTATGCCTGAATTCAAGTTGCCCTACCTGTCCTGTTTGTTGTCATTACTGAATGGGAGGAATTTTAGACTAGGAGATAACAGAACTCATTATTTTGGTCACTTTTGTGAGTTGGCTTAGGTTTCAAGCTATTGTTGCAGACTGCTACTGGAATTGTTTCCCTTGTCTCTTTCTGCTGACACAAAGTACAGTAGTGTCCCCTCCTCCACTCCCCCAGCTTATCTGTGGTTTTGCTTTCTTCGGTTTCAGTTACTGTGGCCAACCACGGTCCAAAAGTATTAAATAAGAAATTCCAGAAATAAATAATTCAGAGTTTTAAATTGCATGGTGTTCTGAGTAGGGTGATGAAATCTCACGCCATCCCGCACTGTCCCACCTGGAATGTGAGTTGAATCACCCCTTTGTCCAGCAGATCCTGCCCGTTAGACACTCAGTATCAGATCAACTGCCGAAGTATCACAGTGCTTGTGTCTGAGTAACTCTTATTTTACTTAATAATGGCCCTGAAGCGCAAGAGTAGTGAAGCTGGCAATTCAGATATGCCAAAGAGAAGCCATAAAGTGCTTCTTTTAAGTGAAAATGTGAAAGTTCTTGACTTAATAAGCAAAGAAAAAAATTGTATACTGCATTTGCTAAGATATACAGTAAGAATGAATCTTCTATTTGTAAATTTGTGAAGAAGGAAAAAGAAATGTGTGCTAGTTTTTGCTGTTGCACCTCAAACTGCAAAGTTACAGCCACAGTAAGTGCTAAGTGCTTAGTTAAGATGGAAAAGACGTAAAATTTGTACAATAAGATATTTTGAGAGAGACAGAACACATTCACATAACATGTATTTCAGTATACTGTTAAAGTTCTATTTATTATTAGTTATTGCTATTAATCTATTACAGTGCTTAATTTATACATTAAACTTTATCCTAGGTATGTATGTATAGGAAAAAACAGTATATGTAGGCTTTGGTACTATCTGCACTTTCAGGCAGCCAGTAGGGGGCCTTGGAACGTATCCCCTGTGGATAAGGGGGGACTAGTACATAATATTGCACAGAGAGAGAAACGGGGGAGGGTCAACATCCATGTTACATCCATGTCTTTCTGCTGTAGACCACTTTCCAGTGTCCTTCCAAAGTAAACTACCAGAAACCAAGCAGGGATGGGTATGATAACAAGCAGCAGGCCCCCCCGTGGTAACAAGATCCCCAGATGTGGCCTTACATATCAAAGTCTCTGGCTGTGGTTCATTAGTCATGGGGTTCCAGAAAATGAAATCAACACATGCCTCATTAAGAAGCTAACTTATTTGTATAACTGGATCTTGTCAACAGAAGCTGAACTTGAGCCGCCACAACAGACAGATGTGAACCATGGCTTAGTTCTCAAATCTAAGCTATTTTGTAGATCCAGAGCCCGATGAATGAAGAAATAATCTGGCATTGCTAAGAAAAGACACAAGTACATTGTGAGCTTTCTCCTCATAGTCTTCCCCAAAGAAGGCTTATAGGTATTTATTGGGATAACAGTACTCTGGGGAAAGGTGAGAATCAGAAATTTCAGGCAAGACTGAACATTGACATGAAACTGATTCTAGTTTCTGGGAAGCCAGAACATAATTATAGCCCACTAGTAATTGAAGTTTATAAGGGTCAGGTGATAAATATAATTCTGACCAACATCTGTGTCATGGCAAGTCCAATTAGACTCTGAATGCATGGTGTGTATGTGTGTATGTGTGTGTACAGGTGTGTGTGCATGTGTACACTCTACCTTTATTATAAATTCATATTTGGGGTTCTAGCTTGGCTCTCTATTCTATATTTGATCATTTTGACATGATTATTACACTGCTTTATCCACTCTAACCTATTAATAATTTTAATATCTACCATGGCTAGCCCTTTATTTTCAGTTTTGTTCCCCATCTCCACCTCAGTTGTATGTTCACATTTTAATTTTTCCAAAATCAGTTTGCAAATATTTTTAGAGTCACATTATCATTTTGATTAGGATGAAATTAAATTTATAGATTAATTTAAGGACATTGACAGCATTACAATATGGAGTCTTCCTAACCAAGGACAAGATTTGTCTTTCCATTTATTTAAGTATGATTTGCGTCCCTTAGAGTTTCAAAGTTTTCTCTAAATAAGTTCTGCACATTTCTTGTAAAGTTAATTTCTGGTTATTTTGTCCTCTTGCTGCTATTGCAAATGGTGCATTATGTCTTTGATTTTCTGCAGTTTGAATATGATAAGACTAGTATTTTTTTCAATTTATTTGCTTTCTTGTTTTGTATTTTTGATTGATGTTCTCCAGGCTTCCTGGATCTGTGGTTTGTTGTCTGAAATTATTTTTGCAAAGTTTTCATCCAGTTTTAATTCAAATATTTTTTCTGTACTATTCTCTTTTGATTCTCTTTCTGGTTTTCCATTTATTCATATTGTACACTTTTTGGAATTTTCTCACAATTCTTCGATGTTCTATTCTTTCATTCCTTTTTTCCCCTTTTAATTCCCGTTTTAGAAGTTTCTATTGACCTATCTTTAAACTCACAGATTCTTTCCTCAACCAGGTCAAGTCTATTGATGAGTCCATCAGAGGCATTTCTTATTTTTGTTGCAGTGTTTTGATTTCTAGCATTTCTTTTTGGTTCTATCTTATGAGTTTCCATTTCTCTGCCTCCATTACCCATCTGTAGTTTCATGTTGTCCTGTTTTTCCATTACAGCCCTTTATATATTAATCATAGTTATTTAAAATTCTCCATCTGATAATAACAAAATCTGTGCCATATCTGACTCTGATAATTTTGTTTCTTCATACTGTGTTTTTATTAATTTTTTTTCCTTTCAGCATGCATTGCAATTTTTAGTTAAATGTCTCACATGACATACTGGGTTATAGGGACTGAAGTAAATAGGCCTTTTGTGTGAGGTTTTATGTTTATCTGGCTAGGAATTCAGCTTGTGTTTTATATTTGCTGTAGATATAAGGGACAGAGACATCAATTTCCCCTAGCATACTTGCTTTTATCTCCCCTCCTGACTTAGGATTTGTCTGCCTACTCTTCCGCAAGGAGTCTGTATCTCGCAGCTCTTTCGCCTATTGCACTGGAGCCCCAACGATGAGGTGGTAAGGTGTTGGGGAGAGGGGCGTTTCATAATCTTCTGATTATATCTCAGCCCATTGGTTGGCCTGTCTCTGGGCTGTGACCTTCAAAAGAATTTTTCCAGGCTTACCGATTTTTTTCTCTCCCTGTCTTCTTCTCCATTCCCTGGCTACAGCATTTCCAGTTTATTTCCTTGGAACCCTGAGCCCTCTTGACTACTTTTTTTCCTCCCTTAGGTGAGGTAGGAAGATTGGAAGAGGCTGTAGTGGGGAGGAATTATCTTCTGCCTCTAGGCTAAAGCTCTGGCAAAGTGATTTTTCCTGGAAATTTGGTTTTTGTTATGGAAAAGATGATGGACATATTTCACAATGATTATTCTTCTTCCCAAGTCAGAGCCAAGAGAGGATCCTTCTCAGATCCTCATCTTGAGAATGTGGTAGAATTCCTATGGTGAAAGTCCATGTAAACATGAGAGTTCCCCCTAAGTTTGTGATCCCCCCAGGAGTTTCTCACTCCTATTCTAGTCCATACTCAGTTTATAGCAATTTATCCAAACTACCATTTAAATGTTCCTACAACATATGGATTTCAGTGGCTTTTTCTCCAGGTAAGTAAACCTTGGGTCCTTTCTCTCTCTGGATGTTCTTGTCTTTCTGGGTTTGGCAGTGACATCTCATTTTGAGAGCTCAGTTCTCTGAAAATCATTGATTTTAAGTTTGTCCAGCTTTTTCACACTGTAAAGACAGGAGTGATGAATTTCAAGCACTTTACATGTCAGAACAGAAACTGGAAGTCCTGGTACATTGACTTTTGCTGCCTCTAGGATTTTTCCAAGCAATGCCTACTTTTTAAAGCACTGTTCTTTCTGAATTGCTCAGTTAGAATCTTCATGGGTGATTTGATTTTATCCCCTGAATAAGCCATTTACCTTTCCTTTATTTTCCTTTAGTATTCTTGGTTACTATTAATATGAATTGAACTGGCCAATTACAAAACAGCTTGCTTTATATGCTAACTAACCCACATTTTCAAAGGTGAATTCATTTGCATATATGAATATAAACTCTATACAACCTGAGGTAAGAAGATCATCACATTCTTCTATACATTCAACTAAATGGAACGTGGTCAGTTTTGCAGAGCATTTGTATCCTATGTCATTCTCATTTCCCACAACCGCAAGCCAAGAATTCTCCCTTCCAAAAACTTTCATCTCTTCTTTGTCTACTTTCTAGTATAGTTTCATTAAGAATTACCTTTGGACTTGAAAAAAAAAGAATTACTTTTGATTAAAGTGATATTAATCCTAAGACTTTATTACCATGCTAAATTAATTGAAATATTACTTAGGTTAATAACAACCAGGAGCATTTAAAAACTAGCAAAATGAAGCATTAATCAAGTGGCTTAGATTTTCAGTCATTTTTTGCTTAATAAAATCTTAAATATGATGATCTTTGCAGATATCATCCTCTATAAAATGCTACCATACAATTACCTAAAATTGGCTCCTGACACATCAGCACCTAAATATTGGGGAAATAATACACTATGGCAATTAATGGCATGTGTTTTGGAGTCAGTCAAGCCAGAGTTGAAACACAGCTCAAGCACATGGTAAATAAAGACAAATACTTGTAATGTCTGTACTACCGCATTTTCCCCACATATTATGTAGAAACAATACATATCTTTAGGCTTGTCACAAATTAAAGTTTAACACTTAAGGTGCCAAGTACACAATAGATGATCAATAAATGGTATGGTACACAGGATTTCTAAAATCCTGAAGATACTCTACCCTTATTCTGTAACCTGTGAATATGATGAGGTATTACTGCCATGATTATATGATGT
Source organism: Lipotes vexillifer (assembly GCF_000442215.2). Lineage (NCBI taxonomy): Eukaryota > Metazoa > Chordata > Mammalia > Artiodactyla > Lipotidae > Lipotes > Lipotes vexillifer. Next base: position 588,912 of record NW_006784671.1, on the reverse strand, counting down.
TATATGGCACAACTGACCTTCAAATAGGGATATTACCTCAATGGGCCTTATCTATTCACATGGGCCCTTAAAAGTAGAGCGTCTTCTCTAACTGGTGGTAGAAAGGGAGGTCAGAAAGATTCAAAACCCAAGAGGGGGTTTAATGCACCATTGCTGACTTGAAGCTGGAAGAGGCCAACATTGTGAATGTACTTAAGGCCACTGAATTAAAATAGTTAAAATGGTGAATTTTATCTTATATGTATTTTATTTCAATAAAAACATGAAAGAAAATAACTATACATGTAACAAAGCAAGAAAATGTGACTTGTGGTGGTGGGGACAGCAGTCAATGGAAACATTCCCTGAGGTAGCTTAAAGAATTGAATTAGAAGATAGAGACTTTAAAACACCTATTATAAGTATGTTCAAGTGCTTAAAGGAAAAGATGGGCATAATGAGAAAAATGCATGTGGAATCTCAGCAGGGAAGTGAGAACTATTAAAAACAGAATAAATGGAAATTCAAGAACTGAAAGATAGAATATTTGAAATAAAGCACTGCATAGGATTAACAGAAGAATGGAGATGGCAGAAGAAAGGATCAATGGAAGGGAAGATAAATCAATACGTTTTTTTAAAAATCTGAAGAAGAGAGAAACAATTGAAAAATAAAACAAAGAGACCCTCAGTGATTTGTAAGATAATGTCATCGAACATACATATATACATATATGTACATACATATACCTCTCCCAATGGACAAGAGAGAGAGAATAGGTAAGAAAAAGAAATGTTTGAAAAGAAAATAATGGCTAAAAATTTCCCATATTGGTTGAAAAACATCAAACTACGTTGTTAAACTGTGTAACATGAATTATGAGTAGAACATTTTCAAAGCAGCCAGAGGAAAATGGCAAATTGCATACAGGGGAACAATGGTATGAATTGTTCATATTCATACCAAAAATGGTATGAATATTCAATGGTATGAATATCAGCAGATTTCACATTAGAAATAATGGAGGCCCTAAAACAAGTTGATAGAGAAGCCTCCAGTTGTAGCAACCAAAAATGTCTCTAGAGATTGTCAAATGTCCCCTCAGGGACAAAGTCACCACCTAACTGAAAACCATTTTATTAAATGTTTATGCTAGAATAGGAAAAGGTTTAAAATTGTTGATCTAATCTTTTAAGAAGCTAGAAAAAGAAAAGCAATTTAAAACCAAAATATATAAAAGGAAGTAAATTATCCAGCATAAATAAATGAAATAGAAAACCAAAATCAGTAAAAGTAATCCATACTTGGTTCTTTGAAAAAAATTAACAAAATAGTTAATCTCCTAGCAATATCGACCAACAACAGTAAGAGCAAACATAAATTACAAATACCAGGAATGAAGGAAGAAACATTACCGTGAATCCTACACTGATTAAAATGATGATAAGGAGATTTTATGCACAACTTCACACTAATAAATGTAGCAATTTAGATTAAATGGACACAGTCCTTAGGAAACACAACTTACCAGAACTGACTCAACATGAAAAGAAAATCCAAATAACACTGTGTCTAATACAGAGATTGAATTCATTATTAAAAATCTTCTCAGAAAAACAAAGCAAAACTCCAGGTGCAGATAGGTTTAATGGTGAATACTATGAAACACAGAATGTAGAAACAACATCGGTCTCACACAAAATGTTTGTGAAGATAGAATAATTAAAACATCTCAATTTGTTCTCTGAGGACAACATAATCTTGATACCCAAATCTGATAGACTTGTCATGAAAAAAAAACCTATAGATTAATATCTCTCCTGAACATAGATGCAAAAATCCTTAATAAAATACTATCAACTTAGAAATGATAATTCTTCATGTCTGAGTGGAATTTGTCCCAGGAATACAATTTCAATTTAATATAAGAAGAGCAATCATTGTAACTTCAAACATTAAAAAAAGAAAGGAGAAAAACCATATTGTTATCTCAAAAGATGGAGGAAAACACATTGGAAAAATTAAACAACAATCTGTGATAAAAAATACTTAGCAGGATTCCCTGGTGGCACAGTGGTTGAGAGTCTGCCTGCCGATGCAGGGGACACGGGTTCATGCCCCGGTCCGGGAAGATCCCACATGTCGCGGAGTGGCTGGGCCCGTGAGCCATGGCCGCTGAGGCTGCGCGTCCAGAGCCTGTGCTCTGCAATGGGAGAGGCCACAACAGTGAGAGGCCCGTGTACCGCAAAAAAAAAGAAGAAAAAAAAATACTTAGCAATCTATGAATATAAGAGGACTTCTTTACCCTGATCAAAGGCACTCAAGGAATTTGTAGCACTAACTTCATACTTAATGACAAATAGCTAACACTTTCGCTTTGAGATCAGGGACAAGACAAAAATGCATGCTCTCACCACTTTTGTTCAGTATTGTACTGGATATTCTAGCCAATGCAGTATAGCCAGAAACAAAATATTAAAGAGGACAGATTGAAAAGAGAGAAGTAAAATTATCTTTATTTTCAAATTTATTGATTGTATGGAAAATCCTAAGAAATCTACAAAAACTTAAAGCTAACAAGTAAATATATTACATTTGCAGGATATGAGGTCAGTATAAAAATATTCTTATATTTTTATTCTAGCAGAGGACAATTGAAAAAACTACAATAACTAGCACTTATAATAGCATCAAATAATAAACAGTAAAGCACTTAGAACTAAATCTAAAAGAAGGCACCCAAGACCTCTATCTTGAAAACTGCATAACATTGCTGCAAAAAAGAAGAATCAAGTAAATGGAGAGACAAATCCTGTACAACATTTGGAAGATTCAGTGTGGGTAAGATGCCTGTTATTTTCAAATTGATCTATATACCTCTCACCATCTTAATCAAAATCTCAGCTTGTTTTTTGGTACAAATTGGAAAACTGATTCTAAATGTATATGGAAATGCAATGGATCTTGAGTAATGAGAACAATTTTGAAAAGATGGTTTGAAAATTCACACTCTCTGATTTTAATACTTACCATAAAGCTATAGTAATTAAGACAAGATTGCATTGTCCTAAGGATATAGATATGAAACAAGATTAAAGGAACAGTATAGAGTACAGAAATATACTCATGGACATGGAGAAGTGATTTTGTTAAAAATTTTCTAGGCAATTTGGCTAGAACCATAAAGTATGTTCAACAAATGGTGCTAGAAAAGCTAGATATTTATGTATGGAAGGAAAAATACTTTAAATTTTACATATCACCCTAGGCAAAAATTGATTTGAGATTAATCATGGACTTAATTATAAAAACTAAAACTATAGTTTGTAAAAAATGTAGTAAAGCATCTTCACAAGTTAAGCAAAGATTTCTTAGGATACACAAACACTTCGTATAAAATAAAAAGTAATAATAAAATGAACTCCATTAAATAAAGAACTTCTCTTTATCAAAAGTCATAATTAAGAAAATGAAAAGATAATCCATGGAGTGGGACAAGATATTTTCAATATATAACTAATAAAGTATTCATAACTATAGTACGTAAAGTATTCCTCCATTAAATTAGAAAAGTCAGACAACTCTGGCTCTTTGACAGAATACATAAAGATACACTTTACCAAAAAAGCCATATAAGTTGGCCATAAGTTCATGAAAAGTTGCTCAATATCATTAGTCATCAGGGAATGCAAATTCAAAATATAATGAGATACCACTTCACACCCACTGGAATGGTTAAAATTAAAAAGACTGACAACTCTGAATGTTGGCAAAGATGTGAAGTATACACATCTTTAATACTTTGCTGATGGGAATGCAGAATGTTATCCTCATTGGGGGAAACTATTTGGCATTTCTTAGAAAGTTAAACATGTACTTTATACCTGATCCTGGAAATCCTCATAATAGTATCTCTCCTAGAGAAATGCAAGTATCTGCTCACAAAGAGACTCTTACAAGTATGATTTATAGAAGCTTTATTCATCATGCTTGAAAACTGAAAAAAAGTCCATCAACAGGATTAACAACTTGTTATATATTCGTATAATGAAAATAATACTCAGCAATATAGAAAGAGTTAACTACTGATATATACAAAGGCATGAATAAACCTTGAAAATATCTTGTTAGGTAGAGAAGCTGACAATAGAGATGTATGTGTATATAGATACAGGTATCGATATAGATAGATATAGATATATAGTGTGAATATGTTTTTATGGACTTCAAGAACAGAGGACACTAATGTATAGTTACGGAAATCAGAACAGGGATTACTTATGGGGGTAGGAATTGGCTAGAATGAGGCATTGGGTAACTTTCTAGTTGATGAAACTATTTCATAAGTTAACTCACATTAGGTTATGTGGATGTATGTAAGGGTGTGCCGGCACTGGCTCTTACCAGCTTGAGAAAGCCAATTGTGTGCATCTTTTTCCAACTCTCCTTTCAAAGTTATCACATCAGTAGCTTGAAGTAGGCCATTGGTGGGAGTGTTTTCACCATGGAAATCAGCAAATGTTACATATCATGGCTTTGTTATTCAGAGAGCTGTGTTTTTCAGCACATCACTGGATTCTATAAAGTTGTAAGCTGTTTATCAAACTGTTCATTTAAGATTTATGATACTGAACACATAGTGACTATTTACTAACTCAAACATTTCAATACATTCTAAATTCTTTCCACCTTAGATGGACAAATGATATCTCTGTCCCTCAGTTCTTACATAGTTCATCTTGGGCTAAACATCAAGTTTGTACTGAAACCAGGATTGTGCTTTGTTCAAGGGAAAGAAGTGTGAGATCATATTTTTAAGTTATTTTTTCTCCTCCATATATATAGCTGCATGTGTACTGGAGTTTCTGACTCTCTCTTGTTGATCAGGGTGTTGACTAAGCTCCCATCTCCTTTCTCCTTCATTTCTCTTTATTCTCTTGCATCATATATTTAAAATAAATAGGTGTTTCAACTCGAATCCTATACAGCAAACACTCTCTTTGCAACATATTAAATCACTGTAAGGGGTGAATGTGTGTGTGTGTCTGTGTGTGTGTGTGTGTGTGTGTGTTCTTAATTGCACAAAGCAGGATGATTAGGAAACATTTAACCAAAGTAGTGTTGCTATTTATATTACCACACTTTGAGCAAGTAACAAGCATAGCTTTGTTTGTTGATTTTTTTAAATTGGATCCAGTATTTTCCAAAGAAGAATTAAAGCCTTTTTAAAATAGTGCCTCTAATTGTACTTGAGCCTGGAAAAAGCTCGTATGATTTTACTGCTTTGCTAAAATTATGCTTAAAATTAGTTTGAACAGAGCATTCTCTGCAAGTGATTGCTCTTACTGTTCACTTCAAGTTCAGAATCAGACAGACTGAAACAAGACCTATGGTCCACAAATGAGATGCTTTCAGAAAATAACTATAGATTGAAATGGGCCAAGATGTCTTTTCAGCCTTAATAAAAATAAAAAGCATTGGAAAAATATTAAGATTGATAATGGTATTATTAATGAATTTCATATTTTTTATTTCAGATGAACAGGCTTAATTTACTCATTGAAGCAGATGACGTATAAATTGTTTGCTGAATTAGAGATCATTTGCTTCTGTTACATCCTACAGACAATGCATGTTTGAGCCTAATGTCTCTAAGGAATGCTGTTTGAGAATTGGAATTGGTCAACAACGTTACTTTTTGTGACTTTGTATGGGAAAAATCAGTAGGGCCCTTTTGTTACACAAAGACATGTTTCCTTGACAAAGATTTCTTCTAGTGCTGCAGTAACTATGGACTGGGTATATATCTTAGTGTTTAGTAATGTGTGATTGGGAGTTTATTAGACCTCGGCTTGAATATATGCTCAGTCACTTTCAAGTTCTATGGCATTATTCAAGTCAGTGAAGTTCTCTGAGCCTCTCTTATGGAGATAACAGGGTCATAATCAGGTTTAAATGAGATCACATAGTCCTGGCACATACTAAGTGATCTATAAGTATTTTATAACTTACTAGTGTTTTAATTAAATCCACTAAGTTATTAACCCTTTTCACACTAGTATAGTGGCTTATTTAGCTTTTCCTCAGTGCCCAGAAAAGGGTCTGAGACATTTTAAATGCTCAGTAAATGTCATGTGCTCATGTGCTGTAGACTGTGGTTCATTTAGGTTTTGAAATGGCTTTATATTATGGAGAATTTCAAACATATAAAACTGTAAAGAGAATAGTATAGTGACCTTCCATGTACCCATCACGCAGCTTCACCAATTCTCGACTCACAGTCAGTTTTGTTTCACCTGTACTCCTCCCCTTCCCATCTTTCCTGAAGCAAATTGAGTTCATTTTTAATCCTCTCTGCCATGGGCTCCACTGCCCTTCCTCTAAGACATTTGAAAAAGGCATATAAACAAAACAAAATAGTGAAGTGATATCTACTGCCATGATCATGGAAAGCGTTTCCAAAGCTTAAGAGAAATTATGGATTTTCTGTTGCTGTTTTTGTCCCGTAGGGTAGATATCCGAGGCTCAATCAGGAAACAAGGGACAGCTGGTTAGAGTTTGGAGTCTTTCTGAAAATGACACATACAGACAGTGATCAGTTTTTCTCTCTTGGATTGAAAGGAACTAGCTGCTTTCCTTGTACGTGCACATAGAGAATATGGAATTTACCCAGCAGTCAAAGAGCTAAATTAATTTACAGGTATTTATAGCAGATGAAGTAGCTATTCACCATACAGCTGTGAGCTGAGAGAAAGGTTAAGGATGTTCTAGTTGGTACCAGTCATTTAATATAAAAGCAATAAAAACGTCTCAAATTAGTCCTGATGATTATTACCCACCAAGTTCCCTCTTTCTCATGAAATTCATGTTGCTGTTATTTATTAGGCTCCATTTCCTTTAGCGCCAGTGAATAGATTCCATTAGTTGTATGTAAGAAAGGTGGGACACAGCAGAAGTCCCAGTAGCAATATTATCCTAATCACATGCAGTATTCTGATGGCTCCAATTTCCTTGCAGAGAGGCAGGTGGTAATGGCGGTAGCGACTGTGTAATGGTTTATTGAGAAGTTTGACATTATTTCTTGATGTAATAGCATATTTCCTTAAAGGTTATTTGAACTTGCCTTGTGTGATACAAGGAAAAGGCAGAGTAATTTTTGTTGTGGCAGGGTTCATTGATTTGGGGTAGCACTATCGATTTCATGTGGATCTGAGATTATTACAAATAGCAACATCGCAAGCATTTCTTGGTTGTATTGGCAGGCTGTCTAACATGCCAACAGGAATCTCCAAGCAACACAGAAAACAAGCTTACTTTATAACTTTAGCAAGATGTTTAAGTGCCTACCTAGTCTTCATTCTTTTATACATTGATATCCATATTAATATTCATTTTATCATTCAATTATTTCTCTAATAAATAGTTACTGCTGATTTATGCTGTACTTAGTCTTGTAGTAGGCTGTGGGAATGTACATGAATCAAGTGCGGTTCCTACCCTTAAGGATCACATAGTCTAGTCGAGGAGGCAGGTATCTATACAGAAAACAGTCATAGTTTGACAAATAGAGGACCAAATGAAACTTACTTTGAGCTAATTTGGAAATAATCGTATGGTGTCTAATTATTAGTAGGACATTTAATATCCACATAGACTGATTTTGAAAAGAATTGCATCATAGAATTAAAAAAATTAAAGGAGATATTGTTAATACTTGACATTTAACAAAGCATTTTCAAATTGGAGCCTCATGGTAAGCCTATAAAATAAATCTTAGTATATTTTGATCTCTATTTTTCTGCTGCCTTTTCCAAAAAACAAACAATAACAACAACAAAAACCTCCTTCAGTTATCGACACCCACTGATTTCCACTTCACTTTTTTTCTTTATATCATTTCAATCAGGATTTCACCAACACTGCTCTGCAAAATATGCTGTTATCATGCCACCAACAACCTCTCTGTCATCCAATCCAATGTTCAATTCTTAGTCTTCATCTCACTTTCTCCTCCTTGTTACACTTTATTTAGCTCTCAGGACCCATTCTCGCGGTCCTCTTCCTACCACACTGGCGGTGACTTCTGTCTCCTTTGCTGGATTCTCGTCTTCTCCCCAACCTCTTAATATTGGGGGGGGCCAAGCCTCAGTCATCAGATTCTTTTTTTTTATTCACATTTGATACCTACATGACCTAATCCAGTTCTGTTACTTTAAGTGTCATGTATATGCTGCTGACAGCTCCCTGATATATATCTTCAATACAGACCTCTTCACTGAAATCCCAATTCATACATTTAACTGTCTACTTGATACTCCATTTAAATTTCTAATAGACACTTCAAAGCTAACATGTATAAGGCAGATATCTTAATTTCCAATCCCCCCAAGGTATGCAATAACCTTAGTGACCCTCATCTTCATAAATGGCAGTTTTATTCTTTTACTTGCTCTAATCAATAACTACAGTTATATTTGACTCTTCACGTTCACATAAAATTCATATTTCATCAATTAGCCTGTTAGTTTGGCTCTTCATTCAGTTAATGTATTTATTGAGTGCTTACTAAGTGCCAGCCACTGTTTGACTTACTGGGGATAAGGCAGTACCAAAAAGGACAAATTTCTCAGCTCTCATGGAGCTCACGTTCTAGTGGGTAACTTATATTTGAGTGTCTCTACCTTCAAAATATATTCAGAAACTGACTATATATATTCTCATCACTTCCACCACCATGTCCCTAGTGTGAATCACCATCACCTCTTACTGTAACGACTCTCTAACTGGTCTCCCTGCTTCTGCCCTTGACCTTCTACCATCTGTTCTCCACAGAGCAGTCAGAGTGATCCTATAAAAACACGAGTCAGATAATTTCATTTCTATGCTCAAAATCAAGAATATTCTTCCTCCACATATTCACTTGGCTCACCCCCTCACTTCCTTTTGTTTCTGCTCAAATGCCATCTAATTGGAGCTGTCTACCTAGATCACACTATAAAAGTAGCACATGGATATATATATACACATGCACACACAGACACCAGTTACTCATTGTCCCTTTAACTTGATTTAGTTTATCTTCTGAGAACATATCACAGAGCAGTTTGTTTAGTTGTTAATGCATTTCTTCCCTTCCTGGAATGTAAACTTCATGAAAGCAGGGACCTTTTCTGTTTCATTTAATCAAGTGTCTACCCCCAAGGAGAAATCCATCTAGTGGCGGAGCTAGTCATATATTTTGTAACACAAGACAGAATGGAATTATAGAAGCAGGAATTCTTTATTCTCACAAAGAGGCCCAAGGAAAACTGTCACTCACTCACTAGGAGGCACCTTGACTTTGAAGGATACTAATCATTTTTTTTCTTTTTTTAAAATTAATTTTTATTGGAGTATAGTTGCTTTACAAGGTTGTGTTAGTTTCTGCAGTACAGCAAATTGAATCAGTTATACGTATACATATACCCACTCTTTTATAGATTTCCTTCCCATTTAGGTAATTTCCTTCCCATTTAGGTCACCACAGAGCATTGAGTAGAGTTCCCTGTGCTATACAGTACGTCCTCATTAGTTATCTATTTTATACATAGTAGTGTGTATATGTCAATCCCAATCTCCCAGTTCATCCCACCCCACCTTCCCCCCTTGGTATCCATACATTTGTTCTCTACATCTGTGTCTCTATTTCTGCTTTGCAAATAACTTCATCTGTACCGTTTTTCTAGATTCCACATATAAGCAATATTGTACGATATTTGTTTTTCTCTTTCTGACTTACTTCACTCTGTATGACAGTCTCTGTCATACGTCCAAATACTAATCGTTTTGATAGCTAGAGAATGATGGCAAAATCATCCCAGGTCATAGAAAGAACAATAGGGGAAGAGAGTACAATAATTCATTAACACATCATTCATTCAGGGTTGGTGGACTGGAGAGTCATAAATAAATATGGAAGAACTTAGGGAAAACAATGCTGAAAGTATAGATGAGGTGATACTAAGTAGGGCCCTGTGTGACTTTTTAAAAGTTTGGACATTATTTTATAGGCAATGAGAATCTATTATTGGGTTTTACAGGAAGGGGATAGGCATAATTTCATTTGTATAGTAGGAAGATTAATCTAACAATAAGGCCAAAGCTGAATTAGAGAAGCAAGATGGATGTTATGAGCCTTTGAAATAGTCTAGATGGAAAAAATGAGGATCTCAGTTCCTCTGCTCACTGGCTGTGCGACCTTTGCTCTCTGGTCCTTCCTAATTCAGATGGTATATATTTTCTTGTATTAGCAGTGGGGGATGTGCGTTCAGCTTTGTGCTTGCCTCTTTCTGACCAGGCATGGTATACTCCTGTTCTGCAATATTGGGTGGAAAGGAGGGAGAGGGGAGAAAGGTATATTTGGCTTAGAAGAAAGTATATATAATGGAATAATTTTAAAATACATATGTCAGTATCAAGTACAAATCTAAAACAGAGGAATGGTTAGGTAAATTATAATCACTCCATTTATGGAATTTTATGCAACCACTAGAAAGTTTATGAAGAATTATTATAGATGTAAAACATCAATTCATTCAACCATTCATCAAATGTGTATTTAGATGCTATTATGTGTGTGGCACTATTATAGATGCTGGGGATGTACTGATGATTAAAACAAAGTCTCTGCATTCATGGAACTCACTTCCTAGGAGTAGAAAGCTTATGCTATGACTATCTGTGAGAATGCAGAATGCAAATTTGCAAATGCACTTTCTAAGATAGACTAAGATAGATATAGACTATGTATAGGAGAAACTCTAAAATTGTACTAAAATGTTTAAAATAATAAATAGTTTCTGCATATCAGAATTATAAGTGATTTATTTTCTTATTTAAACATTTCTGAACTTTCAACAAATGCTGTTTTTACAGACAGTGCATTTGTTTTCTATGGTTGTGTAACAAATTGCCCCTAAATCAGTAGCTTAAATACATACATTTATTATATCACAATTTGTGAGGATCAGGAGATCAGGTCTGGCATAGCTAGCTCTTCTGCTCAGGGTCTCCCAAGGTTGAAATCAATGTGTCAGGTGGACTGCATTCTTATCTAGGGGCTCGAACAGGGAAGAATCTGTTTCCAAGGTCACTTACATTGTTGGAAGAATTAATTTCCTTACATCTGTGGTACAGAGTGTCCTGGCTTCTTATGGACTCTTGGCTGAAGGCCCCTTAACAGTTAGAGACCACTTTCAGCTCCTAGAGGCTGCTCGCAGTTTTTAGTTGTCCACTGTTCTTTGCTGCATGGGCTCCCCAAAACTGGTCACTTACTACAGCAAACCAGCAAGCGGGAGTCTCTATGGCAAATCTTACACAATGAAACAATCACGGGAGGGACAGTCGATCACATTTCACATATTCTATTGCTTAGCAGCAAGTGACAGACAGGTCTTGCCCACACTCAGGGGAAGGAATTACACCAGGATGAGTGATTACGAGTGGCCATTTTATGTTTTCTGCCACAATCAGAAATACTAAATATTTAAGAAAATTGGATGATGATTACAAAATGTTTTGTTATTTAGCTTTTTCTATATTTGCTTAGGTAATCAATAAGTCCAAATCTCAAGGATTTAAGAAAAGGAATTATTTCTCCTTCTCTTTACATGTTGGGTACAGGCTAAGCTGACTGTTTCATATCTTCCTTCATTCCAGGATTCAGGGTGCAAGAAGCAGGAACCATCTGAGACATGCCATTCTCTTGCCAAAGGGAGAAACAAGAGAGCTGGCAGAAGCTCAAGATGCCTGTTAAAGCTTCTACTCTGAAGTGGCACACATCATCTTGGCTCACATTTCACTGGTCAGAGCAAGTTTTATGATCAAGTCTGATGGCAAGGGGATGGGAAAGTACACTTCTGCCATCGGTGGACACTGCAAGTCATGTGGCAAAAGGTAGGGTGTATAATTGGAAATATCAAATCTATCTACTATCTACCACTGTTTAATGAAGGTTATCATTGAAGGAATAAAATTAGAATTATAACTTTCCAATAATACAATAAAATCTTACACAAAAAAGTAGTCCAACATATAAAATCAATTGCTTGATTCAAAAAGTTGAAAATATATTGAGGTCTTATTTCATTAAGGAAGAATAGCCGGTTCCCCTTTTTCATGAGTAAAACTTGATGCCTCCCTTGATGCCTTAGTTTGTTCTAATGTTACTTTGGGGTATAAATATTGAAATATTAACTTTATAATAAAGTTTGCAATAATATTCTATTAATTTAATCTCTAAGAAAGATATCACACACTATTTATTGATTTTCAAAAGAAGAAAAGAAATAAAAAGAAACAGGTGCCTACCCACTGGCTGCCAGTTGAATAAGTAGTAGGTTTATTATGTCAGAGACGTCATCTAAATAGACTTGGAGAAACACTTTACAGATGCCCCATTGTGTTTTAGTCCAATCAAACAAGATATTGCTGAGCTTTCCTCATGTGCCCAGGTGTGTGCTTCGTCTGTGATATAGGAAGGGGTAGGGGAAGAAGAAATGAGTATTGGAGGATAAAGTTCCTGCTTATGAATCACAGATGGCCTTGTGGTAGAAAGAGAGGAATTAGCAAGGCAGTTTCCCTAAGGATTTGGATGTTATAAATAGCAGCCAGCCATTGGGGTGACACAACAGACTCCTGTTTTAGACAAGAGGTTCTTCAACTTTAATGTATGGATAAATCACCTGAGATCTTGCTCAAATGCAGATTTGATTCAGTAGAACTGGGATAGGGCCTGCAACTCTGCATTTTCATGAGCTTTCAGATCATGCCAATGTTGCTGCTCCAAAGATGAGACTTTGGGGACTTCCCTGGTCGTGCAGTAGATAAGAATCCGCCTGCCATTGCAGGGGACACGGATTCAATCCCTGTCCAGGAAGATCCCACATGCTGTGGAGCAACTAAGTCCATGTGCCACAACTACTGAGCCCACATGCCACAACTACTGAAGCCCACACACTTAGATCCTGTGCTCCGCAACAAGAGAAGCCACCGCAATGAGAAGCCCGTGTACCACAATGAAGAGTAGCCCCGGCTCACCGCAACTAGAGAAAGCCTGCCTGCAGCAACGAAGACCCAACACAGCCAAAAATAAATAAACAAATTAAACAACAACAACGAGATGAGACTTTGGGAAATTTTTAGATAGACCCTTGTCCCCTGCTTGCTAGGAGGATGGATTACAGGGAAAGGAGAATAAAGGCATCTATAAACCCAAATTCACTGTCTTTCATCTTTTAAGTGGTCTTTGTAACTTGTGATCATTACTTATCCATTTTGAGAAAACATTTAAATGTTGCTATCAACTAATCCCTAAGCAAGTCTTTCCTAAAGTGTGATTTAGGCTCTGGCTAAGTACTAAATCAGAAGATTAGAAATCTGCAAACACCGAGGAGGTGGATGAATAAAGGAGATGGGCACAAAGAATCCAAATGTATTCTGATCTAAGAATCAAACACATTGCAATTCTATATATTTCTTTCAATCCTTAGGAATATTCATTAATATTTGTATTCTTTATTATTGTCCTTGCAAATAATAGTACTCTGAGATGAAGACTGACTTCCTGAAATGTGCTTTTAGAATTGTTCTCTAACACAGCAGTCTCCAACCTTTTTGGCACCAGGGACCGGTTTGGTGGAAGACAATTTTTCCACAGATGCGGGGGGAGAGAGAATGGTTCAGGCGGTAATGTGAGCAATGGGGAGCTGCAGGTGAAGCTTCCCTTGCTTGCCTGCCGCTCATCTCCTGCTGTGCGGCCCGCTTCCTAACAGGCCGCGGACCATCACTGGTCCGCAGCCCAGGGGTTGGGGACCCCTGCTCTAACAAATATTCAAAGTCAGATAGAACATCTTGGTGATCATCTAATGATATCTTTATTTTATAGATGAGGAAACTGAGGCACATTGGAGAAGCTGGGACCCAGTCATCTGATCCTTTGTTCAGTGCACATGGCCCAACACTAATAGAAATGTATAACACTCGACCCTAAGGTCACAGGGGTGCTTAGTTTAGCTTGTCTATAGATGTTATAATATTTATAAAAATACATTAAATATCACATGAGATATTTTATTTAAATGCATATTTGTCAGCACTGAAAATGAAAAAAAGTAAACTGTGACAAACTGATGTGAAAGTTATTTTAATATATTCAGTTTGACATATTTCCATAAAAGCAAGCTGTTCATAACTGCAGATTTATTGCTCATGTCTCAATGTTGTGTGTCCCTGAAATCTGCAGTTTCAAACTCAAGAATAGGAAGGAAGCTAATCATCATTAGGTAATGATAATGCAGATCTACTTGGAAATTTTCTTCAGGGACAGGAGGAGAGGGTGGAGATGAGTGTGTGCTAATTCCAAAACAGCGTGTGCCTGTGTTTCCAATGATGTATTATTGCTTGCTTGCCAAAGGCGCCAAAGTAGTTCTCCTTAGAGCTAAATTGAAAACAGGGTGTATGTATTTGCAATGCTAATGTTCAGAGCTCATAACTTTTTAACTGTGTGCAAAAGGAAGTCTTTAGTGAATTTCTATCCATGATTATGTGTCTGTGTGTATACACTTTTTGCTTTGCTTTGCTTTTTAAAATAAAATAGGGAGTGTAATCCATCAGGTTTGCTATAGAATCTGTACCTAAGGAAAATTATTCTTTCTGGGCATTTATAACGCTGGCTCTGGTTTTGAATAATCAAATTTTTATAAAGTGAGATAGTTGCTTGAGATAATTTTCTGGTTAATTCAGATCAGTTAAAAATAGTGTTTGAAAGCAAAAAAAAAAAACAGTAAGACAGATCAAAATTCCTATGAGGGCTTGTCTACATTGATTAAAATCATAACTTATTATGATTGTTGCATAACTTATTACATACTTGTTTTTTAAGTTGCATAACTTACTACATACTTGTTTTTAAGCAGGGACTGGTATTGGAATCCTGGGTACCACCATGCTGTTTTGAAGGTTGGTTAGACTATCAAAGTTCTCAACTCGGTATCCTCTGCTGAAGTGTCAAGGATTGTTTATGGGATCTGTGAGCGAACTCTCCTGGGGATGGTTTAGGTCGGAGGTTCTCAATGGAGGAGGGAGTACTTTGACAAATACTTGAGAACTTATTTTTTGGTTTTCTTCAGTGATGTTGGGGTGTGCTACTAGCCTTTTAGAGGACAGTAACCACAAGAAAATGTTGACTTCAAATATCCTACTGCACCTTATAATTTCCTCCTAATTACCTCAGTCTAGAAGCTAACTCAATTTTACTGATAAACAGTAAGTATCTTTGCATGGATTTACTATTCCTGTGCTGAAATTTCTAGGGATGCAACTACTGTGTAAAGCAAGGGAAGATAATACATTGCTAAGAGTTTTGTGTACTATTTAAGAAAATGATGTTCCTGATAATAGTACTGCTCATGGTATTGAATTACACAGTCCAGTACAACTGCATTAGTCTGCATTTTAAGCTATCATTTTGTCAGCGATTCTAGATGTAGGTGCAAGCTTATAACTACTTCATCTTCATGATTTTCTCTACTATAGTTGTGTATGAGCACACATATGAAAGTATACATATGTGTTTAAAAATACTTTATTTTTCTTTATAGTTAGAGTAATATGTTAATGTTTATGAACTCATTTATACATTCAACCAGTATTTGTTGAGTAGCCACTTCATGCCAGACATTGCCCTACACACTGGGATATACAATAAAACCAACAGAAATCCTTGCCCTTGTTCTAGTAAGGAGACACCTATCATAGAGAGTAAATGTAAAGAATGAGTAATATATATATATAATATGTTAGAAAGTGATTAGTGCTATGGAAAAAAAGAAATAAGCAGGGTGAGAGTGACAAGTAATGCCAAGCTTGGGCAGAGTGTAAACACTGCAATCTTAAATAAGCGGGTCCTGGCTGGCTTCACTGAGAAGGTGACATTCATGCAGAGGTTTGAAGGAAGCTGAGGGAGTGACTCATGCAGATAGTTTAAAACAGATATGTTCCCAGTAGGTGCTATCTTTCTGCTATTCTTTACCTTAAGTGTCCTTTTCTCTCTTCTTCTGTCATCTTTGGTAGTTTCCTTTCCATTTCTCTCTCTTCTTTGGTTTTCCATTTTTCTTTCAGGCCTTACACTGGCTACTAGGCGTCATCTTAGGCAGTGCCTATATCCCTTTGGATTGAAGAAGTTACTGACTCTTAATATTCAGATGGAATTTGACATATCTGCACCAGGACCCCAATATTCCAGTCAATGGCAGTCAAAATGGCAGCTATACAAGTCAGTGCCTTGGGTCATTTCTTCAGGTTCCTCAGTTGTCAGATTTACTCCCCATCCTTCCAGGATGTCTCTGGCTCTGCTCTCAGGGTCTATCTTCAACTTGGTGCTTGGTACTCTGGCATATCATAAGTGCTGTTCACATCTCAGTCTCACATGGGAGACAAAAAGAGAGTCACTGTTTCCATTCTTCTTACCACTGCATATTACTGTCTTCCCCATCACTCTACTACTTTTCATTAGATGGTCTGATAGGTACTTCTGGCCTTCCTTGGCAGTGTATGTTCCCAATGAATATTCCAACTCCACATAGCCTCTATTTACTCAAAACCCAACTCGTTTAATAACCAATCATGAATTTGCTTAATTCTGACCACTTATCTTGATGTTATATGTAATTCCACTTACAGTCGCGTGCATATATAAGCTGTGAGAATGGGTCCTAATCCGGATAATTTTCCATCAATTACTGAGGCCATCTTTAGAATATGAAGCTATGTCAAATCCATCAAAGAACATATTTTTGCCTATGGGACCTGTTCCAATTAACCTTCCTCTGCCATTCAAATGAGGGGAGATACAGCTATCCTTTAAATGGACCAGATATTCTGAAGTGGCAATAAAGGTTCTAGCTAAACAGAGTGATTTAGCTGACAAAAGAAAGTTGAGTGTCTCCACTGCCAACTCAATTAAAAGATGCTAAGTTTCTATTTGAGAAGAATTTGTGAGCTGCACAAAAGAATGATTGCAATGCTATGACAAATCAAAAGACACTTGGCCAGACTTAGATGTGCACCATATGCAGACATATGCTTGACTGTGTTAGACTGGAAAAACCTCAAATGGTAAGTCATAAAACTGACATGGTGAGACTTCAAAGCTTTTCCTGAACTCATGACTGTGCTCAAAACAGAGAGAAGCTTCCCTATTCTCTGAAATGCTTTTATTACCCACTTCAGTCAACATGTCACGTGATGGATGCTGTGCATTTTGAAAAGCTTAAGCATGGCAAATAGTTTTGAGGTTGAAATGAAGGCTCTCAGACTGGCCACTTTGATCTGAGCCTCACCAAAATAGATGGTACGAGCTTAGGCTTGGTGAATTGTTGACAACTATTGATTGTCCATTTGAGAGGAGCACAAGTAGTGCAATTTGTCAAGCCATGTGTAATCTAAAGTGGAAATCCTAAATGGGAAATGGGGAAAACAGGTAGCTAAAGTGAGCCTGTCTCCTGTGATTTTTTTAACTTTATGTAAGTCTAGAAAACATAGGCATTAAGAAGGAAGCAACATTGTCATCAGTCCCCCTTGCCAGTTGCCATTACATTGAATGGTGGTTGATTTAGGCAATTTCAGATGTAGTTTATGTCTGTGTTTACCTAGATCCAGGGTCTGTGCAGTATCTATGCCCATTGTGCTTGAGTGCTGCATTTATTTTGCTAATGTGGACAAGAAGACAGTACACTTGTTATTCATCTTACTATTTAGATATTTTTAAACAAGTTAATAACACAGTCATCACATGTGAGGATATATAACTGTATTTTCTACATATAGATTTATCAGTGGTTAGAAAAATAATTAGCAACTTGTTACAAAATAGAAGTACAATATGCACTTCTATTAATAATATGGGCATGTACGTCATTTCTTTATATCATCAAAATAATTTGGGATTCAAGTGCAGACATCCAAACATCATCTCCTGGAATGCATTCATACCATAAGCAATTGACAAAATACAAATGGCTTGTGTTTCGAATATTCATTTGTGATCATCACAGCTAACCTTTGAACAGCACTTTAGAAAATGCATTTGCTGAGCACTTTAGAAAGCAGTGGCACACTTGTCACCTTATTGTCCTCTCACTGTACCTCTCTGAGGAATGAATGGTGGATATTATCATACCCATTGTAAAAGGACTATGTGTATAGGAAGTCCTGCATTATTTTTCCACCCCATACTATTTCTGTGAATTCATATACAAAAGAATCAGTATCATAAATTGTGATTGAAAACCCAAGATTATAAAAATTTAGAATCCTAAATTCTTGACAAATTACACATGTATTGACATGGAAAGTAATTGTTTAAAACTGCCTAACACTTTAGCTACACTATTACTGACTCTTCCATGGCGTTGATTAATGAAACATGTCATTGCATTCCCAAAATAGCCATACCATAGTGAATAGTTTGAGTCACAATTCTGACCATGGGCAACGTGAGCAATACCCGCCTGTGGGTTGGGATCTCAGCCTCCAAAATGTCAGCCGCCATCCTGGATAATTTTACCAACCCTATTCATCTCATGTTTCTGGAAGTGGCTTGATCTCTCCTATTCCATGACCGCATCCTCTCTTCCTCTGCTCCATTGCTTACCAGGCTCTGACAAAGCAGTTCTTTTCCCTTTTCCTTTCATGTCTACGGGTGGGAAGGGCTTCTCACTTTTGCTAGTCCCTGAGTACTTCCACATTCATTGTTGCTTCCCTTAACCCTGCGCTCAACTCTGAATAGTCCTTAAGTAAATTATCTTTGAATCACAGCTGAGTCTGCCTTTATGTTTCTTACTGATACCCTGACTAATGGTGTTCTGGTCCATTTATTTAAGCTTCTTTTATATCCCATAGTAAAGTTCTATGTTTTTTAGCTAAAAGATTGCATTAGATTAAATTTTGTGTATTTTATAATGATGTTTTAATTAATGGAATATTTTCTTTTTATTTTCTAACTGGTTATATTGATATATAGTCCTGAATAGATGTAATGACATTGAGAAGTGCTCACAATGTAATGCAAAGCCAGAATAAAAGAGAATTACAAGCTATATAAACATATATAATATAAAATACCATCCCAAGGAAAAACTCACCAACGTTTTTAAAAGTAGGTTTTAATAATTAGATTTGGGATGGTTTTTAAACAGAAATCTATTATTTAAAAATTGACCACTGAAAACAGCTGCAACCCAAATTGTAGAAAAATATGCAGGGCACATAATGACCTGTATGTGGAAAATTGTTAAGTTGGAACTTCTACTTTCCTGGCTATACCCAACCACTAAAGTCTTGACACTGAATCAAGTAGGAGCTGGAAGGGAAAATACCTTGCCATCCTACACTTTTTGTCAGCTCTTCCCCTTGGCTAAACCCAATCAGAAGCCAGAGGGTAAGGCTGGCCGATTCATAAGTCTCCTGGCAGAAAGCAGTGTAGAAATGGGTAGAGCATGGGGTGGGAGGTAGCACAAACAAGGGTAAAACAAGAGAGATTCAATAATCAATTATTTTAAAGATGTCAGTTCTCTACCAATTCAATTTAGATATTTAACACTATCATAATCCAAGTCCCAACGGGGAAAAGAAATTGAGAGGTGGGGGAGGGAAGAACTTAACAAAAATGTTTCCAAAGTTTACTACTAAGAAATGGGAATATTCAAGAAAATACTGAGGGAACAAAAAAATCAACAGTAATGAGGGGAATTTTCCCTCCTACACAATAAAAGATGTTATAGAGTAGGCTTGTTCTAATGGCTAATGAAACAATAGAAAATTCATTTACATTTCCTCCTTTATTCAATTAATAATAATGAATGTTTATCCTTTGTCAGGCACAGAGACAAGTGCTGAGCATGCAGTTGGGAACTAAAAGGGCAGGGTACCTGCCCTCATGGTGTATTCAGTCTTACAATTCAGGAAAATATTAACCCAAGAGAAGAAATGCAAACTGAAGAAACACGTTGAAGCTGACAGAGATTACAGAGAATAATAAATCCCAGAAACGGAGGGTCCAGGAAAACATATTCTGTCATGGATCTTTACATGCTGGCTGCAGAACAAATTCTCATTGCATAATATAGACTTTATTTAAAACATGGGGCTTCCCTGGTGGCGCAGTGGTTGAGAGTCCGCCTGCCGATGCAGGGGACACGGGTTCGTGCCCCGGTCTGGGAAGATCCCACATGCCGCGGAGCGGCTGGGCCCGTGAGCCATGGCCGCTGAGCCTGCGCATCCGGAGCCTGTGCTCCGCAACGGGAGAGGCCACAACAGTGAGAGGCCTGCATACCGCAAAAAAAAAACAAAAAAACATGCATCTCCTTTGGCCCAAGGAATACTCTTCTGGTAATATCAGTGTATCAGTCAGGGTACATTGAAGAAAACAGAGCCAGGGGATTCATTACAAAGGTATTGGATAGCTGAAAAGATGAAAAGAAAAATGGGAAAGTGAGAAAATCTAAGGATTTGCAACAGCAAGAAGCTGCTACCAGCCCTGGGGCTGGAGGGGTACAGAGCAGAGGTGGTGTCGGTACAGCTCAGGCTACTGATGGGAACTGCAGTCATAAAGGAAGAGATAGTGCAGGTGGAGCTGGAAAAATCGAGATGAACCACTGCCAGAGAGACCACCTGAAGCAGGCAGAGAGAGCAAGAAATGCCCTGACTTCTCCCCTCTTTTTATGTTCCACGTTCCTCTAGTATCACCCATTAGCTAAACCCAACTGGAAGCTAGTTGGCAAGGGAGCCTTGAAAACGCAGTTTTCCGGGATTAGCCTCCTCCTCATACCCCCACCTCCCCACCCTGTGCCGTGTACAGTACAGAACTGGTCGAGGAGGGTGAGAAGTGGATACCAGGGCAAACTAGTAAGTGACTAGCAGTACCCCATATGGAAGTAATTGAAGAACACTGCTAGCATGTAGAATTAGAAAAATTTTAGCTTTTTTTAATAATGAGGGTCAAATGTTATAAAATATTTTAGCTTATTTTAAATGGCTAGAAAAGCATATATACTAGAAATAATATATATTTAATGTTATATAATAATATTTAGGTATCATCATCATCATTACCATCATCATCAAGAGTGGAAGAAATGAGGAAATTAGGATGGACAGTCACCAGATTAACACAAGCTGTTGCTAGGTGGGATTACGTGTGACTTTCATTTCCTTCTATGCGTTTTTATATGTATCCTCCAAATGATTTTCAAAAGAATATGTAGTAACTTTATTATGCGGTAAAATAACTCTTGTTTTATCTTAATACTTTATTACCTTTCTATTATTCATTTGTATGTATATTTAATTATTTAATTGATCACTTTTTGTTGGGCCTTTCAGCTG
Source organism: Lipotes vexillifer (assembly GCF_000442215.2). NCBI lineage: Eukaryota > Metazoa > Chordata > Mammalia > Artiodactyla > Lipotidae > Lipotes > Lipotes vexillifer. The sequence continues at coordinate 567,510 of NW_006784671.1, read as the reverse complement.
ATTCCAACACTTTGCTGTTATAAACAATATTCTTTCACAAAGAGAGGTTAAAGTTACCTGAAGGTTTGTAGGTAAATTTCTGTCCCCAGCATCTTCCCAATTAAAGGGATCCTTGTAGAATTTGTGAGCTAAGTTGCCTTCTGATATGACAACACAATCTCAGACAATAATTCTCAACTATGACCATATATATTTGAATTACCTGGGCAGCTTTTTAAAAGTACCAGTGCCTAGGACACACTGCAGACCAACTGAATCAGAATCTCTAGGAATCGAATCTGGGAATCAGTATATTTTAAAAGTTACCTAGATTACTTCAATATGCAGTTAGGATGAGAACCCCTGCTTCAGGCTTCACCTGGAACAGAACTGAATGTCTTCTAAACTGCAGGGAAATAGTTGTGCTGAAAGGAATTTCATGCCCCAAGAACAGATGTCTCTAGCCAAGTTAAGTAGAAGACATCCACTGATGCAATGACAATTATCTATTCCTAAAGCAGAACAGGGATTTGAGGAAGTACCTACATGTACCAGGGTAGGTTAAAGATAAATGTTTTTAAATAATTATGGAAGGCCCAAAATGACCCACGTATCAGGAAAATCCTGAATTATAAGTGACTATGTACTGATTTAATAAGATTCCCTCTCCTTTTACTAAAAAAAACAAAAACAAAAATGAATAAACCACAAAAGGTTCATGGTTTTCAGTCCAAAGAGCTTATTTGAGTAAAAGCCAACCTGTTTTTCAGGTTTCCCAGAGCTTACTTCATTAGTAATTAACTTAGTTGAAGAATAGTTGCTGGTCAGACTGTTCAGGCAACCAAATAACTGAAAGTCTTGAATCTTTGGGAAGCAAAAAGCTTTACATTCCTTTTAGATGTAAAAGTTTTCATTCCTATGAGAACTACTTTATAATCCCCAAAGCATTTTAATTTGTTCTGACCTTGTACATCCCCTTTCTGGGACCTTTTGATATAGGTGGGTGATATTTGATGGTTATCTATTTCACAGAAGGTTTGAAATATCTCAGAGCATGAATGCCTAATCCCATTAATTTAAGTTCACACAATGGATTCTTTTTTATGAAAACATCATAATTTTTTGTGAAACCATCATAAGTACAAAATAAAAATAATGAATCCCAGATCCGTCTCTGGGATGTGTACATTTTAGGTAAGTTATTTAAATCCTGAGCTTCAGCTTTCTCATTTGTGAAATGAAGATGATATTAGTATCTGGCTCTTTGATAGTCAAGAGCTTTTTAGATAAAATCATGTATGTAAAGCCTCAAGTACAATACCTGGAATGTAGAACGTGCTCAAAACTGTTAAATTCCTGCCTAATCCTACTACCTAAATAAGACTGGAGAGATTTATCTGGAAACGGTGACATACCTAGTGGGAAGGTTGTCCTTAGACTTATCTATCCCCTGGACATCCCTCAAATCATCCCCATAGAAAGAGCAGGTTTCCTTCATTCTGAGTTGACCTTGCCATGATTAGGTGCATATTTTTCTGTCGCTATCTAATATATTCCTTTGATGTATAAGTTACATGTTTTTCTAGCTGGAGTTTGAGTTTCTTGAGAGTAAGGGCTGTCTTTTTCTTTCATATCCTTCAGATTTGTTGAAATTGTGATAGATGCTCAATAAATATATACTGAAGATTTGTCTACAATGAAACACACAAAATTATAGGGCTTGTAGGAAACTTTAAAATCAATTTTTACAATAACTTCACTTTACAAATGAGGAAACTGAGGCTTAGAGATGTTACAAGCGTTGCCCAATGTCACAGAGCTAGAAAGTAGCAGAGATAGCATTGAAACTCAGATTGGTCCAGTTCCCATGCCAGTGCTCTTTTCGTTACCCAATACTCTTTTTCTTTTAATATGATGAAGTCAGTGGATTGGAAATTGATTGGAAATTGTAGACTATTATCACTTGTCACTATTTTGGAGAAAAAAATCTTCTTTTGGGAGAATCATTTATCTAGATTGGTGGTTTTTCCATATTAGCTCGCATTCAGAATCTTCTAGAAATCTTGTTAAAACACAGAATATAGAACCCCACTCCCAGAGTTTCTGATGTAGTAGGTTAGGTGGGCTCAAGGTTCTATATTTCTCACAAATTCCCAGGTGAAGCTGATGCTTCATCTTTTGAGAGAAGCTGAACTAGAATTATTATGGATTCATTTTTTCTCTTCTCTTAAAACCAAACTTGATCCAAGAGGGCATTGTGTAATCTGAGCTTCCTGCAATGTACAAAGAACATGACAGTACATGGAACTAGCCTTTCCTTGAAAGCATTTTTCTTTTGTTTGAAAGAGAGTTGGTGAGCACCTAATCTGTAGTACACAGTGCTATGAGGATATTAAGGTATATAAGACCCAATGCCTGTCCTCAAGGCAGCCCTGTGACTTCATGCAGGAGGAAATGTCCACTTCTAGGATGGGCCAGGAATGAGCTATGGTTTAAGAAGTGGTGGGGTTGAGGAAGCTTCAGTACATTTGTAGATGTTTTCCAGAGGTAGTTATATTGACCAGTTTCTGTTAATTGTCAACTTACTTCTTATAACTTTGGGCACATATAAGTAACTTCTGAAATGCTAAATATTATTTTTAATATAATTCAGTGCAGTAATAGAACATCTTGGAGTCTTTTCTAATTTACTTTTTATCTGAGCTATTATTAATTACAATGGTGCTTGAGGCCTGAGGAGATAATTAACAGTCTTTGTAAGTGGGAAAAAGCGTTCTATGGGCTGAAATTTCTGCCAGTTCATTTGGCAGAAGTGGAACTAATTCCAAACATGGGGAACCCAATGACTAATACTTAAGCAAGTTAACGATTTTAGCCAGGATTCTTTTTGGCTGTCTTTTAGACGTTTGTAACTAGGGTCCATGGACCCCTAGGGACTGTATATATGAGCCCTAGGGATCCTGACCCCACGAAACTGCATGCAAAAATGTCTGGGTACAAATTTCCTTTCTTTTTTTTTTTTTTTTTTTTTTTTTTTTGCTTTAGAAGGTCCAGTGCTTTTATCAGATTCCCAAAGGAGTTAACCACTTTCCTACAGGGATACCAGGAGAGAAACAAAATAATTGTATCCCAAAGACTTAAATTTTGTTTTTGTATCCCATCTATGACATTTCACACCTAGGAGTTTTCCTCTTGTATCTTCACCATATGTCATGAGGGACATTTTCCTTACTATTTTCTTGGAAGGAAGGGGTAGAGGAATATTAGAAATAGAAACCATCCCCAGAAGGCAACCCAGATCTTTTTTACCATCTGCATCCTCACCTGGGCTAGTTGCTTGCTGATCTCATATGTTCACTTACTCACCATTCATTTGACTATCATTTAATATCGATAATTAATAACTGTAGCAGCCAGAAAACTCCCTAGACAAAGTAGATGCAGATCTGTGATTTTGAATGACTATTCCTGGAACGAATAGTTGTTTTCCTCATCCCTTCTATCTATCTAAATTGTACCATCTGTCAAGACCCAGCTCAAATCCCTCTTCCCCAGTGAAGTCTTCTTCAGTAGCTAGACACAGAGCTCTTTTGTCCACTTCATGATCGTACAGCGTTCTTTGAGACTGTATCAGCCATTTTGCTACTTAGTTATATTCAGTTTAACACTCCTTTATACAAGGAGAATGAATGGTTCACATGTGCATGCTGTCATTCAAGCACAGTGACATGAACAGAGCAGGCACTTAAAAATCATTGTTGAACAAATGCAGGGAATGGTCTCAGTTTGTCAACATTATTCTCCATGTTTGAGAAGTAAAAACCCTGCCATTCTCAATTTGCTTCCCTCAGCACTTATCAGTAGGTTTAACCACATTGATGTCCCATCAATTCACGGAAGTAAAACAGTTGGCAAAAAAACTGGAGTGTGGCACAGAACTTGTGACTTCTAGGGAGAATGACTGAGTCAACAGCTGACGTTGCCAATTTCTTCTGTATCCATTGCAATCCAGTAGCTTCTACATTACGGATTCATCCAACAGGTTCAGTGGATAAGAAGCGTTTGAATTTTCAGCTTTGCTGCTGGGAGTCATATGGACACCTTTAATCTCCAAAGAATGTGTTTCTGGACATGATATGAGCTAGATGTTGAAGATGTTTGCTCACCGAAATCTCATTAATTCAGAAGCATATAGTCATCATCCACCATTGAAAATGCAGACTCACACTAAATGACTTAACACTTGAAGTACAGCAAACACTTTCACCTGCTTTATCTCATTTGATTTTTATAAGAGCCCAGCAAGATATACAAGTGAGTTGCTCAAGATCATTCAAGGACTTCATGACCTTTCCAGTAAACTAGGCTACCATTTGATTCCATATATCCCTGCCTATTAAATGCCAAGTTCAAAAGGGAAATTCTCTTCTCCTGAAAATCACCATTCCTTGGCAACTGTATGATATAACTCTACCACTTTAAAACAACAGAATGAAGATAAAGCACAGACAAAATTAGATTTGACAACCTAATTGAGCACCCTTCTTTTTTATTTGAAAATAACATTATTCAAGCATCATCATTCAACAGTCTTGAGTTTCAGCAAGTACGCGACATGTTTATTTGGCATTTGAAGGAGAGTTGAAACCACCAAATTACACGGTAGAAGGCAACACGGAATTCCACTTTGATTAGTTATGTTTCCTACTGGCCCTTGGTTTGAAAGGCCTCTCTAAGATTCCAGTAGACAGTACCTTATATATTCCCTTTAATTGTTGAGAAACAAAAACTTTCCAACAATCCAACTTTATTACATTTTATTATATTATTACACATTTACTTATTTTTTGGTAGTTCTCATTTTACATAGGCTTGCAAAAGAGTTTTTTAGTAAGTCCCTTGGCCTGGATAGTTTAGGGTCTTCTGCCTGAAGACAGCTTATTTGAGCCTAAGAACTCCCAATGCTGATTGCCCCCTCTGAGGTATATTATTTTCCTAAAGTTTATGGACAAATGAAAAACAAAACTCTTATAATCCTATCCTTTTTGTACCTGTTATTTCTGCCAGGAATGTCTTTCCTTTTCATCTAGTAATGTCTAAATTATCCTCATGACCCATGTTGGGACCTCAGTGAAGCTCATTGATTCCTACAAGCAAAATTACCTTTTCCTGCTCTGTGTTCCCACAATATTTTATTCATTCTTTTATCCTATGCTTGCTGAATTCTACTGTGGACAAAGAATGTCACCTGCCATATCAGTAAACAAAGGATGTTGCGGCCATCAAGCCAGCAGCCACTGCAGGCACCCCCAACTGTGCCCCCTGAGGGGATTCAGGATGGGGAAAAGTGGATACTGGCCCTAGATAGTTAAAGTGCACATCAAGGAAATATTTTCAATGAGCCCAGACTCTTGCATCTTCCCATACATAGAAAAGTGGTAAATTCATTAACTTGAGATGTCCAGGTTTTCTTTTAATTAACAGTAATATTTTCATGTTCCTACTATTTGTTTTTGGTTTTTAGGTTTTTTGTTTTGTTTTTTTGCAAAAACTCCTATATATACTCCTCCCTTACCTCTTTGGAACAGCCCCTCAGAGCTATCTAAGAGGCTGTCTCCTGGGCTTAAGTTCTCGGAAAGTCTGCCGAATAAAACATAATTCTCAACTTTTAGGTGGTGCATTTTTTTTCGGAGGACACTATTAAAGCTCAGTGTTTGCTTCTCTGTTTCCTTATATTGACCATGAGCAACTTGAGGTCAGGACTGATTTCTGACTTCTTTCTGTTTCCCACATTGCCCAAGGCATCATCACTCCTTTCTTCACCTCCATATAGCATTGATCAAGTGTCAGATGTCATGTTAAGGACCTTACAGAGGTTATTAATGAGGCAAATAGTGTTATCCCAATTTATACTGTTGAGAAGGAAGAGATTTTCCTCTACTCTTCTAGGTTCTTCTGGCTGGTCTAAGAATTAAATTCACATGGAACAGACTGACAGGAGAAAATCAAACAAAGTTCAGTAACACGTATACATGGGAGAGACCCAGGAAAACTGAATAACTTGCCAAAATGGCTGAAATCCTCACCTTAAATATCATCTTCAGCTAAAGACAAAAGAGGATGTTGGGGGTAATGGTTTGGGGCTTCAAAGGGGAAGAAGGCAATTGACATGGACATGGAAAAGGAAATGTTTGGTAAGCAAATGTTGGCTGGGCCAGGCCAAGACAGTGGGACACAGGGTGGACTCTGATCTCTAGGCCCTGTTCCCCCCACCACATGTAGCCCATATTCTTTGCAGATATCTCTGGAGATAGCTCTATTCTGGAACAGACGCTTTATCTAAACTTTTTAGGCAGTTATGGGAAAGTCAAAGGTTTTTCCTCTTTTGGGCCTTCATTGTTTTCAGCTCAAAATAATCCGCATGCCAAAGAGATATTTAGCAGTGGCAAGTTTTGCTCCCCTACAATACTCTGAGAAAAACTTCTCTAAGATCATTCAACTACATGGTTGACAAGTCTGGATTTTAAACTAGAAAAACATTTTTTGGGAATAAAATTCACTTAACATAAAATTAACCATTTTAAAATCAACATTTCAGTGACATTTAGTTCATTTACAGTTTTGTGCAACCATCACATCTATCTAGTTTCAAAACATTTTCATCACCACAAAAAGAAACTCTTCACCCACTGAGCAGTCAATGTCCATCCCCCTCCCCTACCCCTGGCAACAAGGAATCTGCTATCTGTCTCTAGGGATGTGTCAATTCTGGATATTCATATAAATGGAATCATGCAAGATAAGACCTTTTGTGTCTGAAAGGCCTGCATCTTATTTCAATTCTCCCTAAATTTAGAGTCCATTCCCTTACTACATTTTTTGGTTTTACATGATAGTGTTAGCGCAAGTTCCTGTGCGCCAGACACAGTGAGGTCAAACAGATGGAAGCATCGGAGTTTGGAGCAAAGAAAGGTTTATTGCCAGGCCATGCAAGGAGATGGGTGGCTTATGCTCTAAAAAAACCTGAGCTCCCTGAAGAGTTTCAGCGAAACATTTTTAAAAGCCAGGTGAGGGAGCTGGGTCGTGGGGTATGTGATCAGCATGTGCACAATTCTTTGATTGGCTGATGGTGAGGTAATAGGGTGGTGTCACAGGGGTTAACATTATCAGTCCTTAGGCTCCAGGAGGCCTGGGGCTATGTGCTCATGGTCATCAAGTGGTAACATCTTCCATTTGGTGGGGGGTCTTCACATCTATAAAATAACTCAGGAAATGTGCATCAAATACTGTTATCTAGGTACTTCAGAGAGGAGCTAAAGCAGAGGATATGGGGGAAAGCCCCATAGGGTCCTACTCGGTTATAATAGGTGACCACTGTATATTGGATGAATGAATAAATGAAGGCTTATAGAGAAGACACCAATCAGGCAACTTATTTTCTACTTAACCTAGTTATTTATGATTTGATTTACCTTCATAAAAGATCCTTTGGGAGCTTTTAAAGTGTCAGTCTAAGGGACAGCAGCTTAGTGGTAGCTGAACAGAATGGAAAGTAGTAAGGGACACACATTTGCAGTTGGCTCTCTATTCAGGGTCCATGTTACTTCGAATTGACACCTACAATCGATTTACTCATTATCACACTTTTCGGATAAATGCAGAGGAGACGAGGTGATTGGAGTGAAGCTCACCAGCTACATTGTATGTGAATGGATTGTTATCAGTTTGGTTGCCAGGACTAGAGGCTGGACTCCTGCAGGGGAAATGAATGCAGGTTTTCCCCAGCAACTACTTTTCTCCAACATGTGAGCTATTTTTTGGACAAAAACTGGGTTGGGGGAGCTGGTTTCTATGGGCTGCCAAGAAGATTTAAGAAGTGCCTCCTTGCTTGAAGGCAGTTTGATTTGTTAGTAGGGCTGTTAAGAGTGTCGAGTTTCTTTTTTTTTTTTTTTTTGGTTTCACAATGTGGGAGGTGACTTTTGATGCTACTTGAAAAGTAATTAAATGCATGACATTTAATCTTTAATGACTGACTTGTCTAGTTATAACTAAGGAAATTCCAAATAGATAGTTCTTAGTTTCTGTCCAAATGCACATTATTTTTATATTCACTACATGCAGTGTGTCTCAGGAAGCTTTCTTAATGTCTCTGTTTTTATTGGAAATTTAATTATACCTTCACAGATATGACAGCAGAAAATTAGTACACTTAACTCTTAGACCATCTTAGTGCTCTTTGGGGCAGTATTTCAAATCTGACGCTTCATGTTTTGTGATACCAAGAAGAGAAATTCAGTTTTAGTTACATTTATTTCCAGGAAAAAAGGAAATAAAATGCAGGGTCATAATTTTAAATGGTTTTCTACTATTTATGTATGGATTTGGGAAAGGACAATTATCATCACAGTTTTAGGCATGGCTAGTTGTTTATATATGCCTATCGGTACTACTGTACATATAGAAAGGCCTTACCTTTTACTTAAGTTCAAATTTTTATTGTGAGGTTATTGTAGATTCACTTGCAATTATAAGAAATAATACAGAGAAACCCAGTCTACTTTTCACATAATTTACCCCAATGTCTTGCAGAGCTATAGTACAGTATCCCAACCAGATCACAGACATTTATCCAGTCAAGATACAGAACAGTTCCATCACCACAAGGATCCCTTTGCGTTACCCATTTATAACCACACTCACCTTCCCCCAGTCTCCATCTGTAATCTCTAGCAACCATTAATCTGTTCTTTCTATAATTTTGGAATTTCATTATTTCTATATAAATGCAATCATACAGTATGTAACCTTTTGAAATTGGCTTTTTTACTCATTATAATTCTCTGGAGATTCATCCAAGTTGTCGTGTGTGGCATTATCTTTTATTTGGAAACCAAATTACATATATTTTATAAGCAAAAATGAGATAATTGGAAATAGGCCTCAATATTATTGTTTTCCAGAGTTTCTTCATTATAAACCAATTTTTAAAGGGAAATTAATCATATTCTTTATGCACATGTGTCTAATCCATCCTTCCATTCCATTTCTGTGTGACACTTATTCCAGGAACATAAACTCTTCAAGGGCAGTGACCATGCTCTGCTTACCCATAGGTATTGATTTCCTGTTGTGGACTGCCCTTACCACAAAATCAAGAAACTACAAAAATAATCTGAGTGTTTGAAAAGTGGCAAGTTGTGTTTGCTGTCATGGTTGCCACTCAGAAGAAGAATCTGTTAAGGGTCATTTATCATGTGTAGTTTTCCACTGAGACTATAAAAATAGATCTAAAGGTCTTAGTATGATATATGAATTAAATAAAGCAAGAGATAAAAATGTAAGTTCTGTTCCCCTTCTATTTTTAAGTCAATCAAAAGGTTTTGTTGAGGTTATGTGGATAAACCAAATGCAATGCAGAGCTTTCAGATTCAGCAGATTCACTAGTTATTTCCTGTGTTTCTTCTGTTTTCTCAGCTCTGTTTAATAAAGGCACTATATGCCTTGATTAATAATGTAACTGGTTGAAAACTTAATTTTCCTTCATGGAATACCATGTGAAAGGAAATACTATCATAGGATTAAAATGGCTTTTGTATGCTTAAGGCCAGGTTTTCAGGCTGACTGTTCAGACACATACTGTACCATAGTGTAGTGGAAAGAATAGGAGATTTGAGATCATAAAGACTTGGATTTGAGTCCCATATCTATAGCTTACTAACAGTCTGACATTGGCAAGATACTCCAAGCCTCAGTTCTACACATATGATATGGGATATTCTTAACATTTATCCTATTCTAGTGTTATCCCCATTTCTCTGATGTTCTTTGAAGCAACATTTCTTGAAAGAGTTGCCTAGAGTTTTCTGTCTTCCTTCACTTCCTCTCAGCCCACTCAGAAATGTTTCAGTATCTGCCATTCTAGTGAGATTTATCTTATCAAGGTCATCAAGATTCAGCTTGATCTCAAAGTTTCTGCTTGGCAGCTGTAGCCTGTCTAGAGGACCGACAGGGCCAGGTCAACGAAGGGTCTATTTACTTGAGAAACTGTGTGGCATCTTGGCAAAGAACACTTCTAGTATAAGGAGAGCTGTGCTTTTCAAATGTTGTCCAATGTCAGTTTGGGAGGGGAAAGGAGAAGATGAGGGAAGGATTCTAAGATCTACAAATTGTCCTCAAGCCCAGCTCTCAAAGACCTGAGTCCTGGGGTGTGAAAATCATCATAATATGTGATAAAAGATAGAAATATAAAAACTGTATCACTCAAGTCTATGTAGGATGTGAAGAGCAGAAACCCCTGGTGTTTTGTAGTCTATGCATGTACTAGAGTATAACACCTAAGTGCTAGGGTGCAGTACCTAAAGGAACAAGATGGGGCACCTTCCTCATCTGGAGTGACTTTGGAGCACAGCATTGCAGATACTGGAGCACAGAACAGATACAGCTGTGTGAGTCAGAACCATTTGGAGTGCCAACAGGCCATCACTCTTTAGTGCCTGGTAATCAGTTTTGCTAGCCTTGTGTTTGTGACGAGGTGGTATTACTGTGGTCATTTCTGTTATAGGTTCAACTATAGCAGCTGGAGCAGGAAAGGACAGGAAAAAACGGGAGATGCCATATGGGAGCCAAGAGGGCTAACTGACAAGCATGCAGGAAACACATCCTTTGACATTTCCTAGAACTCTCTCTAAGGAATTTGGGAAGGAGTGAAGATGACGTTGGCTTTCTATTTAATTGAAAAAGAAATCTGCACTCCTTCTCCTGACTTCCCAGGATCTGCATAACCTAAACTGTACAGTACTTACCTCTCTAAACTCATCTCATACAACCTTCTTCATCCCTCGTAACATTCCATTCACATTGTCCTTCTTTAGGTTTCTTGAACATGTTAAGCTTGTTTATACCCTGTGGCCTTAAACTCTCAGTTTATGTGCCTGGAATGCTCTTCTGACTGTCCTCTTGTCATTCATGTCTCATCTCAAATGTCGCCTCTACAGAAAGGCCTAAACTAAACACCCCATCTAAAGTGCCTCCCTTCTTACTCCCTCACTCTGAAGTTAATCTCTATTATATTTCCAGGTTTTGTTTTACTACATAAAATTTTAAAAACTCTACCTGCTTATTATCTGCTTCCCTCCCCACAACTGTAAGCTTAACGAGGGCAGGGTTCTTGCCTGACCCTTTCAAGAGAGTACACCCAGCACGAAGAACAGTGTTTGATAAGGAGCAGGCACTCAATAAATGCTTAATAAATAATTACTTATAACTAATAATTATTTTGTAAGTATATAGTATATGTTATAATATACAATATAAATGTGTTTGATATATCAAACTATGTATTATCTGATTGCATAGTATAGATATATGATTATAAACGATCATTTTATGGGTTATGCTTATAATAATTATAATTGATTAATAATTTTAAATTAATGGGGTATTCATGGTATACTGTGAACACCATGAATCCCAATATTATGTGGATGCTTTTTTTTTTTTGCGGTATGCGGGCCTCTCACTGTTGTGGCCTCTCCCATTGCGGAGCACAGGCTCTGGACGCGCAGGCTCAGCGGCCATGGCTCACGGGCCCAGCTGCTCCGCGGCATATGGGATCCTCCTGGACTGGGGCACAAACCCGCGCCCCCTGCATCCGCAGGCAGACTCCCAACCACTGTGCCACCAGGGAAGCCCTATGTGGATGCTTGTGATGTCATAGTAATGAAGTGTACTGCTATCTGGCTTCTGCCTAGTTTCCTGGCCAGACTGAACAATGAGCTCCTCCTTGTGTCTTTCCCATATGCTGTCCCTCTTCACAGAAAACTCTTGCTTCCTTATCCCCATGCCTCCTCTTACTGACTCAATTTTAGTCAGCTTTCAGCTGAGATATCACATTTTTAGGAGACCTGGGTTACACATACAAAGATTCCTTGCATCCATGTCATGCAGATACAGAGCTCACTTGAATATCCAGACTTCCTCAGCTATCCTGCCTAGTATAAGGTCACTTTTTCACTGCTGTACCTCTGTCCACTCGACTTGTCAAGGGCATTGTTCCCTTTGCTTCTGACCTGGTTAGCTTACAGAGTCCTGTGTTGGCTCCTCTTCTTGTGTCTTAGAATCATTTTCCAGATGTGAGAATAGAAGGACTTTCACCAAACACAGAAATGACTGATATCAGTGCCATGAATGTCATTACTTTCTCTCTGATGTCTCTGATCTCTTTCATCACTTGTCTTTATATCTGCACACTCTACGTGTTGCCAACAGGACTCTTCCTGATAAATAGAGATGGCTCTCTCTCCTTTTAATGGAAAGAGAAGAGGTTGTTTATTTGCCCTCTAGAGGGACCCCTATCTTTTCTGGAAGTTGTGCTTCAAGGGGATCCATTTGGAAATTTGAAACAAATATTTTCGTGTTTCATTTCCTGGTTTCCTTCTTGTGGGGAAAAGCAGGATCAAAGGGACACTCTGCCCCAGGGATTGCAGCTGTGGCTTAGGGTCCTGTGAAGCAGCTACCTTTTAACTCTTTTCTCCCCCAAGCTTTATGATTGCATGTGAATCTATCTGTCCACTATATAGTCCTTGGAGCTTGACAGATTTACTATAATAGCCTTTGATACAGTAGGACCTTGATGTGCAAATGAGAGTTGATTGGCCATGAACTGAATTGTTCCACTGAGGCTGATGACCTACCTTGTAATGCTTCCTTGAAGGGCATCCTTATCTTTGTAGACTCTAAAATCTCTAGACAGTTTCTGGACACTCATTGATGATGTTCATGATAATGATAATGTTGATGATAGCAACAAGGACTATGTTGATAATGAACATTTTTACTCAATAGGATGCAACCTTCATGAGAGCAAAGATTTTTGATGCTTGGGTTAGTTGTGTACCCCAAATGCCTAAAACAGTGTCCAGTATATAGCCTAGAATCAGCAAATAATTTTGAATGAATGAATGTGCATATACTATGTACTAGAACCTGTGCTGAACGTCTTACAAACAAACATTTTCTTTTTTAATCTGCATAACAACATCATGAAGTGCTATTTATAAACTCATTTTACAGATAAAGAAACTAAAGCTTAGACATGTTAAAGATGGTACACTTGCAGTGTATCATCTGTGGGAAGACTCCAGAGAAATTCTTATCTGATCTCAGTGTCAAGTGCAGTTGCAGTTCTGAACAATTGATCTGGGTACTATGAACTTAGCTGGCTGAATTTCCCTTTTTTACAGTGACTTATGGAGAGCTTAGAGCAAAGGTGATGACCCACATAAGGCAAAATAAAGTCCATTATGACATGCACTTCTTATTATGAACCTTAACCCATTTTATATCCTGATTCTAGATATTCTCTCCTCTTTCATCCATGCTTTTAATCTATGCTCTCTTGTTATATTTTATTTTTTTCTTCCTGGCTTAAATTGTTTCCCATTTAAGGTGAGAAATAGGTAAATACACATATTTTAGCCTTAAACAAACAATTAACTCTTCTGGAGAGAGTTTATCATAATAGCATAGGCTCATGAATCAGAAATATTTGGTTTCTGAGCCTGGCTCATCTACTTACCAGCTGTCTCAGTTTTTGCATTTTAAATGGAAACTGAACTGTAGCTACTCCATGAGGTTGTTGTGAGGAGCAAATTAGCTAATACATATAAAGTGCCTGATACCTAGTAAGTGCTCATTGGAAAGTACTATTATGATCTAAGTACCTTTTCTCATGAATAAAGTGGTGATAACAATACCTATTCTATCTAATTTTCAGAGTTATTATGAATAGTTAATGAGTTAATTAGTGCAAATATGCTTTTTGAATCTTGAAAATTGTACAGTGCTCTCCTTATGAGTTATACATATATATGTGTTATATATGCATGTATGTATACACACACATAAGTACATATACACACATGTACACACACACAAACACTATACATGTGAGTATATATGTATTATATTTATACGTATGTATGTGTATATTACTTAATGTTTGCAGCTGCAGATGTAAGCTTCATGAAGACAGAGACCTTGCCTGAGTTTTTCAAGGGAATACACCCAGCCCCTAGCATCTAGCACCTAGAACAGTGTTTGGGATAGAGTACGCACTCAAAAAATATTTTATGAATAATGAATGATTGCTGGACCCCATATCTAGAGTTTCTGATTCTGCAGGTTCCTGATGGTGTTGTTGCTGCTGGTTCGGGAACCATCTTTAAGAGCTAGTGGCTTAGTGGAAAGGGTGAAGTCTTTGGAATGAGACACATCTGGATGCAAATTTGGGCTCTGCTGCTTGTATCTATCTACAAGTTATCTATCCTGAGATTTACAAGTTATCTATCCTCAGATTCAGTTTACACATTTGCAAAATTAAGATGATGGTGATATCTACCTCAAAGGATTCCTGCGAGTTTTGAGTGAGATGAGATACACAAAGTCCCTCACCTAGTGCCTGGGATATACAGAGTTGGTGCTCAGTAAATATTAGTTTATTTTCCTTTCATTTTAATAGACAATGATTTTCTCTTTTTATCTTCTTCTTTTATCTATTAAAAATACTCTGCGTGGGTTTTTCTCTATAAGCAGCTTAATTGATTTGAGGGTAGAGTGAAAGCAATTGTATTGGAGTTTAATTCATTAAGCAGTGTTTGTTCACATTTAATGTCTGAAAGTAGGTTGCAGATATATGTAAATAGGTCTCGATAGGTAAGAGGTTAACTTTAAAAATATCTCTAGAGAGCTCTTCCAGATGTTGTCTAAGTAATGACAAAGCGGGTTTACATCAACCACATTATCCTTAAGCTGTTTATAGATTGAATGGGTAGAGTGAATGTGGAGTCAGGAGAAGCTCTGTGTCATCTTGGTGAAAGATTTTTAGACTCACTTAAAATACTTAAAAAAAAATGAAACTGGGTGATTTTCTATTCATAAACTATCTAAGATTTCTGCCTCACGGGACCAAATCTGTGATGGAATCTGGACTCTGGAACTCCTCCATGGTGTCAGATGGGGCCAGTCTGTAGCTGAAACTACATTCTTGCTGAACTTCCCTTCCCCTTTATTATCCTCCTTCCCTCACATCCCTTCTTCTGAGAGCACCTCACCCCACAAGAAATCACTTGAACAAGAATACCCACCTCAGACTCTGCTTCTTGGGAACTTGACTGCATACAAAGCTTAAAAATTTTTTTGGACTGTGTCACTTAAATTTTTAAAGATATATTGACAAAAATTGTATATGTTTAAGGTGTACAACATGGTGTTTTAATATAAATGTACCATAAGTAATAATTACTACAATCAAGGTAGTTAATGTATCCATCACCTCACATAGTTACCATTTACTGTGTATGTTGAGAACACTTAAGATCCACTCTTTTAGCAAATTTCAAGTATACAATACATGATTATTTACTACAGTTACCATGTTGTATATTAGATCTCTAGTATTTATTCATCTTCTAACTAAAATTTTGTACCCTATGACCACCGTATCCCCATTTCCTCCACGCCCCAGCTGCTGGCAACCACCATTCTACTCTCTGTTTTTCTAAGTTGGTCTTTCTTAGATTTCACATACAAATAATACCATGAAGTATTTCTCTTTCTGTGTGTCTGGCATACATATATAGATAAAGAAATTGTAAATATCTGTTTAGATATATTTATTTATTTATCTTTGGCTGTGTTGGGTCTTCGTTGCTGTACGCGGGCTTTCTCTAGTTGCGGCGAGCGGGAGCTACTCTTCGTTGCGGTGCACAGGCTTCTCATTGTGGTCACTTCTTTAGTTGCAGAGCACTGGCTCTAGGCGCGCAGGAGTTGTGGCTCATGGGCTCTAGAGCGCAGGCTCAGTAGCTGTGGCGCATGGGTTTAGTTGCTCCGCAGCATGTGGGATCTTCCCAGACCAGGGCTTGAACCCGTGTCCCCTGCATTGGCAGGCGGATTCTTAACCACTGTGCCACCAGGGAAGTCCCCTCTATTTAGCTATAAATATTAGAAGTTCAGTGACAGATTGTTTCCATATCTTGGCTATCGCAGTGAACATGGGAGTGTAAATATCTCCTTGAAATACTGATTTCACTTCCTTTGGATATATACCAATAAGTGGGATTTCTAGATCATATGCTAGTTCTATTTTTAAATTTTTGAGAAGCTCTATACTGTTTTCCATAGTGGCTGCACCAATTTACATTCCCACCACCAATGCACAAGTGTTCCCTTTTCCCCACATCCTCTCAACATTTGTTATCTCTTGTCATTTTGATGGTAGCCATTTTGACAGGTGTGAGGTGATATCATGGTTTTGATTTGCATTTCCCTGATGATTAGGGATATTGAGCACCTTTTCATGTGCCTGTTGGCCATTTGTCGATCTCCCTTAGGGAAATGTCTGTACTCTTCCTTTGCCCATTTTATAATTTTATTCATTTTTGCTATTGAGTTGTATGAGTTCCTTACATATTTTGGATAGTAACTCTTTATCAGATAGATGGTTTGCTGGCATTCTTGTGGTGGCAGTGGCGCTGGTGTTTGGGGTGTAGGTGTTCATAGTGACAGGAGAGCTGAAGTCCTGGGCTCAGCACTACATGGAACTAACTCAGCACCTGGGGCCTGGGGCACTGGTGCACCTGCTCTGGTGGTGGCACCAATGTCTGAAGTGTGGGCATGTGCACATCACCCATGGAGCCAGGGTCTGAGTGACTCAGGCCCCGAGGGAGGTTAGACACAGCAGCGGCACAGAACTAAGGCTGCCAGGTTGCAGCGGTGTCCTGGGCCCTCGGGGCAGGGTGCAGTGGCAGAGTGGTCCCAGGGATGAGTATCAGCTGCAGCTGAGGCCCCAGGTGTGGAACATAGTCAGCAGCAGCTCAGGTCTGGGAAATGGCAAGGCACCCTGGTTTCTTGTTCTCAGAGAGTTGTATGCAGCAGAGACTCAGACACAGCTTTTATTCCAAACATTTCTGACATTTGCAAGTGCTCTTTGCAATCATTACTAAATTTTTAGATTATGTTCTGTGGGCTAGTTTTACTTTGGATAATACCCAAGTATTTAGAGCCAATTATGAAGAATACGATGTGTAAGAAAACTGAGTATTGCTCTTGCTTTAGTGTTAATAGGAAAATATGTTGGCTATGTCTGATTTGGGGAATGGATTTTAAACTGGGAAGTGTAGCTTATTTACTTATATGCCAGAGTTCTGATATATGTTGAAAACCAAGTCCTGTTACTTGCTAACATTTCATGTCTCTGTTGTTTCATGGTTATTAACTTGCCAGTTCTAAAAGTATTTTCTAAATGGTTATAAAATGATATTAGCCTAATAGTACATTAAAGTCGTGTTTCCTTCCTGATTAGGAGGAAATGCAGTATGTAGAAAGGTGAGTGCCAGCCCAGTTCTTTCCCTGTTGATAGGGAATCAAGCTTGTCGCTTTGCTTTACACACTTTCAGAGTTCGTCCCATCCTTAAATTTCAAAACATCTCCAAGATAAGCAATTAGCATGCTTAAGCATTGTTGATCTTTTTAAAATAACTTTCAATTTTTGACAACAGACATGAAATAAACATGTCTTTAACATGTTTATTTTTAAACATGTTTAAAAATAAACATATTTTTAACATGTTTAAAGGTATTTAAAATAAAAATTTTCATGCTTGTAGTTGTATAATTATTTAGAAATTATCTTCTTTAGAAATGCCATCATCTTCTTTAGAAATGCCACTTGATTCAGTGGAATGGACCCCCATCCACCAGGTCTGTAGCAGAAGAGCCTAGCCTCCAGCCATTGCTGTTTAGACCAGGAAGAGCCATCTGACCAGGCTGGACCAGTCACATTATCCTCTGATTTTCAAATTTGGATAGGGAAATCTAATTTGGTCTGGTTAAGTGAAATGGTTGAAAACAACTTGTGACTCATCCAATGGCCATCTCTCCCAAGCAGACCAAGTCCCAGTTCTTCCTGATTCCTTACTGCATTTTGCTATTAGTTTCCATGAAATTGTTCTGATTCCTTATGCACCAGAATATAGCTGTTCCTCATCTTCTTTCTCTTTGGGAGGATGAAAAAGAGGATCATAAACTGTACATAGACTTGTAGTTAAGGGTGAAAATTTGAACTGCGTACACCAGAGGGTCCTAATCTTGAAAAATGAGAAGTGACTAATGTTCCATTTATATTAGAGTGTTCCCTTCACATTTTCCTTTTTTTATTTAATTGCTTTGTTATTTGCCTGTTTTTTGCAACCTAAAATTTATATTTAATATTCAATGGCTCTGGCAGTGAAATTTATTTCAACAACAACAAAAAGTTATAGCGAGTATAGTAAAAACTACAAAATATATTAATAATTTCTTTTTGGTTCATCAACTTTATTTTTTTATTTTATTTTTTTCCAGCTCTATTGAAATATAATTGACATTTAACATTGATTAATAATTTTAAAAAGCACAAAACATCAAACAATACCAACCCATTAAACAGCATTCCTGATGATTAACCAACTTGTCTTTTTGTTTGACCACTTCTGATAGAGGAGGGATTGCCTTACAAGGCAGTCTATTCCATTTTCAGACAACTCTAATTGGTAGAAAGTTCTTTGACCCTTCCTCTTACTGAATTATGCTCTGATCTCTGGAAAAACACATTTTTGACATGTTCTGCTCTTAGGATCTAATAGAATTAGTATACTGATTGTTGTCTTAAGCACCTTTTCAGATATTAGAAGCCAACTGTTTGTACCTGCCAAGTCTTTCCTCCTCTGGCCTGTATATCCCACGTTATCCCTACTGCTACTCATGTCAGAGCATTTCTGGACTTTTCACTCTCCTGTATACAGCTTTCTGTCTATACCTACATATCCATAAATATGGCTATGCTTTAATATTTTTCACCAGTTTTGGAAGGAATTCTGAAACAGTGAAAATTCTGCACACGTTTACAAGTTAATACATAAAATCTCAGCTTTATCTTTTAATACTGCTGGTGTTTCTTTGAGGCAGAAAAGTCCACACATTTTTCAAGTAGTTAATGAAAATGTATAAGATTTTGCTAAATTTTCTAACATCTGCCTTAAATATACGCCACAAATGTGTATCTACATTTTCATGCATATTTCGTCATACATTCAATTACTGCACTCATTTCACACATGAAAATTGATGTGTCTTTAAATTAGCTAAGCTATTTGAAAATATGATCCTTCATGTTTACTCTCCTGGCAGGGAGAAATACTATACTGGATCATCTCTTATTTTTTTTATTTTTTATTTTTTTGCGGTACACGGGCCTCTCACTGTTGTGGCCTCTCCCACTGCGGAGCACAGGCTCCCGACGCGCAGGCCCAGCGGCCTTGGCTCACGGGCCCAGCCGCTCCATGGCATGTGGGATCTTCCCGGACCGGGACACGAATCCGTGTACCCTGCATTGGCAGGTGGATTCTTAACTACTGCGCCACCAGGGAAGCCCAAATAATGTGTTTCTAATTGCCAATGTTAGTTGTTTTGTGCGGTGAGATTTGGAGGATTTTTTTTTTCTAGAAAATGAAAGAATCTGTGCTTTTCATTCTTGATGCTGCTACTATATCATTTTTACAGAAACATTAAACTGATTTTTCTTAAAAACAGTAGTGTGAAATAAAGATAGGCAGAGTCTTCTAGTTGAAGAGCACTGAATGGAAGTCAAGACCCAGTTCAAGTTTCAGATCTTCCTCTACTGAGCAGTGAGACCTTAGGCAATGCAACTGAACTCGATATAAATTAATTTTCACATTAGTAAAGTGGTTCATTCTAGCTCTAAGATTACTACAACTTCATAGATTCACCAGTACCTTTTTAGCCTGAGTTTTCCCAGAAAAAAAGAGCATGAGAGAGAAGCTTTTGTGCAGGCTGTTTTTTAAGGATGTGATCCCAGGGAAAAAGAATGGGAATTCAGTGAGTGTGAATTGGGAAAGAAGGAAAATAGTACAGGCGTATGACATTGAGCTAGTTATGGTTGGGGGCAACTGTAGCTTCATCCCACCAGGATCTTCCAAGTTGCTGTGTAGAATACATCTCAGAATTTTTCACCCATAAGACAGAAAAAGGAGTATTGATTCAAAGCCAGTTTCCTGAACTGGGCAAGTGTTAATACACAGACAAGATTGGCATATAGCACACTACTATATATAAAATAGGTAAACAACAAGGACCTACTGTATAGCACAGGGAACTATATTCAATATCTTGTAATGAACTAAATGGAAAAATAATCTGAGAAAGAATATATATATATATTCAGTATATATATATATGTATAACTGAATCACTTTGCTGTACACTTGAAACTAACACAGCACTGTAAATTTTTTTTTAAAAAATGGCATATAAAATGCAGGACACCTAGTTAAATTTGAATTTCAGATAAAAAACATTTTTTTAGTATAAGTGTGTCCCAGATATTGCATGGGGCATACTTATACTAAACAGTTATTCACGGTTTATCTGAAATTCAAATTTAACTGGGTCTCATGTATTTTTATTTGTGAAATCTAGCAACTCCACCCATGAAATGTGAATACTCTCACACTTCCAATTGTGCATGTATGAGTACAGATGTCTTGCACTACAGCATCAGAGCAGCCCCACTACAGAAACCAAGAGGTACAGAGTACAGGTTCAGGTGCTGCCAAGGTGAGATGCAAGACACATGAATCTCTTGGTAAGGAGATTCAATGGTAAAATCTCTTCTGCATAAGTATTTTTGTCTTTCCTTGTTGTCTGTTCACCCTCCAATGAGCACTTTTTCCATTCAGTATTAGAGATGATAAATTATCCTTTTCCTTGAAATACACAACCATCAATGCACAGTCAATTGTCAGGAAGAACTTCCATATTATTTCTGAACTCACTAGATTCTTCTATTGCATCCATTATTTTCTCAAGGTGTATGACTTATAGATTCCTGCAGAACACTTTTACTGTCTGGCCTAGGAGGTCAACCTACCAGAAGAACTATCATTCCCTTGGTTTTATTTTTCCTTGCAAGGTTTATACATAGTTCCTTTAGGGACTTTTCCCCTCACCCCCTCAGTCTTCCAGTACTTTACCTCTTCTACAGAAGTGTGGCTTTTTATCATCATAATCTGAAAACCCTGTCTACTTGCAAACTCATATGCTATGATTTGGAGTGTAATGGACATTGGCTAGTAAGAACATGTCTTTTTTAAAAATCAGGGACTTATTTTCAGTAGTCAAGCTGAATTAACTATAAATTCATTATATGTATTTAAAATTCAGATCTGATTTCATAGATAACCTAGAAAATATTTACTGTAGAAGATAAAAAATTCCAATTATTACAGAGCATCTGCCCTGAGCCAATAGACTTTGCAATATGCATAGTGCCAGTAAAATGTCTTTTATAGATATTGTTACATATTTCTGCATTATTGCTATTTAATGGTCAATGAATTATTCCCCCCAAAAGTAATTTGTTTTAGTGAGAGAGCGTTGGCCTTTGGTGCAATAATTATGCCATTTCATAAGGAATCTATTTGATATAACTGTTAAACTAGTATTTCCATTAATTACGGCAACCTATTACCATATTCTATCAGCTTAGTTTCAGCAATGACATTAAAGTGTATTTTGTGACTAGATGGATGTAAGACTACAAGAGAAGGCCCATATTTAACCATATTCCATATCACTTAGCATCCTGCAATTAATGCCCATTAATGTGTAGTTTTTTTGGAAATGAATGGACAGCTATTGTGTGATAACACATTTTATAAATTGCTGCACTATAAACTAAATGAGCACTTTAAAATAATGTAATAGATATTTGAATTCCAAATTATAATGCCAGCATGATGCTCTACTCAAGGAACATGGCAGGCTGAGATATGGCTGCTCTCAATGCAGTACAGTGTTAACCTAGACCTCCAGGCACATGCCTTGACTGCATCCTCCACCTGGGTGTGGGCTGGAATTTTGAGTTCAGGAGAGAAAAAAATTATAAAATTTCCAGCTGACTCCTAGCTGTCCAGCTCTGACATGGCAATGTTTTACGTTTTTTCTTTCATTCCCTTTACATTTTTTTTCTTTCCTCTACCTTTGGCTGCCTTGTAAACTATCAACTATCAATATTATTAATATCTTTGAAAATTGGATTCTTGTTTACATACCATCCTTTAGCTTTTTAAAACTTAGCACCACAGCATGAACATATGTTCATATTCTTAAATAGTCCCCTCAAAGCAAGAATTTGAAGAGCTGTCTAGTATTCCATCATATATATTCCATATGTTCTTTTTCCATTTTCTTGGCACCATCTCCTAAAAACTATATGTCAGAGTTCTTAGAGCCTTCAATATACTTTGACGAATTGTCTCTGAGAAAAGTTTCATTAGTTTACATCTAAACCAAAAGTCCTTGGAATTGTGAGTGCTTGTTTAGTCCCATCAACCAAAATTGTGTTTTAAAAAGTCAGGAGCTTTGGAATAAAACCAGTCTCTTGGACAAGACTAAGGTATTACACAGTTTCATCTTTCTAAAAACATTCCAAAGAGATATCATTGTAGTCATCTTAGCCCTGGCTTTCAGGCCCAGACCTGCTATTGAACCTGTGAAACCATGTTTGGCATATCTGAACAATCACAGAAAATGCTATCTTAAGATATTCCCTGATAGGAGAGGAAGATGTTCTCTGGTATCTTTCTCTTGTTCTACCACCTTAGCCTGATGCACCTGAGTAGGGAGCCTAATAGAGCTGTGCTGGCCTCAGCCTGATCAGTAGATGAGGTGAGAGGCAGTTTAATAGAGTGATTCTCTTTAGTCTGTCAAATATGGGTTAAAATCAGGGCTCTGCTCCTAAGCTGTTTGACCTCGGACCCTTCACATAACCCCATCTGAGCCTCACTTTCCCTGTCTATAACTCAGGGGTAATACCTGACTCACAAGGATGTTGTGAGGATTAAATGAACTAACTTTTGCAATGTGATTGGCCTTTTATAAGCATTCGATGAATGCTAGCTGTTGTTACTTATATTATTATTATTATTCTACTCCCAGATTTGCTATAGATCCCATGGGCAATTGGGCAGAAGAATTTGAATGGCTCTGGGAAAATCCCCTCCTTACTGTTGGCACGAAAGAACAATATGGGAGGGACTTCCCTGGTGGCACAGTGGTTAAGAATCCGCCTGCCAGTGCAGGAGACACAGGTTCAAGCCCTGGTCCGGGAAGATCCCACATGCCGCGGAGCAACTAAGCCCGTGTACCACAACTACTGAGCGTGCTCTCTAGAACCCGTGCGCCTAGAGCCCGTGCTCCGCAACAAGAGAAGCCACCGCAGTGAGAAGCCTGCTTACCGCAACAAAGAGTCCCCGTTCGCCACAACTAGAGACAGCCCATGCACAGCAATGAAGACCCAGCGCAGCCAAAAATAAATAAATTTATATTAAAAAAAAGAAGAACAATATGGGAATTGAATGCCAAGAATGAATCTCCTCAATTCCACCCCTGGCACCCTCAGAGCATTTAAGTACAGCTTCTTTTAGCTAATTTCTATGACCTGTTTGCATGGCTGTGCTCTTCACTGGAGCATGAGTTCTTTAAAGATAACTATGTTTGGCAACTGTGACCCATTCATATATCTCTCTCTTCTTCTAGGTGCTAGGTGGCTTTTCCCATATCAAACTACTGTTGCCATTCTAATGTTTTTTCTCTGTCTGTCTCTTTCTTTCCTTCCCTTCTGCCTCTTGTGTTCTGTGTGTGTAGTTAAATTATTATTCTTTGTGTGAACTGAAGTTCGGTTTGGAACGGTAGGTAACGAAGTTTGGGCCAATCAGGCTTAGTCATATAATGCAAATCTTTTAATAAGAGAATGTGGTGCTATAAAGCAGACACTGCACCACACCTCAGATTGAAGAAGCTGCAGTTTATCTGGAATTTTTAGCCTGGCTTCCTATCTTCCTTTTTCAAGTCTATCAAATTATGAATGAACTCATCATGACAAGTTTGTCTTCTCTCACAGCCATTGACAAGAAGGCCACTACCCTAGTCTGTGCCAAAATACCCATTTATTGTTAAGAGTTGCCATTAATATTGTACATCTTCTACCCTGATGAAAAATTCATGATAGAATTTGGTGTTCATTTTAAAGGTAAGGAGATTATTCCACTGGGACCTAATCAGTGTACTTGAGTTATATCAGATCAATACATCAACAAAATCAGCCAGTCATGCTGGCCAAAAAGAAAGTTCTGTACTTATATCTTTTCATTTTTCTTTTAGCTTTCAGAAGCAATAAATATACAGGAAAGCCTCATTCTATTGTGCTTCACTTTACTGCACTTGGCAGATTTTGTGTTTTTTACAAATTGAAGATTTATGGCAACTCTGTGTAGAACAGTCTATCATTGACATTTTTCCAACAGCATTTGCTTACTTCATTTCTGTGTCACATTTTGTTAATTCTTGCAATATTTCAAACCTTTTCATTATTATTATATTTGTTATGTAATCTGTGATCAGTGATCTTTGATGTTACCATTGTAATTGTCTTTTGTTTTGTATTTTTTGGTTAAGATATGCACATTACTATTTTAGACATAATGCTATTGTACACTTAATAGACTACAGTATAGTACAAACATAACTTTTATATGCACTGGGAAAGCAAAAAATTCAGGTGACTGACTTTATTGCAATATTAGCTTTATTGTGGTGGTCTGGAACTGAACCCGAGATATTGCCAAGGTCTGCCTGTATAGTAATAAAGCATTTGTGCATTCAGTTAACCTTTCAATCATTCATTTATCAAATATGTGTTGAACCCCTGCTCTATGCCAGGCAGTGTTTTAGTCACTAAGGAGCCCTTATTGAAGAAGGTAGACAAGGGACTTGCTCTCCTGAAGTTTAAATTCCATTTGGGAGACATATATGATCAGGAAACTGATAAACTGACTTTACAGATGGACAATTGCCAAACTGTATATAAAAGTAGAATTTTGACCCTTAATATGGAGCAACTTGCATAGGAACCAGCTCCTTATCTACAATAAAGAGCCCAGGAAGCCAACCTGCTGTAAGTGTGACTGGTAGGAAGTCAGGCTGCTGTCTCTAGTAATTGACCCCAAATGTCCAAGACTTGACTAATTAACTGACAAGTTCCCTTATTTTGCCTCTACTTCAAACTTAGGACCAACCAGAGAAAACCAAATATATACCCATCATCAATCACATAACATGCCCGGCTTCAGGTTACCATCCAGCAGCTTCCCCATGCCAACAGCTTCCAATCAGGTCATACCAGAAGTCTGCCATATTTGCCACTACAAAGCTTTCCCACTCTTCTCTCTGACTTTCAGTCTCTGACAAAACACGAATGATGGTGGCTGACTCCCTTGCTTATACTAAGCTCTGAATAAGTAGCCTTTGCTTTTCTCATTTGGGTGGTCTTTATCTCTTTCCGCAAAACAAATAATTGAGCAAGGTGATTTCCAATAATGATAACGGCTTTGAAGAAAACACATTTAGATGATATCACAGAAGGTAATGGAATGGAGACAGGAGATAACTTAAAGTAAATGGTCAGGGAAGGGTTCATTAAGGTGGGGTTAGAGCTGATCTGAATGACAATCATGAAAGAACTTTGTAAAGATTTGCTTCAGAGTCGTCCAGGTATCGCTAACAGCATGTTCAAAGACAGGAACATGTTGGCAGGTTTAAGGAAGCAAAAGAGGGTCAATGTTGCTATAACCTGGTTCATGAGGAGAGCAGTTGGAGATAAGGTCAGAAAGGTATATAGGAACCAGGCCATGGAGGGCCTTGTTGGTCCCTTAATGACTTTGTGTTTTATTGTAAGAATCATGGAAAACCATTCAATGGTTATATGGATGAGAATATTATGAAAGCATTATTCAAGTTGTATGTAGAGACAAGAGTGGAATCAGGAGATCATTTGAGAAGCTTTTGCAGTAATTCAGTAGGGAGATGATGGTGCTAGCTCAAGCGTGGTAGAACTGGAGATGGAGGAAAAATGGTAGGCTTTAAGATATATTGTGGAGGAAGAATTGACAGACATGAACAGATGACAAGTTGGATGTGCCAGGTGAGAGAGAGAGACATGAGTCAAGACTGAGTTCTAGATTTTTTTTTTTTTTTTTTTGCGGTATGTGGGCCTCTCACTGTTGTGGTCTCTCCCGTTGCGGAGCACAGGCTCCGGACGCGCAGGCTCAGCGGCCATGGCTCACGGGCCCAGCTGCTCTGCGGCATGTGGGATCTTCCCGGACCGGGGCACGAACCCGTGTCCCCTGCATCAGCAGGCGGACTCTCAACCACTGCGCCACCAGGGAAGCCCTGAGTTCTAGATTTTTTGATGTATTTTGTTTGGTTTGATCCACTGGGTGGATGATGATATCATTTACAGAGATACTTATGACTGGGTCTGAAGCAGGTTTTAGCAATAAGGAGAGGAGTGGCAGGATCAGGACTTTTTTTTTAAACATCTTTATTGGAGTATAATTGCTTTACAATGGTGTGTTAGTTTCTGCTGTATAACAAAGTGAATCAGCTATACATATACATATATCCCCATATCCCCTCCCTCTTGTGTCTCCCTCCCACCCTCCCTATCCCACCCCTCTAGGTGGTCACAGGATCAGGACTTTAATTTGGTCATATGAAGTTTAAGATGCCTTTAGATATCCAAGTAGAACACTCACTATAATAGTTTAGTACTCAGCAGTGTCTCAAGGCTGAAAAAGGTGGGTTCTGCCATCTAGTGGCTGGGTGACTTTGAGCAAGTTATTTCACCTCTCTGAGCCTCTGTGTCCTTTTTAGTAAAAAGGAGATGACGAGAGTATCAGTTTATTGGGAGATTGTGGGGTTACTTCTTAAGCTTCACAATTACTTTCTTCAATTTAGTTTAGGAGTTACTAGAAACATTTACTGAATTTTCTCTATATGTTACTGTAATTCCTAGTACTTAATGATACTGTGAGATTTCATCTTTTGTCTATGTCTTTTTTTTTGTAAGGTGTTAGAAAAGCTGTATCAGGGGCTGCTGAACAATCATCATTTTAAACCTGAAGCCCTCATTATTTCTTTTTAAATCATGAAAATATCAACCTGTCTCCAAGGGCAGGGTTGCACTAGATAAACTGATCAATCAGGTAATAGCACTGATCTAAGATTTCTTGCTAACCCTGACAGTTTTATGATGAGACCTGTATCATTTTGACCCTTTAACTCCAAGGCTATGAATTCTGGGAGCACTGGAGACTTCCAAGGTCCAGAGATATTGAGGGGTAAAACGTATCAAATGTTTTGGAATATCTTATTTAGATAATCATGCTAAATCTACGTGTCAGGGAGTAAGTATCAAAAGATTGATTTCCCAGGGACTAGTTGAAAGAAGACAAGAATTTCTTCAGACAACCTGTGCCAAAGTGGGAAGCTTTAGTATAGTTATTTCCCTTTGAATATAGTAAAATTCTTACTAAAGTATTCCCAATAATATTAATAGAGTATAACATAAACTATTTGATAATATGTACTGTAATTACTATTTTCCAGGTAATATTGCTAAGTAATTTACATGAATTTTCTCATTTAATCCAACTCTTTGGGGTAGAAACTATTATAACGCCCATTTTACATGAAGAAATTGAAGCTTTGGAACATTCAGTGATTAGTCCAAAGTCACTGAGCTGGTTAGTGGTGGAGTCATGATTTAAATCCTGCTACTGCCTTGGTACTGCTCATACATAGCTGCCAACCTCCTTTTTTCTACTCCCTTACCTCCTTCTTCCAGCCAGTTACCATCCTTACTAATGCTTGCTAAGTTCATTTCCAGTCTTGACCACTGTCAACTGAAGAAAAAAGCACAAACTAGAAGTTGAGAACTGCTCCAAAGAGCAACAAAATCCAGGTAGTCAGAACATCAAAAGATTACTGTTAATTAAAGAAAACCAGACATGTCAAGTTAATGAATTTAGCACTTGGGCTCATTGAAATCTTTCCTTCGATACGCACCTTAGCTATCTAGGGCCAGTATCCTGTTCTTTCCCATCCTGAGCCCCTTTAGGGTACACCGTTGGGGCTGGCTGCAGTGGCTGAGACTTGGCAGTGGGCAGCCCATTTGTCTCCATCCTGAGTTCCCTCAGGGCTCACCATCGGGGTGGGGATAGTGGCTGATGGCTTGATTGCCACACCATCCTTTTTTTGCTGATATGGCAGGCAACATTTTTCATCCATACCACATTTACACACAATTTACAACACATTTACAAACAATGGGAAGAGAAACCTGGGATTGTTCAATTTCCTGGACTCTTTTTCAAACAAAGGAATTGGTATTCACCAGTGTTGTAAAGATTCAGGATCTGAATACTAGTTTTCTGATTCCAAGTGCAATGTCATATCCACCCTGACATCTCACCTTCAAGAAGTTTATAGATTATGGTTTCTTTCATTCATTAAAAAGAAAAGTAGTATTTGGTTTTTGTTGGCTTGCTTGGGAAACGATCCTTCATCTGGAACATTCTTTCCATGGTAATTTATATTTTGCATCCCCCAAAACCTATTCATAAACCAGCTTTGAGAAAACAATGGAATGCTGCCTGTATGATGAAGCAGCATCTTTCTCATACATATATATGTATACACACTTGGGCACATATACATCCAAAGGGTTTGACCCTCTAGCTTTGTAGTTGGTGGTCATTGCTCTCAAAAAATGGATTGTTTTTTTTTTAGTTCAATATATTTTCAAAGCATAAATTAAATTTGAGAAATAAAGATTATGAAATTAAGAGGAATAAAGAATAAGGTTAGGGCTTCCCTGGTGGCACAGTGGTTGAGAATCCGCCTGCCAATGCAGGGGACATGGGTTCGAGCCCTGGTCCGGGAAGATCCCACATGCCACAGAGCAGCTAAGCCCGTGCGCCACAACTACTGAGCCTGCACTCTAGAGCCCGTGCGCCACAACTACTGAAGCCTGCGCACCTAGAGCCCATGCTGTGCAACAAGAGAAGCCACCGCAATGAGAAGTCCACGCACTGCAATGAAGAGTGGCCCCCAGGGCCTCCCTGGTGGCGCAGTGGTTGGGAGTCCGCCTGCCGATGCAGGGGATGCGGGGTCGTGCCGGTATTACTTAGGGATAATGCCCAGACTGTCACAATCTTAGATACCAATTCAGCTGATTCCTAAGAGTAACTCTGCAATTAACATGGAAAAAAAAAAAAAAAAAAAGAGTGGCCCCCACTCGCTGCAACTAGAGAAAGCCCACGTGCAGCAACGGAGACCCAATGCAGCCAAAAATAAATTAATTAAAATATAAATAAATTTTAAAAAAAAGAATAAGGTTAGCAGCTGGTCTATATTTTTTTCTTTCTGCAAAACTGTTCCCTATTCTCCATGCCAGTGAAGTCAGTGTAATGCTCATTGCTTCAAGCATTTTGACCAAGATCCTCCTCTGTAGCAAACAGCTCAAGATTATGTGTTTGTAATTCTCCTTTTAAATGAATGTCATTCTATTCGCATGGTTGCTTTGATCATTTCTTAAAGGTTTTTAGTATGTTTCCAGCTGAGGCCCTTTCACTGAAGGGGTGGAGGCCTTACTGAATGTCTTCCCAATATTTTACCTCTGCCCTGACAAGCTGTCAGTTCTTATGTTGACGTCTCTCTTATGTTGAGACAGGAGTGTGGCAGATGTCACTTTAGACTTCGAGGTGGACAAATAAAGTTGTTTAGAAAATAGTAACTGCATTTTGGTGTTGTATCAATGAGCTTAAAGTAAATGAAAAGTGTGAAAGTATTTCTCCACTAAAGCAGTGAGAGAAACCTCAGCAGGGTAGTGGTTGCACTTATGGTTTTCAAAACTCAAAAATGTGATCATCTCCTTTACAAAGACTTCCCTGAACTTTTAACCTCTTTGTATCTATACCTTTTTCATGCTTTCATGCTTCTCTACCCCTTTTTAAACTGAGACCAGCCTCTATCATGACAATTAGCACTTAGTATTCTAACTAGTTTTTGCTTAATTCTTTGAAATTGTGACTAATAGACGGTTGGTTTGACTGCAAAGCTGTTTTTCATGCTTTCCCCTTTTGTGTATTATGAACTATTTCAAACAGTAATAATAAACACATATAATACATATTTATATCTATCTATATATATATAAAATACATATAATACTCTGTGTTGGGCAAGGTTCTAAGTTCTTTATATCATTACTCTCAGAACAAACTTAAGAGGTCTGTGCTCAGATGAGGAAAGTAGGGATCAGAGAGTAAATAAAATGCCCAAGACCACACAGATAGTAAATGTTGCCACTGAGACTCGATCTCTTGACAGTCTAGTCCCAAAGCCCATGATTTTAACCTCTGTGCTATATTGCTTGTTTAATAAGTACAAATATAAGAGACTAGATTTATGACAGTATAACATCAAACCATATCTGCTCCAAATCTTCTTTTTTAAAATAATAAAATATTACCAAAGCAGTTGATGTGTCCTCTGTATGCCTTTCCTATCCAATTATCTTTCTTCTCTTGTTAGAGGTAAATACTATTCAGAAGTTGATGTGTACAATATTTGTTTTTCTCTTTCTGACTTCACTCTGTATGACAGTCTCTAGGTCTATCCACGTCTCTACAAATGACCCAATTTCGTTTCTTTTTATGGCTGAGGTAATATTCCATTGTATATATGTACCACATCTTCTTTATCCATTCCTCTGTTGATGGACACTTAGGTTGCTCCATGTCTTGGCTATTGTAAATACTGCTCCCATGAACATTGGGGTGCATATGTCTTTTTGAATTATTTTTTGTCTGCGTATATGCATAGTAGTATTAACACATATATGTGGAATCTAGAAAAATGGTCTAGATAATTTTATTTGCAAAGCAGAAATAGAGATACAGATGTAGAGATCAAATGTATGGATACCAAGGGGGAAAGGGGGGAGGTGGGATGAATTGGGAGATTGGGAATGACATATATACACTATTGATACTATGTGTAAAATAGGTAATTAATGAGAACCTACTGTATAGCACAGGGAACACTACTCAATGCTCTGTGGTGACCTCAATGGGAAGGAAATCCAAAAAAGAGGGGATATATGTATACATATAGCTGATTCACTTTGCTGTACAATAGAAACTAACACAACATTGTAAAGCAACTATACTCCAATAAAACTTACTTTAAAAATATTTATTTACTTAGTCTTTCATTCAACAAACAGGAGCTGGGGCAGGGCCAGTGAAAAATGAAAGTTCAGAGCTCCTTGGTCAACGCATGGGAAAAAAGTGCTGTTAAAGAAAGGTAAATAGGAAGTTTCTTCTTTTTTCCATGGTGTCTCTCTTCACTTATGGTGCTTTTCATTTATTTGGTGTCGTTCTAAGTAAAGAAAAATACAAATAAAAATAAAGAAGTTGATGTGTATCTCTCAGCATAAATAATTTTACAATTTTACCAGATATTTTTGTGCTTATAACAATATAAAATTTTTTTGTATTTTCAAAATTTATACACATTCTTTCTCACTGTAATATCCTTCTGTAACTCCCTCACCTCCCTCATTCAATACTGTTTTCTAGATTTATCTAAGTGAATAGATGTAGATCTAATTTATTCCCTTTAAAAGAGGGTAGGTAGTTTGATTCAGGAATATACTACAATTTATTATTCATCAGCTCTCCTAGCTGTACCCACGTTGCTTTTGACTTTCCCCATTTGAAATGAAATTGCAACAGAAAACCAACTTCATGTCTCCTTGGTCATGCACGCAAGAATTTCTCTATGTTTTTCTACAAGTGAAATTGCTGAGTCATACTCTGTGCTAGAAATTGCAAATTATTTTCCAAGGTGATTACACCAATTTATAATTACACTGGCACTCTAAGAAAGTTGTTATTTGTATTAATCCTCAGGAAAATTGGGGATAATTTTTTTAATTGCAAATCATATTTGCCAATTCTCTTGTTTATACATAGGCATTAGAATCTTATCCTTGGCACCTAATGCCTAGAGCCTGTATTTGGGACAGAAACTGCTGTAGACAGCAGTTAGTGCATACCGCTTTGGCTTTACTCTCTCTTTTTTTTTTTTTTTTTTCCTTGCGTTATGCGGGCCTCTCACTGCCGTGGCCTCTCCCATTTGCGGAGCACAGGCTCCGGACGCGCAGGCTCAGCGGCCATGGCTCACGGCCCCAGCCGCTCCGCGGCATGTGGGATCTTCCTGGACCGGCGCACGAACCCGTATTCCCTGCCTTGGCAGGGGGGCTCTTTACCCCCGCGCCCCCAGGGGAGCCCCATAGTTTTTTTTTTTTTTTTTTTCCTTGCGTTATGCGGGCCTCTCACTGCCGTGGCCTCTCCCATTTGCGGAGCACAGGCTCCGGACGCGCAGGCTCAGCGGCCATGGCTCACGGCCCCAGCCGCTCCGCGGCATGTGGGATCTTCCTGGACCGGCGCACGAACCCGTATTCCCTGCCTTGGCAGGCGGACTCTTAACCACTGCGCCACCAGGGAAGCCCTATAGTTTTTTTTTTTTTAATCTTATCTAAGAAATCATTATCTATCTTGATGTGCTAGGGATATTCTGATACAGTCTCTTCTAAGAGTTTCAAAGTTTTTTCGTTTCCCTTTACTTCCTTAATTCATGTGGAATTGATTTTTAATGCATGGTGTGAATCCAATTTTGTATTTTTCTCATTTGAATAACCAATGTTCTCAGCACCATTTTTTGGTGCCCATTTTTTCCCTGCTGATGTTTAATGTGATCCTTCTCATAGATCAAGTGTTAATACACATATTCCTATAACTCTATATTTTATTATTTCATTCATTCATTCATTTATTCACCAAATATCAAAAAACTACTATATGTTAGCAAACTTCTTGTTTGGGATATAGCAAACAAAATAGGCAAAAGTCTTTATCTTCTTATGGCTTAAATTCTTGGACTGAGGGTGGGACAAACTATATACATTATATAAGAAAAAAGTATATAGTGTGTATTTTTTCAAAGTTTTCTTTGTATTTTTACATACTTTACATTCCCATATGAATTTTATAAACAGCTAGTTAGTTTCTACAAAATATCTGCTAGAATTTTTATTGAGATTGCCTGAAATCTATAGGCATCTTAACAATTTGGGGAGAATTGACATCTTAACAATATTGAGTCATGATATAATATCTGAGATAAAGTAGGCACTATATATGTATATATACATATATATAATTATAAATATTAGAAATGCATCAGAAAATTTAGTGATACCTTAAAAAGCATGAGGGATTTTGACCCTTTGCTTTTCCAGTTGATACATTTCTAATATACAATTAATATATTCATATCACAGAATGTTCAGCTTGAAAAAAGTAAAAAACACTGAATTTTTGAAACATCTTGGAGACATGTAAAAATTTGGTTATTTTAAAACATTACATTTAATCATTCAAAATCTTTTTATTTTGATGAACATCTGACTATACAGTTCGATTGCCAAGTCTAAACTTTTGCCTCGGTTTTTGCTACTTTTGCCACATTTTAAGAAACAACTACAAACCTTCTTGAGGTTATGACATGAAAAACCTAATTAAAATGCAATAGTAACTTTTGCCAGACTGCATTTTTCTCATCGTTTATGGAAGTTGAAACATATGCACACACACGTCAAAAATCTGTATTATGAGAAAACATGCATTTGCTGTGGTGATTACTTTTTCAGAAGACAGTCTCTGGCATTCACACTTTTTACAGCATCCTCACAGCAATTTTGCTCTTGTCAGAAAGAGAAAACTTGTCTGAAAAGAAATGAGACTGGTTATTGAAAGAGCCTACTAGAAATTATGCATATAAAAGACTGTTTCCCTTCAAAGTAGGTGCTAATTGTAAAGGCAAGTTGTATTTATTTATTTATCTAGTTTTGAGCTTTGTCTTAAAAGCCAATCATGTACTTAACAAAAAACAGCCTATATTATTTTTTTTTATTTCTCTCACTCAAATTTTTATTTTGAGAAACATGAAAACTTTGGAAAAATAAAAGGCTGATGCAATGAACAGCATATACTCCTCACCTAGATTCACCAATTGTTAAAATTTTTCCACACTGGAAATTAAGTTTGAGACAATATGACATTTCACTGTAAATACTTCCCCAAATATTCATACTCATATATATATGAGATCATATAGATAAGAGCATCCACAGTACCATTCTTGCACCTAAGAACACAAGTAATATTTTACATATACATGTGATATTATATATATAACACATGCAATATGCTAAAAAGTAGAATGATTTCTTTGTCTTTTGTTATTTTTTTAATCCAGGTTACAAATAAAGATCATGTACTGAACACAGTTGATGTGTATCTTTTTATGTGGGACAGTGACCCAAAAAGTCTTGGCCAGTCATACAATATCCCACATAATGGATGTGTCCTATTATTTCATTTTGAAGTTAATTATTTGCTCCTCTGTTGTTTTTTAACAGCTTTATTGGAGTATAATTGCTTTACAGTGTTGTGCAGTTTCTGCTGTATAATGAAGTGAATCAGTTATATGTATACATATATCCCCATATCCCCTCTTTCTTGCATCTCCCTCCCACCCTCCCTATCCCACCCTTCTAAGTGGTCACAAAGCACCAAGTTGATCTTCCTGTGCTATGCAGCTGCTTCCCACTAGCTATCTATTTTACATATCTATTTTACATATATATGTCAATGCTACTCTCTCACTTGGTCCCAGCTTACCCTTCCCCCTCCCCGTGTCCTCAAGTCCATTCTCTATGTCTGTGTCTTTACTCCTGTCCTGCCCGTAGGTTCTTCAGAACCTTTTTTTTTTTTTTTTTTAGATTACATATATATGCGTAGCATACAGTATTTGTATTTCCCTTTCTGACTTACTTCACTCTGTATGACAGACTCTAGGTCCATCCACCTCACTACAAATGACCCAATTTCATTTCCTTTTATGGCTGAGTAATATTCCATTGTATATATGTGCCACATCTTCTTTAGCCATTCCTCTGTTGATGGACACTTAGGTTGCTCCATGTCCTGGCTATTGTAAATAGTGCTACAATGAATATTGTGGTACATGATTCTTTTTGAATTATGGTTTTCTCAGGGTATATGCCCAGTAGTGGGATTGCTGGGTCATATGGTTGTTCTATTTTTAGTTTCTTAAGGAACCTCCATAATGTTCTCCATAGTGGATGTAACAATATACATTCCCACCAGCAGTGCAGGAGGGTTCCCTTTTCTCCACACCCTTTCCAGCATTTATTGTTTGTAGATTTTTTGATGATGGCCATTCTGACTGGTGTGAGGTGATACCTCATTGTAGTTTTGATTTGCATTTCTCTAGTGATTAGTGATGTTGAACATCCTTTCATGTGTTTTTTGGCAATCTGTATATCTTCTTTGGAGAAATGTCTATTTAAGTCTTCTGCCAATTTTTAGATTGGGTTGTTTGTTTTCTTGATATTGAGCTGCAGGAGCTGCTTGTATATTTTGGAGATTAATCCTTTGTCAGTTGCTTTGTTTGCAATTTTTTTCTGCCATTCTGAGGTTTGTCTTTTCACCTTGTTTATGGTTTCCTTTGCTGTGCAAAAGGTTTTAAGTTTCATTAGGTCCCATTTGTTTATTTTTGTTTTTATTTCCATTTCTCCAGGAGGTGGGTCAAAAAGGATCTTGCTGTGATTTATGTCATAGAGTGTTCTGCCTGTTTTCCTCTAAGAGTTTGATAGTTTCTGGCCTTACATTTATGTCTTTAATCCATTTTGAGCTTATTTTTGTGTATGGTGTTAGGGAGTGATCTAATCTCATATTTTTACATGTACCTGTCCAGTTTTCCCACTTATTGAAGAGGCTGTCCTTTCTCCACTGTACATTCCTGCCTCCTTTATCAAAGACAAGGTGACCATATGTGCCTGGGTTGATCTCTGGGCTTTCTATCCTCTTCCATTGATCTATATTTCTATTTTTGTGCCAGTACCATACTGTCTTGATTACTGTAGCTTAGTATAGTCTGAAATCAGAGAGCCTGACTCCTCCAGCCCTGTTTTTCTTTCTCAAGATTGCTTGCTTTGGCTATTCAAGGTCTTTTCTGTTTCCATACAAATTGTGAAATTTTTTGTTCTAGTTCTGTGAAAAATGACATTGGTAGTTTGGTAGGGATTGCGCTGAATCTGTACATTGCTTTGGGTAGTATAGTCATTTTCACAGTATTGATTCTTACAATCCAAGAACATGGTATATCTCTCCATCTATTTGTATCATCTTTAATTTCTTTCATCAGTGTCTTATACTTTTCTGCATACAGGTCTTCTGTCTCCTTATGTAGGTTTATTCCTAGGTATTTTATTCTTTTTGTTATAGTGGTAAATGGGAGTGTTCCCTTAATATCTCTTTCATATTTTTCATCGTAAGTGTATAGGAATGCAAGAGATTTCTGTGGATTAGTTTTGTATCTTGCTACTTTATCACATTCATAGATAAGCTGTAGAAATTTTCTAGTAGCATCTTTAGGATTCTCTATGTATAGTATCATGTCATCTGTAAGCAGTGATAGTTTTACTTCTTTTCCGATTTGGATTCCTTTTATTTCTTTTCTTCCCTGTTTGCTGTGGCTAAAACTTTCAAAATTATGTTGAATAATAGCAGTGAGAATGGGCAACCTTGTCTTGTTTCTGATCTTAGAGGAAATGGTTTCAGTTTTTCACTGTTGAGAACGATGTTGGCCCTGAGTATGTCATATATGGCCTTTATTATGTTGAGCTGCATTCCCTCTATGCCTACTTTCTGGAGAGTTTTTATCATAAGTGGGTGTTGAATTTTGTCCAAAGCTTTTTCTTCATATATTGAGATTATCATATGGTTTTTATCCTTCGATTTGTTAATATGGTGTATCACATTGATTGATTTGCGTACATTGAAGAATCCTTGCATTCCTGGGATAAACCCCACTCGATCATGGTGTATGATCCTTTTAATGTGCCGCTGGATTCTGTTTGCTAGTATTTCGTTGAGGATTTTTGCATCTATGTTCATCAAGATATTGGCCTGTAGTTTTCATTTTTTGCGACATCTTTGTCTGGTTTTGGTATCAGGTTGATGGTGGGCTCATAGAATGAGTTTGTGAGTGTTCCTCCCTCTGCTATATTTTAGAAGACTTTGAGAAGGATAGGTGTTAGCCCTTCTCTAAATGTTTGATAGAATTTGCCTGTGAAGCCATCAGGTCCTGGGCTTTTGCTTTTTGGAAGATTTTTAATCACAGTCTCAATTTCAGTGCTAGTGATTGGTCTTTTTATATTTTCTGTTTCTTCCTGGTTCAGTCTTGGAAGGTTGTGCTTTTCTAAGAATTTGTCCATTTCTTCCAGGTTGTCCATTTTATTAGCATAGAGTTGCTTGTAGTAATCTCTCATGATCCTTTGTATTTCTTTAGTGCCAGTTGTTACTTTTCCTTTTTCATTTCTAATTCTATTGATTTGAGTCTTCTCCCTTTTTCTCTTGGTCAGTCTGGCAAATGGTTTATCAGGTTTGTTTTCTTCTCAAAGAACAAGCTTTTAGTTATATCGATCTTTGCTATTGTTTCCTTCATTTCTTTTTCATTTATTTCTGATCTGATCTTTATGATTTCTTTCCTTCTGCTAACTTGTTTTTTTTTTTAATTTTTCTTTCTCTAATTGCCTTAGGTATAAAGTTAGGTTGTTTATTTGAGATGTTTCTTCTTTCTTCAGGTAGGATTACATTGCTATAAACTTCCCTCTTAGAACTGCTTTTGCTGCATCCCATAGGTTTTGGGTCATCGTGTTTTCATTGTCGTTTTTTTCTAGGTATTTTTTGATTTCTTCTTTGATTTCTTCAGTGATCTCTTGGTTATTTAGTAGCATATTGTTTAGCCTCCATGTGTTTGTATTTTTTACAGTTTTTTTCTTCAAATTGATATCTAGTCTCATAGCACTGTGGTCGGAAAAGATATTTTATACGATTTCAATTTTCTTAAATTTACTGAGGCTTGATTTGTGACCCAAGATATGATCTATCCAGAAGAATGTTCCATGAGCACTTGAGAAGAAAGTGTGTTCTGTTGGTTTTGGATGGAATGTCCTATAAATATCAATTAAGTCCATCTTGTTTAATGTGTCATTTAAAGCTGTGTTTCCTTATTA
This sequence comes from Lipotes vexillifer, assembly GCF_000442215.2. NCBI lineage: Eukaryota > Metazoa > Chordata > Mammalia > Artiodactyla > Lipotidae > Lipotes > Lipotes vexillifer. Next base: position 529,343 of record NW_006784671.1, on the reverse strand, counting down.
ATTTTCATTTTGGTTGATCTGTCCATTGGTGAAAGTGGGGTGTTAAAGTCCCCTACTATTATTGTGTTACTGTTGATTTCTCCTTTTATGGCTATTAGCATTTACCTTATGTATTGAGGTGCTCCTATGTTGGGTGCATAAATATTTACACTTGTTATATCTTCTTCTTGGATTGATCCCTTGATCATTTTGTAGTATCCTTCTTTGTCTCTTGTAATAGTCTTTATTTTGTCTGATATGAGAATCACTACTCCACCTTTCTTTTGATTTCTATTTGCATGGAATATCTTTTTCCATCACCTCACTTTCAGTCTCTTTGTGTCTCTAGGTCTGAAGTGGGTCTCTTGTAGACAGCATATATATGCGTCTTGTTTTTGTATCCATTCAGCCAGTCTACGTCTTTTGGTTGGAGCATTTAATCCATTTACATTTATGGTAATTATTGATATGTATGTTCCTATTACCATTTTCTTAATTGTTTGGGGTTTGTTATCGTACGTCTTTTCCTTCTCTTGTGTTTCCTGCCTAGGGAAGTTCCTTTAGCATTTGTTGTAAAGGTGGTTTGGTGGTGCTGAATTCTCTTAGCTTTTGCTCATTTGTAAAGGGTTTAATTTCTCTGTCGAATCTGAATGAGAGCATTGCTGGGTAGAGTAATCTTGGTTGTAGATGTTTCCCTTTCATCACTTAAAATATGTCCTGCCAGTCCCTTCAGACTTGCAGAGTTTCTGCTGAAAGATCAGCTGTTAACCTTATGGGGATTCCCTTGTAGTTATCTGTTGCTTTTCCCTTTCTCCTTTTAATATTTTCCTTTGTATTTAATTTTTGATAGTTTAATCAGTATGTGTCTTGGCATCTTTCTCCTTTGATTTATCTTGTATGGGACTCTCTGTGCTTCCTGGACTTGATTGACTATTTCCTTTCCCATATTAGGGACATTTTCAACTATAATCTCTTCAAATATTTTCTCAGTCCCTTTCTTTTTCTCTTCTTCTGGGACCCCTTTGATTTGAATATTGGTGCATTAAATCTTGTCCCAGACGTTTCTGAGACTGTCCTCAATTCTTTTCATTCTTTTTTCTTTATTCTTCTCTGCAGTAGTTTTGTCCACTGTTTTATCTTCTAGGTCACTTATCTGTTTCTGCTTCAGTTATTCTGCTATTGATTCCTTGTAGAGAATTTTTAATTTCATTTATTGTGTTGTTCATCAAAGTTTGTTTGCTCTTTAGTTCTTCTAGGTCCTTGCTAAATGTTTCTTGTATTTTCTCCATTCTATTTCCAAGATTTTGGATCATCTTTACTATCATTATTCTGAATTCTTTTTCAGGTAGAATGCCTATTTCCTCTTCATTTGTTTGGTCTGGTGGGTTTTTACCTTGCTCCTTCATCTGCTGTGTAGTCCTCTGTCTTCTCATTTTGCTTAGCTTACTGTGTTTGGGGTCTCCTTTTCACAGGCTGCAGGTTTGTAGTTCCTGTTGTTTTTGGTGTCTGCCCCCAGTGGCTAAGTTTGGTTCAGTGGGTCATGTAGGCTTCCTGGTGGAGGGGACTGGTGCCTGTGTTCTGGTGGGTGGGGCTGGATCTTGTGTTTCTGGTGCATAGGGCCGTATCCAGCAGTGTGTTTTGGGGTGTCTGTGAAGTTAGTATGCTTTTAGGCAGCCTCTCTGCTCAAGGGAGGGGTAGTGTTCCTATCTTGCTAGTTGTTTGGCATGGGGCATCCAGCACTGGAGCTTTCTGGCTATTGGGTGGAGCTGGTTCTTAGTGTTGAGACAGAGATCTCTGGGAGAGCTCTTTCCAATTGATATTACTTGAGGCCAGGAGGTCTCTGGTGGTCCAGTGTCCTGAATTTGGCTCTCTCACCTCAGAGTCTCAGGCCTGACACCCCGCTGGAGCACCAAGACCCTGTAAGCCGCACAGCCAGGTACATGGGCAGTTTCTTGCCTTTTGGGAAGTCTGAGGTCTTCTGCCAGCATTCAGTAGGTGTTCTGTTGTAGTTGTTCCACATGTAGATGTATTTTTGATGTATTTCTGAGGAGGAAGGTGATCCCTACATTTTACTCCTCTGCCATCTTGAAAGTCCTCTGCCTATATTATTCTTTCATTCAACATATTTTATCTGAGTTTTTACTAGTACTGTGCTAAATACTGGGGACATGTTGTTATATAAATCACAGTCCATCCCTGCTTTCACAGGACTTAGCACAGAGTCTAAGAGGGAGAGTCAGATGGATAAGTAATAACGGACAATTCAACCTGATAAGTGATTTAATGTGGGAAGCAATGGAAACCAGTGAAGTACAGAGAAGAGAAAAACCACAAATTTAGGGGATCAGGGAAGATTTCCTATGGAAGATGACAGCTGATCTGAGATCTGAACAATGAGAAGGTGTTAGAAGTCAAAGAATTTTAGAAACAGGAAATGAAAATGTTTCCAGCATAGTGAAGAGCATGTTCATTGTCCTGGAAGTATAGAACATCAAAGAGGCTTGGGGAAATGCAAATATCACTCTGTAGAAGAGGCATGTATATTGTGATTGAGATATGCTGGGCCATGAAGCTGAAAAATGTCAAGGTCCAAATCATGGCTGGTTCTTAATACCACATAAAGGAGTTTGGGTGTTTTGTATAGGTAATGGGGAGCATTCTGTGATTTCAGAAAGGAAGTATCTTGTTGAGAATCATTTTTTTTTTTTTCTTGCGTTATGCGGGCCTCTCACTGTTGTGGCCTCTCCCATTTGCGGAGCACAGGCTCCGGACGCGCAGGCTCAGTGGCCATGGCTCACGGGCCCAGCCGCTCCGCGGCACGTGGGATCTTCTCGAAACGGGGCACGAACCCGCGTCTCCTGCATCGGCAGGCGGACTCTCAAGCACTGCGCCACCAGGGAAGCCCTGAGAATCATTTTTGATAGATCATGTCAGAAGCTTTTTGGTGGCTGGGTTGTAGTGGTATCAGTTGTTTTAAGGGCTGAATCGAAATTATGAGGGCTGAATAGAAAAAAAAATTATTAAGAGTGGAGAATATGAAATATATTCAAGATGCATTCAGTTAAAAGAATATATACTCTTTCATATACCGTATAAATATATAATGCTGGAAGTGAGAAGGAAAGAGTATCTACCATGACTTCCAGGTTCTTTACATGGGTTACTGGGTATATAGTCTTGCCATTCATCAACTTTGGAAACACAGGAGCAGAACCAGTTTTATGATAAAGAGATGATGAGCTTGGTTTCAGTCACTTTGAGTTTAAGGTGTGCATGAGACATTCAGATGGAAATGTGCCATATGTATTCAGGCGTCTTGAGGTTGGGACAGGGAACTGAACTGCAACCAAACGTTTGAGAGGCATCATCATAAATTTGGTAAGCAAAGCTATTAGAAGTTGTGGTATCATTTAGGGAGTATGCAGAATGAGAGTAAACAGAAGAGGGTCTAGGACTGAGCCCTAAAACAACTCCAACATTTAAAGGATTATAGACGAAGAGTAATTCATTTGTAAAGGAATAAAGATAAAAGAAAAGTCTTATTTATTTCCTGCCCTAGTCTCATTCTTTTTCTTCCTTTCTTTCCCATAAACAGCTAAGATCATATTTTGTTCATATAGAGTGTTCTTTTATCATGTGTGTGTGTTTTATTTATTTTTTCAATTTACCAAAAAGGTATCAAACAATTTATCTTTCAGAAATTGTCCTTTTTGCACATCATTGTTTTGCCATTTATTTTCATTAATACATACAGACCTAGTTCATTCATTTTAGTTGTACGAAGATATGACAATTTAATTATGCATTCTCTTATCAATGGTTTCCAGGTCTTCACTAACATAAACAAGAATGCAGTAAAGACCTGTGTACCATCTCCTTCATCTCCTTTTGTATGAATGCAAGAGTTTTGGTTCTCTGGGGTACATAATTAAAAGTGAAGTTCCTGAGTCACAGGGTGTGTGCATTTTAAATGATAGTAACTACTGAAAATTATTTTCCAAATGGTCTGTACCAATTTATATTCCCAAGATTATCATTTGACAGTTATCATTTTCTAACACCTTTCAAAAATTATTGCAGTCCAGTTTTAAAGTTAGCTAATCTAATGTGTGAAAGTTTCTCATTTTTATTTTTTACTTCACATTTACTTAATTATTAGAAGATTGGTAGTCTTTTTTGTATTAAATGATTTTTATTTTTTTCTGTTTATATATATTATCAGCTTATGTTGTTTGTCCTTTTCGTGATTCATGTGCCTTCTTTATATACTTCAAATGCTAATAATTTGGTTATATATACTACAAATATCTTCTCTGAGTCTGTGGTCACTTTGTTTATGGTATATTTTGAAGGGGATGGTCTTGTTTTAAGAACTTGTTTATTATTTCAAGGACATAAATATATGTTACATATTTTCATTTTTAAAAAAAATCTCACTGTTTTCTTATATAGTCTTTAATCTCTCTAGAATGTATTCTTTGCATAAGGAATGCTATTTTTTTTTTCAATGTGGAAAATTAGTCATTTTTCCACCAAGTTCACACATATGTCGGGATCTGATTCTGGGCTTTCTACTGTGTTCTATTTATCTGTTTTGTCTATCTTTGTTTTTGGTTTGACACTGGCCTAATTGTTGCATGATAAGTTTGTATATATAGTGAGACAAATCTCTCATCTTTTTTTCCTCTCCCATCTCAGAAATGTCTTCAATGACCTTTATATTACAAGTGACATCAATTTCTCAAGGAATGCAATGTGGTCATCCCTAAAACACGCAAGATATTGCCAAGGGTTTTCATTGATAAGTTAAAATAAAATAATCCATTTACTAGATAAAATAGCACTTTTCAAAGGAATATCAGGCTCAGAAAGGCAAACCTTGTTCACATGATGTTGATAATGACAGCTGATATCAAGAAGACACTAGGTTCCAGGCCCTTTAATAAGAGTCTTACATACACTATCACCTTTAATCCACACAATAATCCTATTAGATACTATTCCTCTATTTTACAGATTCTTTGAGTCAACTCTAGTCATCTGTGGTCAGTGGTAGAACTGTTTATCCACTACAGTTTACAGCCTTTAAAGTTATTGAACACATATTACTGCATTTGTAAAATCCCAGCAGATGGTGAGCTGCCCAGCTGCTGGAATTTCAACATTGTTAGTCTGGAGGCCTTTGTCCCCACTTTTAAAAAACCCTAGTGTTTAATCTTAGCCTCCTGGGGCCAACCACATTTCCTCAAAGCATGTCATCTGTCACTAAAAAGCAGAATTATGAATCCACTGTGGGTAGTTCAGCATATGGGATAGGTTCACAACCTTTCAAGAACACTACTTTCAAGAAGTATGACCTCTTCATTTTGATGGAGATAAAGGTTGTATAGGCAAACCTGATAGAATCTAAAATATGGATTAAATGTCATTGGCAGATGCATATAAACATAACAAATATTACCCAGTACATCTCTTTCCTCAGCAATGGTTCTAACCAAAAGCATTTGGAGAATATCCTATAATTTTTTTTTTAAATTTTGGATTTCCAACCATATTGTATGTTCCCTGAAATGATAGAAGAATTCATGAAATTGCTTTGACTTATTTTGAGGTCTAAGAGATCAACGCATAAATGACTCACCTCAAAACCTTATGTTTCAAGGTCTACTTGTTTGTTAATATATTTGAGAAATAGTGTTCTAACAAACTTATGATAACAAGGGTTTTATCAGTCTACATTTTTAAAAAAAGAAAAGAAAAATGAGTATGAGATAGAGAGAAAGAGAAGGAGAGAGAATGCTAGATCTTTTCAGGAACATCAACAATCAATCACTTCAGATTGCTGGGCCTAATTCTCACAGTCCTGTATCTAGATGAGTTAGATTGACTGCCTGCTTCAAGCTTCTGCATGATCGTCTCAGTAGCTGAACTGGTGTGCAAAGAATTGGCTCAAGAGTAATACAGGTGGAAATCAAATTACACAGAACATACCTACCAAAGAAGATGTATTTTGTGGAGAGGAGTGGGCTGTGTGATTGGACTATATCAAGAATTTATTGTAGGGATCCTTTAAATAGATCCTGTGGTCAAGCAGTGCTTCTAGAAGTGTGATCCTATGACAATCTGCATTGTCATTGCCTGAAGGGAGTTAATAAAAATGCAGATTCCTTGGTCCTTCCCCAGACTAACCCCCCAGGTCATTCTGAGGCATATTTAAGCTTGAGAACCACATCTAAATCAGAGAACTACATTTAAATTGCACTAGCTTTATAACATAAATGCTTTTCAGGGACACTTTATGGACTTTTTGGGGTTTTTTTGGTTTTTTGTTTTCCAAAGGGAGATCTTCTGTGTAACTTTTAGAGTAACCTGAACTTCTGTGTGGAATGAATTGTCCCCATTGGAAAGAAAGAGTCAGCCTTGATTCTTGTCCTGCCATTATTCCTCCAAAGTACACAATTGGCCCTGCTTATATAATTGATATTCCCTATAAGGGTAGCTTTAAGGATTTCTTTAAAAGGATTTTTCTTGTGATACTGTTAAAAGGATTCTTTTACAGATCTACCAGTGTTACAATGATCTTATTAAGCGTACTGGAAAATTCTTGTGAACCCAGTTCCCAAAAAATGAGTGTTATCAGGTTAAATGCAATGAGTGCACATGACGTCTAAGATTAGAGAGGTCATGATGCATCAAAAATATTGTTGGAGCAATCCTGTTTTGTGTCCAATGAATCCAGCTTTCATTTGATTTTCAGTTTCCATATATGCGGTTAATATTGTTGCTTCCATAGTCAAAGTAGAATCACAGGCTAATGAGAGGGTTAGACTAAAACATGCAGCCACCATTTGGTTTGGCATGTGTGTGAGTGTATGCGTGCTTGTGTGTGTGTGTGTGTGTGTGTGAATGGTACAGGGAGGTTGGGATGGGAGGTTGAGTTATCTTTATCTGGATAGTAAAGTAGGGATTTCCAGATGCTTTGTGTGTATCATGAATATTCCCATGAGCTGTGGGCTTTAGGGAGTGGATGCTAGTGCTCATAGGATTCTATATGTGTTATCTAATTAGAGTATTTGCATGCTGAGGATGGATTAGATGCAGAGTCCATATCACCTCTGAATCATCAGCATCTTGGGTGAGAACAGAGGTGAGTTATGAAGGGAAGCTTCTCACACACATTTTCTGATATACAGGGATAACCTAACAGAGAAACACTTAGACTGATTAGCATCACCACCGTTGATTAGCACTTATTTATAAATAGTATATAGGTTTCTTGAAAATGTATGTATCTACATTTATATTGAAACGATGTAAATGTCTAAATAATTTTTGAAAAATAGAGTTTGTTCTAAATGCCAAATGACTAAACCCACAGATTAAATTCAGATGCTTGGCAATCGTGAATATATCCTCTATTCAGTGTATCTTCCATGAGACTATAGCCTTTGGAAAAGCAGGTCTTAACAAGTTTTGCTTTTTACTTATCTTCATTGTTATCATTTTATCACCCCCCCCCACTATAAGAGGTGCTTAATGAATGAGTTTTATTGACTGGTCTCACCTTAGTTTGTTATTGGCAATTTATTTTCAGTATCTGAAGAGTAAGAACAAGAAAGGAACCAACACTGATAAAACAACCTCCTCTGTGATAGGCACTTATACACAATTACCCTTCACAGCAGTCCAGTTAGGTGGTTTTTATGAAAGGTTAGGTATTTTCCTGTTATAGGAGGATTGAAGCAAAATAAGAAAAAACTCTAAATTAAAGTGAGAAATAGTCTCCTGAGATTGAATATGGGGACAACGTATGTGTCAGTGTGTATGTGCGTACCTGTGCAAACCTACATTTATATGTATCTGTGTGCTGCATTCAAATGGCCTTTTGATTGTGGGCCTCAATCTGATTAGGTCTAAAATATTGCAAATTGCATGATGCACAAAGCATGGGAAAGTCATGTTCAAAGGTATTAGGAAACTCCAGAGGAAACTACCAGATGCACAACTGTTGTCTTGATTGACTATTTCTATCATTACTTGTCCAAAAACAGCATTTGTGTTATTAGAATCCTATGATAAAACATGGGGGAAGCCTGAGGACACCATGAACTTATTACTTTGCAGTTGGTATCACCAAAATACTACCTTCTTACTCATCTAATTTTATTTCTTTTACTTTCTTTTATTTTTATTTCTACCCAGCTATACCTGTGGCCCTAGATACCACTTATTAGTGTTATTGCACCAGTGATTGAGCTGGTGAGCTGTTTTTCACCTGATCACAAGATAGCCACCGCCCAAATATTTCTTAAGTTTTACCTAGATAAACAGATCACTTTGTATGGGTGCCCCCAACCATCAACAATGCTACATATTCTGATCTTGAAAGTTTCACTTCAGCATTTATGACTCTGGATTTTCTAGAATAATTGATAGATCTCAACTGAAACATATAACATCGCTCAAATCTATTTCCTCCACTTCAGTTGACCCCAGATGAGAGCTTTTATTTTTTTAACACCTTTACTGGAGTATAATTGCTTTACAGTGTTCTGTTAGTTTCTGCTGTATAACAAAGTGAATCATTCTATGTATACCTATATCCACATATCCCCTCCTTCTTGCGTCTCCCTCCCACTCTCCCTAACCCACACCTCTTAGTGGTCACCAAGAACTGAGCTGATCTCCCTGTGCTATGCGGCTGCTTCCCACTAGCTATTTTACATTTGGTAGTGTATATGTCTGTGCCAATCTCTCACTTTGTCCCACCTTACCCTTCCCCCTCCCCGTATCCTCAAGTCCATTCTCTATGTCTGTATCCTTATTCCTGTCTTGCTCCTAGGTTCTTCAGAACCATTATTATTTTTTTTAATTTCATATATATGGGTTAGCATATGGTATTTCTTTTTCTCTTTCTGACGTATTCCACTCTGTATGACAGACTCTAGGTCCATCCACCTCACTACATAACTCAATTTCATTTCTTTTTATGGCTGAGTAATATTCCATTGTATATATGTGCCACATCTTCTTTATTCATCTGTCAGTGGACACATAGTTTGCTTCAGTGTCCTGGGTATTGTAAATAGTGCTGCAATGCACATTATGGTACATGACTCTTTTTGAATTATGGTTTTCTCAGGGTATATGCCCTGTAGTGGGATTGCTGGGTCGTATGGTAGTTCTATTTTTACTTTTCTAAGGAGCCTCCATACTGTTCTTCATAGTGGCTGTATCAATTTACATTCCCACCAACAGTGCAAGAGGATTCCCTTTTCTCCACACCTTCTTCAACATTTATTGTTTGTAGATTTTTTGATCATGGCCATTCTGACTGGTGTGAGGTGATACCTCATTGTAGTTTTGATTTGCATTTCTCTAATGATTAGTGATGTTGAGCATCCTTTCATATGTTTCTTGGCAATCTGTATATCTTCTTTGGAGAAATGTCTATTTAGGTCTTCTGCCCATTATTGGATTGTGTTGTTTGTTTTTCTGATATTGAGCTGCATGAGCTACTTGTATATTTGGAGAATGATCCTTTGTCATTTGCTTCGTTTGCAAATATTTTCTCCCATTCTGAGGGTTGCCTTTTGGTCTTGTTTATGGTTTCCTTTGCTGTGCAAAGGCTTTTAAGTTTCATAAGGTCCCATTTGTTTATTTTTGTTTTTATTTCCATTTCTCCAGGAGGTGGGTCAAAAAGGATCTTGCTGTGATTTATGTCATAGAGTCTTCTGCCTATGTTTTCCTCTAAGAGTTTGATAGTGTTTGGCCTTACATTTAGGTCTTGAATCCATTTTGAGTTTATTTTTGTATATGGTGCTGGGAGTGTTCTAATTTCATTCCTTTACATGTAGCTGTCTGGTTTTCCCAACACCAATTATTGAAGATGCTGTCTTTTCTCCTTTGTATATTCTTGCCTCCTTTATCAAAGGTAAATTGACCATATGTGCATGGGCTTATCTCTGGGCTTTCTAGACTGTCCCATTGATCTGTATTTCTGTTTTTATGCCAGTACCATACTGTCTTGATTACTGTAGCTTACTATAGTCTGAAGTCAGGGAGCCTGTTTCCTCCAGCTCCGTTTTGATTTCTCAAGATTGATTTGGCTATGTGGGGTCTTTTCTGTTTCCATACATATTGTGAATATTTTTGTTCTAGTTCTGTGAAAAATGCCATTGGTAGTTTGATAGGGATTGCATTGAATCTTTACATGGTTTTGTGTAGTAAAGTCATTTACACAATGTTGATTCTTCCAATCCAAGAACATGGTATATCTCTCCATCTGTTTGTATCATCTTTGATTTCTTTCATCAGTATCTTACAGTTTTCTTTGTACAGGTCTTTTGTCTCCTTAGGTAGGTTTATTCCTAGGTATTTTATTCTTTATGTTGCAGTGGTAAATGGGAGTGTTTCCTTAATTTCTCCTGAAGATTTTTCACCGTTAGTGTATAGGAATGCAAGAGATTTCTGTGCATTAATTTGTTCCTGCTACTTTACCAAATTCATTGATTAGCTCTAGTAGTTTTCTGGTAGCATCTTTAGGATTCTCTGTGCACAGTATCATGTCATCTGCAAACAGTGACGGTTTTACTTCTTTTCCGTTTTGGATTCCAAAATTTTATTTCTTTTTCTTCCCTGATTGCTGTGGCTAAAACTTCCAAAATTATGTTGAATAATAGCAGTGAGAGTGGGCAACCTGGTCTTGTTCCTAATCTTAGAGGAAATGGTTTCAGTTTTCACCATGGAGAATGATGTTTCCTTTGGGTTTGTCATATATGTCCTTTGTTATGTTGTGGTAGGTTGCTTCTATGTCTACTTTCTAGAGAGTTTTTACCAGAAATGGGTGTCGAATTTTGTCGAAAGCTTTTTCTGCATCTATTGAGATTATCATGTGGTTTTTATCCTTTGATTTGTTAATATGGTGTATCACATTGATTGATTTGAGTATATTGAAGATCCTTGAATTCCTGGGATAAACTCCACTTGATCATGGTGGATGATCCTTTTAATGAGCTGCTGGATTCTGTTTGGTAGTATTTTGTTGAGGATTTTTACATCTGTGTTCGTCAGAGATATTGGCCTGTAGTTTTCTTTTTTTTTGACATCTTTGTCTGGTTTTGGTATCAGGGTGATGGTGGCCTCGTAGAATGAGTTTGGGAGTGTTCCTCCCTCTACTATATTTTGGAAGAGTTTGAGAAGGATAGGTGTTAGCTCTTCTCTAAATGTTTGATAGAATTCGCCTATGAAACCATCTGGTCCTGGGCTTTTGTTTGTTGGAAGATTTTTAATCACAGTTTCAATTTCAGTGCTTGTGATTGGTCTGTTTATATTTCCTATTTCTTCGTGGTTCAGTCTCAGAAGGTTGTGCTTTTCTAAGAATTTGTCCATTTCTTCCAGGTTGTCCCTTTTATTGGCATATAGCTGCTTGTAGTAATCTTTCATGATCCTTTCTATTTCTGCAGTGTCAGCTGTTACCTCTCCTTTTTCATTTCTAATTCTGTTGATTTGAGCCTTCTCCCTTTTTTTCTTGATCAGTCTGGCTAATGGTTTATCAATTTTGTTTATCTTCTCAAAGGACAATCCTTCAGTTTTATCGATGTTTGCTATTGTTTCCTTCATTTCTTTTTCATTTATTTCTGGTCTGATCTTTATGATTTCTTTCCTTCTACTAACTTTGGGGTTTTTTGTTCTTCTTTCTCTAATTGCTTTAGGTGTAAGGTTAGGTTGTTTATTTGAGATGTTTCTTGTTTCTTGAGGTTGGATTGCATTGCTATAAACTTTCCTCTTAGAACTGCTTTTGCTGCCTCCCATAGGTTTGGGGTCATCATGTTTTCATTGTCATTTGTTTCTAGGTTTTTTTTGATTTCCTTTTTGATTTCTTCAGTGATCTCTTGGTTATTAAGTAACATATTGTTTAGCCTCCATGTGTTTGTACATTTTACATATTTTTTCTTGTAATTGATATCTAGTCTCAAAGCGTTTCAGTCAGAAAAGATACTTGATTTGATTTCAATTTTCTTAAATTTACCATGGCTTGGTTTGTGACCCAAGATATGATCTATCCTGGAGAATGTTCCATGAGAACTTGAGAAGAAAGTGTATTCTGTTGTTTTTGGATGAAATGTCCTATAAATATCAATTAAGTCCATCTTGTTTAATGTGTCATTTAAAGCTTGTGTTTCCTTATTTATTTTCATTTTGGGTGATCTGTCCATTGGTGAAGGTGGGGTATTAAAGTCCCCTACTATGATTGTGTTACTGTCGATTTCCCCTTTTAGGGCTGTTAGCATTTGCCTTATGTATTGAGGTGCTCCTCTGTTGGGTGCATAAATATTTACACTTGTTATATCTTCTTCTCGGATTGATCCCTTGATCATTATATAGTGTCCTTCTTTGTCTCTTGTAATAGTTTTTATTTTAAAGTCTATTTTGCCTGATATGAGAATTGCTACTACAGCTTTCTTTTGATTTCCATTTGCATGGAATATCTTTTTCCATCACCTAACTTTCAATCTGTATGTGTCTCTAGGTCTGGAGTGGGTCTCTTGTAGACAGCATATATATGGGTCTTGTTTTTGTATCCATTCAGCCAGCCTGTGGCTTTTGGTTGGAGCATTTAAATTTAAGGTAATTATCGATATGTATGTTCCTATTACCATTTTCTTAATTGTTTTGGGTTCATTATTGTAGATCTTTTCCTTCTCTTGTGTTTCCTGCCTAGAGAAGTTCCTTTACCATTTGTTGTAAAGCTGGTTTGGTGGTGCTGAATTCTCTTAGCTTTTGCTTGTCTGTAAAGCTTTTAATTTCTCTGTTGAATCTGAATGAGATCCTTTCTGGGTAGTGTAATGTTTGTTGTAGGTTTTTCCCTTTCATCACTTTAAATATGTCCTGCCCGTCCCTTCTGGCTTGCAGAGTTTCTGCTGAAAGATCAGCTGTTAACCTTATGGGGATTCCCTTGTATGTTATTTGTTGCTTGTCCCTTGTTGCTTTTAATATTTTTTTCTTTGTGTTTAATTTTTGATAATTTGATTAATATGTGTCTTGCCATGTTTCTCCTTGGATTTATCCTCTCTGGGACTCTCTGCACTTCCTGTACTTGATTGACTGTATCCTTTCACATATTAGGGACGTTTTCAACTATAATCTCTTCAAATATTTTCTCAAACTCTTTTTCTCTTTTTTTGGGACCCCTATATTTTGAATGTTGTTGCATTTAATATTGTCCCAGAAGTCTCTGAGACTGTCCTCAATTCTTTTCATTGTTTTTTCTTTATTCTGCTCTGCAGTAGTTATTTCTACTATTTTATCTTCCAGGTCACTTATCTGTTCTTCTGCCTCAGTTAATCTGTTATTGATTCCTTCTAGAGAATTTTTAATTTCATTTATTGTGTTGTTCATTATTGTTTGTTTGCTCTTTAGTGCTTCTAGGTCCTTGTTAAACATTTCTTGCATTTTCTCCATTTTATATCCAAGATTTTTGATCATTTTTACTATCATTATTCTGAATTCTTTTTCAGGTAGACTGCCTATTTCCTCTTCATTTGTTTGGTGTGGTGGGTTCTTACCTTGCTCCTTCATCTGCTGCATATTTCTCTGTCTTCTTGTTTTGCTTAACTTACTGTGTTTGGGGTCTCCTTTTCGCAGGCTGCAAGTTCATAGTTCCCGTTGTTTTTGGTGTCTGACCCTAGTGTGTAAGGTTGGTTCAATAGCTTGTGTAGGCTTCCTGGTGGAGGGGACTGGGCCTGTTTTCTGGTGGGTGTGGCTGGATCTTGTCTTTCTCGTGGGTAAGGTGATGTCTGGTGTTGTTTTTTGGGGCGTCTGTGAACATAGTATGTTTTTGGCATCCTCTCTGCTTACGGGTGGGGTAATGTTCCTGTCTTACTAGTTGTTTGGCATGGGGCTTCCAGCACTGGAGCTTGCTGGCTGTTGGGTGGAGCTGAGTCTTAGCTTTGAGACAGAGATCTCTGCGAGAGCTCTCACCAATTGATGTTACATGGGGCTGGGAGGTCTCTGGTGGTCCAATGTCCTGAACTCAGCTCTGTCACCTCAGAGCCTTAGGCTAATGCCAGGCCAGAGCACCAAGATCCTGTCAGCCACATGGCTCAAAGGAAAAGGGAGAAAAAAGAAATAAAATAAGATTTAAAAAATAATAAGTTAAAAATGATTAAAATTGAAATAATTATTAAAGTTAAAAAATTTAAAAAAAGAAGAGGGCAACAAAATCAATAAACAAATCCACCAATGATAACAAGCACTGAAAACTATACTAAGATAAATATAAAAATAGAGATAAATCAGTCACAGACAGCAAACCCCAAGTCTACAGTTGCTCCCAAAATCCAGTGCCTCAGTTTTGCAAACATGCCTTGTCTCTAACATATTCCACAGGTGCAGGGTACATCAAGTGGATTGTGTGTATTTAATCTGCGCTCCTGGGCTGCATGGAGAAATTTCTGTTTCTCTTCTTTGTTTGCATAGCTCCTGGGGTTCATATTTGGTTTTAGCTCCACCTCTGTGTGTAAGTCCCCCCTCAGGCATCTGTTCCCTGTCTAGACTAGATGGGGTTAGAACAGCGGCTGATTAGGGGCCTCTGGCTCACTCAGGCCAAGGGGAGGGAGATGTATTGTAGTTATAATTGGAATGTGAGGCAAGCCTGTGGTGGCAGAGGCCAGCGTGACATTGCAACAGCATGAGGCACGATGTGTGTTCTCCTGGGGAAGTTGTCCCTGGATCATGGGACCCTGGCCGTGGCATGCTGCACAGGCTCCCAAGGGGGTGTGTATAGTGACCTGTGCTTGCACACAGGTTTCTTGATGACTGCAGCAGCAGCATTAGTGTTTAGTGCCTGTCTCTGCAGTCCAAGCTGATAGCCACAGCTCACCCCCATCTCTGGAGCTCATTTAGGCAGTGCTCTGCCTTCTGTGGGCAGACAGGGAAGGAATCCCCTCTCCTTGCACACCCTGAAACAGTGGTCTCTTACCTCTTAGGCAGGTCCATACTTTTTCCCAGACTCCCTCCCAGCTAGCTGTGGCACACTAGCCCCCTCAAGCTGTCTTCATGCAGCCAACTCCAGTCCTCTCTCTTGGGTCTGACCTCCAAAGCCCAAGCCTCAGCTCCCAGCCCCCACCAGCCCTGGTGGATGAGCAGACAAGCCTCTCAGGCTGGTGAGTGCTGGTCAGCACCAATCCTCTGTGCAGGAATCTCTCCGTTTTGCCCTCCACATCCCTGTTACTGCACTCTCCACCGCGCTCCGAAGCTTCCCCCCTCCACTACCCGCAGTCTCCACCCATGAAGGGGCTTCCTAGTGTGTGGAAACCTTTCCTCCTTGACAGCTCCCTCCCACTGGTGCAGGTCTCATCCCTATTCTTTGTCTCTGTTTTTCTTTTTTCTTTTGCCCTACCCAGGTACATGGGGAGTTTCTTCCCTTTTGGGAGGTCTGAGGTCTTCTGCCAGCATTCAGTAGGTGTTCTGTGGGAGTTGTTCCACATGTAGATGTATTTCCGATGTATTTGTGGGGAAGAAGGTGATCTCTACCTCTTACTCCTCTGCCATCTTGAAGGTCTCCTCTCAAGCGGTTTTTTTTTTTTTTTTTTTTTTTTTTGGCTGTGTTGTCTTTGTTGCTGCACACAGGCTTTCTCAAGTTGTGGCGAGTGGGGGCCACTCTTTGTTGAGGTGTGCAGGCTTCTCATTGCAATGGTTTCTCTTGCTGCAGAGCACGGGCTCTAGGTGCACGGGCTTCAGTAGTTGTGGTGCAAGGGTTCAGTACTGGTGGCTCACGGACTCTACAGTACAGGCTCAGTAATTGTAGCATATGGATTTAGTTACTCCACAGCACATGGGATCTTCCCAGACCATGGATGGAACCCTTGTCCCCTGCATTGGCAGGCAGATTTTTAACCACTGTGATACCAGGGAAGTCCCAGATGAGAGCATTTTATTGATGCTAAAAGGTATGTGGTATCAGTTTAGTGTCCAGCAACGTGATATTGTAAACAATTCAGGGCCTTTCCTCATTCTATGTTTTTAACCTCATCCCTTCTGCTCCCAGCTGAGCAGGTTGTATTTAGTCTGGTTGGAATTAGGCTTGCTGAGAACACTGCTCAGGACATAGGGCTCCTGAAAAGAAGGTCTCCAGACTAAGGCTTTCCCAGAGGTAAGAAAAGGCAAAAAAGGATCCAAATCAAAGTATGAGATGAGTTCTAAAAAAGAAAAGGCTAACACAGCTAGAATCTAAGGACTTGAGACTAAGGAAGTGGTAAGATGCAAGGTGTAGGGTAGGTCAGGTGGATCTTGAATGCATGTTGAGAGCCAGAGATGAAACCCCACACACCTGTAACTCAGGCCTCACCAAGCTATACTCAATTCCTCTAGCTGATTGTACATTTTGCTTCCCAAGATCATACAGCTCAGTCTCCCTGGTGTTCCCTTTCTCGTTTTTTTGTAATTTGAGAAGATTTTCATCCTTCAGAGCCCAACTCAGATACTGCCTGCTCTCCAAAGATTTCCCTGATGTTACCATGCAGTTATTCATTGTCTGCTCTGTGTTCTCTAAGTTTCATTTAAAGCTATTTTAACTAAACTGTCAGCTGGCTATATGTTGTGAACTGCTCCATACATGTCTATGACCATAGGTACCACTTAAACAATCTGTCGTCCTCAATCAAGATTCAAGGCCTTCCTTCAAGTTTTACCTTTCTACCACTTCCCTTAAAACCAAGCTTTAACCTCTTTTATTCCTATCTCCCCAGCCTTAGATTCTTGACCTGCTTGGTTTTTAACTTTAAGCCTCCATCCTCCTATTTCCATATAGAGATTTGGTAGTCTTCTGCTATGCTGTTTACTCTGAGTTGATCTGGAAACTCAGTGGGATGAAACTTTTCCTGAGCTCCATGCCCCACAATAGTAGCAAGAAACCGTTATAATTTTTCTCCAGCTTAGGCTCCTGGGATCCCGTGAACTGAGTCCCAGGGGACATCCATGAACATGAAACAGAGATTAAACATGGCATACAGTAACCCTCCGTAAAAATTCACTGGCTGAGAGTGGAAATGGATTAAGTTCCAGTTGTTAATTTTTCCTCAAAATCTTCCACTTTCATAAATGCCACAAATGAAAATAAGAATAAATGAATATTTGTTACAAGATGTATCAAACTAATATATGTGACCATAATTAAATAAATTTTGAACTATTGTTAAAAACTAAACAAAAATACAAAGATCTAAATGTATCTATACTTAATTGCATTTTTATTTTAAAACTACAGCCATAATTGAGTGGCCTTTTGATTTAGCAGCCACAACAGAACAGCTGGTCAGCTGGATTAGTTTCCTGAAATGTTGTGATCTGAAAAACCCTGAAGAATGACTAAGTAAAGCAGGTGTAATGTGTTTTATGAATTTTTATTCTACTCATTAAATATTCATGGACCCAAAGTCAACATGCCATCAAAAGGCTTTATTCGTTTCTTTTATGTGACCTCCTCTAACTGTGGGATAGCTTCACTACCTTGGAAACAAATTTCTCAACTTCTCTGACAAACCCTAAGAGAATTCATCAGGTATGAAATACACCTAATACCTTGACAAGAAGACGTGATGCTTTTCTTGATTCACAGGATTAAGAAGGTTATATGTTTATAGACCTTTGCTCAGGAAAAAAACAAAACAGAAGCAAAAAACAACTGCATAACTTTTCTGTTATACTGTCACTAGACCAACCAGGAGATTCAGATAAGGCTTTCTAGCGATTAGAAGTTACACTAAAGCAACATCGTATATATAGCAAATATGAAAATATCACCCTACCTAATTCAGCTATTGAATAAGTAATAGAAGAAATGACTTTTCACAAATGTAGATTGCTGAAATTACAATATGACTTTTTGGGAAAAGGCAAGTTATAATTTTCTGCTGCTTAGAAGACTCAAAAATATATTTTTCCCAAGGTCATTTTGGTATTGTCATTTTGTTAATGTGTTTCTTCCCCTCAGCAAAGTGAATAAATCAAATATATACTTTTAGATCCATAGCTACTTTAAAACAAAACAAACAAAAATTACTGCTGTGACTCTGGTCTTTAAATTCTCTTCACTCTTTTCATTTTCCAATGCTTTGACAAACCAACGACTGTGCTGTCAAGTTTAGAATTTAAATAGAGTTTCACAAAACACTTTCACGAACACCAGCTGTAATGCCAGCAACCAACTCCATCTTTATTTTCTGTCTTTAAACAGAAAGCAGACTCAAGATGGCTCTTGCCAGCCACAGCTTGGGAGGTAGGCTGTAAGGGCCGTGCTTCCCATCTGTGAGAAACCAAACAGAATCATAGGACAAAACGTGTGGTGGACAAAGTGTCTACATCCCCGCGAAGTTGGATTGATACTACTTTGGGGAAGACAATGTTATGGTTTTAAAATTATCCTTGTTATGTAATGCAATTTAAGCTGGGTATGACACGGAATTCAGTCACTGAGCACAAATGCATATTGCTAATAAGGCCTAGCTGATATATCACTTTCTGGAATTTGGAACATTTGTGGAAATTCCAAAAGCTAGTACTACTTCATTGGCATGGTGAAGGCAGAAAAGAAGACAAGAAGCTGGGAAGAGATTGCAAGTGTGACAAACCAACAATCCTCTGCTGGGTGGTTTGCCAGAGGAACGGATACAAGAAGACAAGACTCAAGACAGAATTGAGGGAGGAAAGGAGCTACCACAGGGAGAGGAAAGTCAGATTTGGCTGGAGAGGCAAAAGGGTTTTGGAACTAGGTAAATATTTTAAAACATACAGTCAGAGCTGGTGGAGAAACTCAACTAGGAGAAAAAAGAATGAATAAATTTATACATTGTGAAGAGGAAACATTGAAATAAAGCATTGGACAAAGTGAAAATGATATAGAATTTTGTACTGAGGGAAGAGAGAGACCAAAGAACATCTAAGTGTGTGAAGCGTTCCCATTTATACTTGTAGAAATATCTTTTAATTGGTACATTGAACAGAACTGTTTGTAAGAATAAAGAACTGTTGGTTGTATTCTCTTATGATTGTATTTCTGTGATATTGGTTGTGATTTCTGACCTGTTTTTTTTTTCTTATTTTATTTCTGTCCTCTCTTTTCTAATGAGCTTGGCTAAAGACTTATCAATTTGTTTATCTTTTCAAAAAACACAGTAGCATGTTTCATGTGCACTTGAAAAGAATGTGTATTCTGCTGTTTTTGGATGGAATGTCCTGTAGTTATTAATCTAACTTTACTAATGTGTCATTTAAGGTCACAGTTTCTTTACTGCTTTTCTGTCATGACAATCTGTCCATTGATGTAAGTGGAGTGTTTAAGTACCCTAGTTTTATTGTATTATTGTCAATGTCTCCCTTTATGTCTGTTAATACTTGCTTTATAAATTTAGGTGTTCCTATATTAGGTGCATATATATTTATGAATGGTTGTATCTTGTTCTTGTATTGATCCCTTTATCATTATGTAACTTTTTTGTCTTTTATTATACCTTTTGTTTTAAAGTCTACTTTGTCTGACATGAATATTGCTACCCCAGCTTTCTTTTTGTTTACATTTGCATGGAATATCATTTTCCATCCCTTCACTTTCAGTCTGTGTATGTTTTTAGCTCTGAAGTGAGTGTCTTGTAGACAGCATATTAAAGAGTTTTTAAGCCAATCAGCCATCCTATGTCTTTTGATAGGAGCATTCAGCCCATTGACATTTAAAGTGATTATTGATAGGTATGTACTTACTGCCATTTTGTTATTTGTTTCCTGGTTGTTTTTGTAGTTGTCTCTGTTCTTTTCTTCTTCTTTTACTGTCTTCCCTTGTGGTTTGATGATTTTCTTTAGTGGTATGCTTGTGTTTCTTTCTCTCTAGTTTATGTTTATCTATCTTAGGTTTTTCATGTGTGGTTGCTATGGAGTTTATATATGTTACCTATAACTATATGTATTTGTTTTAAACTGATAGTCAATTAAGTTCAAACACATTCTAAAAGACCTACATTTTTTTACTCCCCTGCCACGTTTTGTGGTTTTGATATCACGTTTTACGTCTTCATGTTTATCCTTTCACTGTTTATTATAGTTACAGTTGATTTTACAATTTTTTGCCTTTTAACATTCATACTAGCTTTGTTGAGTGGTTGATCCACAGCCTTTACTAGATATTTGCTTTTACCAGTGAACTTTTCCATTTCCTATAATTTCTTATTTCTTGTTGTACCTTTTCTTTTTCACTTAAAGGAGCCCATTTAACACTTCTTGTAAGGTTGATTTAGTATTGATGAAATCTTTCAGTTTTTGTTTGTGTAAGAAGCTCTTTCTTTCTTTTTTCTTTTTTTTTTTTGCAGTACGCGGGCCTCTCACTGTTGTGGCCTCTCCCGCCGTGGAGCACAGGCTCTGGACGCGCAGGCTCAGCGGCCATGGCTCACGGGCCCAGCCGCTCCGCGGCATGTGGGATCCTCCCGGACCGGGGCACGAACCCGTGTCTCCTGCATCGGCAGGCGGACTCGCAACCACTGCGCCACCAGGGAAGCCCGTAAGAAGCTCTTTATGTCTCCTTCAATTCTGAATGGTAACCTTGGGAGGTAAAGTATCCTGAGTTGTAGGATTTTTCCCTTGCAGCATTTTAGATATATCATGCCACTCTCTTCTGGCCTGCAGTGTTTCTGCTGAAAAATTAACTGATAGCTATGGGGGGCAGTCCCTTCTATGTGACTCTGTTTTTCTCTTGCTGCCTTTAAAATTCTCTCTTTATCTTTAACTTTTGCCACTTCAGTTATGATATGTTGGCATTGATCTTTTGGGTTCATCCTGTTTGAGACTGTCTATGCTTCTTGTACCTGGTTATCTGTTTCCTTCTTCAGGTTCAGGAAGTTTTCAGGCATAATTTCGTAAAACACAGTTTTAATCCGTTTCTCTCTCTCTCTCTCCTCCTTCTGGGACCCCTATAATGCAAATGTTAGTATGCTTGATGTTGGCACAGAGGTCCCTTAAACTATCCTCATTTTTAAATTTGCTTTTCCTTTTGTTGTTCTGATTGGGTGATTTCGATTATTCTGTCATCCAGATCACTTAGGCATTCTTCCGTATCACCTAATCTGCCATTAATTCCTTCTTGTGTGTGTTTTTCATTTCAGTTATTGTATTCTTCAGCTCTGACTGCTTCTTTTTTATATTTTCTAATTATTTGTTAAAATTCTCATTGTGTCCATCTTTTCTTTTCCTCAGTTCAATTAGCATTTTTATTATATTGCTTTGAACACTTTATAAGATAAATTATTTATCTCTGTTTATTAGGGGTTATTTTTCAGGGTTTTTTTTCTTGTTCTTTCATTTGAAACATATTCCTCTGTCTTCTCATTTTGTTTAACTTTCTCTGCCTCTGTGCAATTAGGTGAAACAGTTACCTATCCCCATCTTGAAAGCATGTCTTCGTGTGCAAGCATCCTTATTCAGTTTGAATGTGTTTAGTAGCTTTGGTGGGAGAGCTGAATCCAAAGTGAGCAAGGGCAGCATCTTCCCTCAGGGTGTGTTGGCAGCCACCGCCTTGGTAGGAGGTAAGGCTGGAGTTGGAGGGGCTAGAGCTAGAATCAGGTGTAAGCCGGAGCTTCTGTTATGCTCTGTGGTATTCACCACCCTGTCAGGGTCAGGGTTGGGGCCTTAGGAGCTGGAACAGGAGCTCTGAGAGAGTTGGGCTTCTCCCAGGTGTGATGGCAGATTTCCCATTGTTTGGGGCTTGGCCAGGGCCTGAGGCTTGGGCTGCACTTCTAAGCTGGTTTCACTTTTTCCCTGGTCTGTGTACCTTGCTTAGAGACTAGGTTAAGCCAGAGGGGCTGCAGTGAAAGTAATGAGCTGATTTTACTCCCTGCCAAGTGTGTGTCTGCAATGGCTGTCTCCACTCTGGAGCTGATTTCGCTCCCTCTGGAATGTGTGTATGGGTGCATGCCCTGGCAATGGCTGCCTCCACTCTGGTCAGAGGCAGGACCAGGGCCCAAGTGGTCCTGGCAAGCTTCCCAGAGCACCAGGCTGTTTTCAATTTGCTGCCTCCACACTGTGACTGGGAGTAAGCAAGTCTGTGTGGGTGCCCTTTAAGATGGAGGCTCAGTTTCTTAGCCTTCTGGTAAACCCCACTGGTTTTCAAAGCAGCTAAGGGGGCTCATCTTCCCAGTGTCAGATCTCAGAGCTGCAGTGTCTAATATTTGGCTCAAACCCCTCATTCCCAAGGGAGGATCCTGAAGACTGTGATATCCCTTCCTCTTCTAGGTCCCCCACTAGGGATGCAGGTCCTGACTAGATCACTTCGCCTCCCTTCCTGCCAGACTGAGTGAATCTTTCTTTATAGCCTTGCTTGTAGAAGAGCTGTGCTGGTAGTCTTCAGGTTGATTTCAGCAAGAGTTGTTCTATTTGTAGTTGTAGCTGTGATGTTTTCATGAGGGGAGGTGATCTCAGAGTCCTCCTGCTCTGCCATCTTGATCCTGCCTCTTAGAGAACTGAAAATTGCATCTATGGCTCACATTTGTGGCATGCATGATAATTTTGTTGGACAATGCTACTGTAGAAGGTAAGACAAGTATGAAAATTTCCCCTTTCTGTACACCGTGAATCCTATTCCAATCCAGGTGTTATACCCTCAGTGTAAAATATAGCATTTTCTATATTGACATGGGTTTATGCAGGGGAATGTACATTAGAAAATGGTCTTTTTGTGAAGTCAATGGCAATCATTTTTATAGAAAGAAGACCTTGTATATAAGTTAGTTTCATGATTCAAGGGCGCACTGTAAGTGAATCAAAGAGGCAGGACCTAAAAATAAACTATTTCATTTGATTATTCAGTAGCTGGTTTATCTTGACATCTTCATTGTGATTTCGGCTTTTCAATTTTATCTATTTTTTTCTTTCTACCTGTCAATATCTGCTGCATGGGGCACAGCAATAATCATTAAGCTTGAATTAAAATGTGGGACTGAGCTCATAAGGAACTTTACATTTCAAAGCCATCCCAGCTTTCTCTAACTAATATAGCCAAACAAGTCTGAAGGGTTTGTTGCAAAATCTGTTCAGGAATTGGTTTATGGGCATTATCTTACTTTAGCTGTGTGTATCTGTATTCATTGATAGGATTCCCGAATGGTGCCAGGATCAAATTGGAAGAATAACATTATCTTTATAGTGACACCCCAGTGTATCATGTACTTTATATGCTGTGATGAACCAAGAACCGTGCTGTCAATGATATGGAAAACCCAGAGCTCTTTTAGTTTGCACATGCAAGAAAAATTGTTTCCTTGTAAAGCTAACAATAGTCATTAAAATGCCTTTGAATTCGAAGTGAGATTTTCTAAAGCAGAATGCATCTTCTAACTATATACACATTTTCATTATAATAGTGACCTTCAGACACAAAAGTAGATAAAAGCATAAGAAGTTTTTATCCAACTAATATTTAATTTGACTTTTCTATTGGAGGGTGCATTGTGGGATCACAAGAAAGTAAGACTTTATGAAGATTATAATCTAATTGGAGAGATCTACTTCCTACCCGGGCAAAGTTAACTATTAGTATAGTTGTAAATCCTGAGGGAAAAATGGGCAGTTCAGATGAGAAGCATTGCTAGAGGTCACAGGAAGGACAATTGCCTAACAAGATGATGTGTGGTAGTAAAAACCAATGAAGAATTTTAAGTCTAGAGATCTGGGATTAAGTTAGGGTTCTATTACTTCAAAATCTGAGTAGATGAATTGATCTCCCTGAGCCTAGGTGCCCAGGGTTGTTGGTCTTTCCGGTTTATCCTCCTATAATATTACTGTAATGGAAATTATTCAGATCCTTTTACTTCTTTAAGTATCACTAAGTAAAGGCTATGCACATGACAGAATTTATTAAAACCTGGGACAGTAGAAAGAAGGTATGTGCCAGAGGAAAATGATAAAAACATAAACTATTTGAAATTAGCATCCTCTACTCATAAAAGTCCTCAGATCATTTTCTTCAATGGAGAATTTCCAAAGGCTCTTTGTATTTATTTTTAGAATGCAGGCGCTGATCATATTACAAGCTTTTCCTCTGTCTTATCCTAAAAATTTTCCTTCTCTCCCCTACATGGTTTCCCATTTCCAAAGTCTCCTTCATTCCTGTATTAGGCAGAGCAATTTAGTTCTACTTTTGCCTCATCCTTAGCTCAGTAAACATGTAGATGGAGGAGCACTGAAAAGGCCTCCTACCTATTTGCTCTAATACAGATAGCAAATTCTTGTGTAATTTTGCCCTAGTGTTTTCTAATAAAAATCCATCCTGGAACATTAACCAAATGTGCAAAATGGTGTTGCCCAGGTCCCAACCTACCTGTATTACTTCGTCTGTATTACTTTGTCATGAGTGTCAGAAGTTAGATCTCAAAATTTCCCTCTTTAGTCAGTTTGAATACAGTAAGTCCCCTGCATACGAATGAGTTGTTCCAAGAGCACATTCTTTTTTTTTTTAACATCTTTACTGGAGTATAATTGCTTTACAATGGTGTGTTAGTTTCTGCTTTATAACAAAGTGAATCAGTTACACATATACATATGTTCCCATACCTCTTCCCTCTTGTGTCTCCCTCCCTCCCACCCTCCCTATCCCACCCCTCTAGGTGGTCACAAACCACCGACCTGATCTCCTTGTGCTATGCAACTACTTCCCACTAGCTATCTATTTTACGTTTGGTAGTGTACATATGTCCATGCCACTCTCTCACTTTGTCACAGCTTACCCTTCCCCCTCCCCGTATCCTCAAGTCCATTCTCTAGTAGGCCTGTGTCTTTATTCCCGTCTTACCTCTAGGTTCTTCATGACCTTTTTTTTTTTTTATCTTAGATTCCATATATATGTGTAAGCATACGGTATTTGTTTTTCTCTTTCTGACTTACTTCACTCTGTATGACAGACTCTAGGTCCATCTACCTCACTACAAATATCTCAATTTTGTTTCTTTTCATGGCTGAGTAATACTCCATTGTATATATGTGCCACATCTTCTTTATCCATTGAGCTGTTGATGGACACTTAGGTTGCTTCAATGTCCTGGCTATTGTAAATAGTGCTGCAATGAACATTTTGGTACATGACTCCTTTTGAATTATGGTTTTCTCAGGTTATATGCCCAGTAGTGGGATTGCTGGGTTGTATGGTAGTTCTATTTTTAGTTATTTAAGGAACCTCCATACTGTTCTCCATAGTGACTGTATCAATTTACATTCCCACCAACACTGCAACAGGGTTCCCCTTTCTCCACACCCTCTCCAGCATTTATTGTTTATAGATTTTTTGATGATGGCCATTCTGACCGGTGTGAGGTGATACCTCATTGTAGTTTTGATTTGCATTTCTCTAATGATTAATGATGTTGAGCATTCTTTCAAGTGTTTCTTGGCAATCTGTATATCTTCTTTGGAGAAATGTCTATTTAGGTCTTCTGCCCATTTTTGAATTGGGTTGTTTGTTTTTTTGTTATTGAGCTGCATGAGCTGCTTATAAATCGTGGAGATTAATCCTTTGTCAGTTGCTTCATTTGCAAATATTTTCTCCCATTCTGAGGGTTGTCTTTTGGTCTTGTTTATGGTTTCCTTTGCTGTGCAAAAGCTTTGAAGTTTCATCAGGTCCCAATTGTTTATTTTTGTTTTTATTTCCATTTCTTTAGGAGGTGGGTCAAAAAGGATCTTGCTGTGATTTATGTCATAGAGTGTTCTGCCTATGTTTTCCTCTAAGAGTTTGATAGTGTCTGGCCTTACATTTAGGTTTTTAATCCATTTTGAGTTTATTTTTGTGTATGGTGTTAGGGAGTGTTCTAATTTCATTCTTTTACATGTAGCTGTCCAGTTTTCCCAGCACCACTTATTGAAGAGGCTGTCTTTTCTCCACTGTATATTCTTGCCTCCTTTATCAAAGATAAGGTGACCATATGTGCGTGGGTTTATCTCTGGGCTTTCTATCCTGTTCCATTGATCT
Organism: Lipotes vexillifer; assembly: GCF_000442215.2. Taxonomy (NCBI): domain Eukaryota; kingdom Metazoa; phylum Chordata; class Mammalia; order Artiodactyla; family Lipotidae; genus Lipotes; species Lipotes vexillifer. The sequence continues at coordinate 503,365 of NW_006784671.1, read as the reverse complement.
ATATTTCTGTTTTTGTGCCAGTACCATACTGTCTTGATTACTGTAGCTTTGTAGTATAGTCTGAAGTCAGGGAGCCTGATTCCTCCAGCTCCGTTTTTCGTTCTCAAGATTGCTTTGGCTATTCGGGGTCTTTTGTGTTTCCATACAAATTGTGAAATTTTTTGTTCTAGTTCTGTGAAAAATGCCAGTGGTAGTTTGATAGGGATTGCATTGAATCTATAGATTGCTTTGGGTAGTAGAGTCATTTTCACAATGTTGATTCTTCCAATCCAAGAACATGGTATATCTCTCCATCTATTTGTATCATCTTTAATTTCTTTCATCAGTGTCTTATAATTTTCTGCATACAGGTCTTTTGTCTCCTTAGGTAGGTTTATTCCTAGATATTTTATTCTTTTTGTTGCAATGGTAAATGGGAGTGTTTTCTTGATTTCACTTTCAGATTTTTCATCATTAGTGTATAGGAATGCCAGAGATTTCTGTGCATTAATTTTGTATCCTGCTACTTTACCAAATTCATTGATTAGCTCTAGTAGTTTTCTGGTAGCATCTTTAGGATTCTCTATGTATAGTATCATGTCATCTGCAAACAGTGACAGCTTTACTTCTTCTTTTCCGATTTGGATTCCTTTTATTTCCTTTTCTTCTCTGATTGCTGTGGCTAAAACTTCCAAAACTATGTTGAATAAGAGTGGTGAGAGTGGGCAACCTTGTCTTGTTCCTGACCTTAGTGGAAATGCTTTCAGTTTTTCGCCATTGAGGATGATGTTGGCTGTGGGCTTGTCATATACGGCCTTTATTATATTGAGGAAAGTTCCCTCTACACCTACTTTCTGCAGGGTTTTTATCATAAATGGGTGTTGAATTTTGTCAAAAGCTTTCTCTGCATCTATTGAGATGATCATATGGTTTTTCTCCTTCAATTTGTTAATATGGTTAATCACATTGATAGATTTGCGTATATTGAAGAATCCTTGCATTCCTGGAATAAACCCCACTTGATCATGGTGTATGATCCTTTTAATGTGCTGTTGGATTCTGTTTGCTAGTATTTTGTTGAGGATTTTTGCATCTATGTTCATCAGTGATATTGGCCTGTAGTTTTCTTTCTTTGTGACATCCTTGTCTGGTTTTGGTATCAAGGTGATGGTGGCCTCGTAGAATGAGTTGGGGAGTGTTCCTCCCTCTGCTATATTTTGGAAGAGTTTGAGAAGGATAGGTGTTAGCTCTTCTGTAAATGTTTGATAGAAATCACCTGTGAAACCATCTATTCCTGGGCTTCTGTTTGTTGGAAGATTTTTAATCACAGTTTCAATTTCAGTGCTTGTCATTGGTCTGTTCATATTTTCTATTTCTTCCCAGTTCAGTCTCGGCACATTGTGCATTTATAAGAATTTGTCCATTTCTTCCAGGTTATCCATTTTATGGGCATTTAGTTGCTTGTAGTAATCTCTCATGATCCTTTGTATTTATGCAGTGTCAGTTGTTACTTCTTTTTCATTTCTAATTCTATTGATTTGAATCTTCTCCCTTTTTTCTTTCTTGATGAGTCTGGCTAATGGTTTATCAATTTTGTTTATCTTCTCAAAGAACCAGCTTTTAGTTTTATTGATCTTTGCTATTGTTTCCTTCATTTCTTTTTCATTTATTTCTGATCTGATTTTTATGATTTCTTTCCTTCTGCTAACTCTGGGGTTTTTTTGTTCTTCTTTCTCTAATTGCTTGAGGTGCAAGGTTAGGTTGTTTATTCGAGATGTTTCCTGCTTCTTAAGGTAGGCTTGTATTGCTATAAACTTCCCTCTTAGAACTGCTTTTGCTGCATCCCATAGGTTTTGGGTCGTCGTGTCTCCATTGTCATTTGTTTCTAGGTATTTTTTGATTTCCTCTTGATTTCTTCAGTGATCACTTGGTTATTAAGTAGTGTATTGTTTAGCCTCCATGTGTTTGTATTTTTTACAGATCTTTTCCTATAATTGATATCTAGTCTCATAGCATTGTGTTTGGAAAAGATACTTGATACAATTTCAATTTTCTTAAATTTACCAAGGCTTGATTTGTGACCCAAGATATGATCTATCCTGGAAGATGTTCCGTGAGTAGTTGAGAAAAATGTGTATTCTGTTGTTTTTGGATGGAATGTCCTATAAATATCAATTAAGTCCATGTTGTTTAATGTATCATTTAAAGCTTGTATTTCCTTCTCTATTTTCATTTTGGATGATCTGTCCACTGGTGAAAGTGGGGTGTTAAATTCCCCTGCTATGAATGTGTTACTGTCGATTTCCCCTTTTATGGCTGTTAGTATTTGCCTTATGTATTGAGGTGCTCCTATATTTGGTGCATAAATATTTACAATTGTTATATCTTCTTCTTGGATCAATCCCTTGATCATTATGTAGTGTCCTTCTTTGTCTTTTGTAATAGTCTTTATTTTAATGTCTATTTTGCAAGAGCACATTCTTTTTTTTTTTTTTTTTTTCCTTGCGTTATGCGGGCCTCTCACTGTTGTGGCCTCTCCCATTTGCGGAGCACAGGCTCCGGACGCGCAGGCTCAGTGGCCATGGCTCACGGGCCCAGCCGCTCCGCGGCATGTGGGATCTTCCCGAAACGGGGCACGAACCCGCGTCTCCTGCATCGGCAGGCGGACTCTCAAGCACTGCGCCACCAGGGAAGCCCACAAGAGCACATTCTTAAGTCCCCTTTGTTCCTAAGTCCAACAAAGTTAGCCTAGGTACCCCACTAACACAATCTGTTATATAGTACTATACTGTAATTGGTTTATAATACTTTTCACACAAATAATACATAAGAAGCAAACAAACAAAAATAAAGAAAATATTTTTAATCTTACAGTACAGTACCTTGAAAAGTACAGTATTTCGTTACAACAGCTGGCATACAGGAGCTGACATTGAATGAACAGGGGAGTAGAGTTGCTGACTGGAGGAGGGAGAGGAGGTTGGAGATGGTAGAGCTCAAGGATCATCAGCAATAGGAGATGGAGGACAAACTGCAATTTCACTCATGCCTGACGTTGATGGCACAGGTTCTGGTTCCTTGCTGGATTCAGTTCTATGTACTCTCTTGAAAAAACGATCCAGTGATGTCTGGGTAGTAGCTCTTTTTTTCTCATCATAGATGACATGGTAGCCCTGGATTGTATTCTGAACAGCTGCTGCAACCTTCGTGTAACATTCTACATTTGGGTCCCATGGGTCCTGTGCCTCAAAAGCTAACAGTGCCTCCTCAAATAAAGAAAATCCCCTTGCCGTTTCCTGTGTCATGAATCTCTTCGGTTCTTCAGTTACTTTTTCTTCTTCTTGTCTCTCTTTGTCCTTTCTGTGGGCCTCCAATTCCATCAGGTCTTCTTAGTAGGCTCCTCGTATTGCACAGCACAGTACTATACCATAAAGTACACAAAAGCACAACCACTTGTAGAGGGTGCACACATGTGACAGTGTACGCCAGACACATGAACTAACTTAAGTGATTGGACATGCGAACACACGTTCACATCTTTGAAAGTTCGCAAATTGAAAGTTCATATGTAGGGAACTTACTGTGCTGAATGTAGTATATATTTAGAGTACTTTTATCAATTATTTATACATTTCTGAAGTAATCTCATTTAATTCTCACAACAGTCCTATAAGGCAGGATCCTCAATTAGTCACATGTTACCAATAAAGAAATTGAGGATTGGAGTAGTGAAGTCATTTATTTAATGTCACATGACGGTTAAGTGGCAAAGCCAGAATTCAAAATTAGGTGTGTCTGAATGCAAAGCCCACACTCATTACCCAATTCTGCCTCTCGGTAGGTGGGCTGGGAAAGACTACATGGAGAAGATGGCATTTGAGCTGGGTTTTGAATAATAATGAGCAGGATTTCGATAGATAGAGACATAGAGATGGAAGTTCAGAGAGAACATTCCAGATTGAGAGCACCACAGGAAAAAAAGGCATCCTCAGGAGATGATGCATCATACAAGTCTGTGGTGACGCTTCCAGGAAATTAGTTAGCAACAAGATATTTTCAATCATGTGCCTAAGATTATTGGCAAAGTATATTTAACTAGCCTCTGTCAACCACAGACTTATATATGAGTCTACACTTCAGATCTTGTCATGCCAAATAACTTCAAGACAACAGATGAAGCTTATAGCTATTTCTTTTTCATAAAAGGTAACTTTTTGAGTCATGAAGTGAAGTTATAAAATAGGATCAGGTAAAAATCAGAGAAACCTAGAAAACACTAAAATTATTAAGGAAAAACTGAATTTTACCTTTCATAATAGAGAAAACTGGCTAAGGATGCTAACGCTTTTCATAAATATTGCCAAATTGCCTTATATTAATGTTGTATTTTATATGAGAATACTCCTTTTGTCAGATCATCATCAACACCAAGTTCTAATCAGATGTCATTGTTGGTGGAAGTTCACTGAATATTTAGACAAAATTGATTGAACTCAAACATTTTATTAATGATTGTGGGTTATTGTTTTAAACTTCAATCACTTTTCTTGGTTATTATACAATGATGGTTTATCCCTACACTAAGTAGCCTCAGAAAATATTTTTGACTTCTTTTGCGTGACATATTTATGGCTTTCCTGTATTATTAATTCTAGTCAGGCTGTCAGAATCCTCTCTTTATAACCCCCTTCTACTTTCGATCTGCAGCAGCTTATTAAAGCTTATTATAATTCTTTGTAAAGTTAAACTACCTCTGAGTGCGAGCCTGGAATGTTCCCTCATGAATAAACTTATGACATCTATTTTGGTTGCTAAAGGCATTTGTTTGTGTGTTTGTTTATATTCTGTTCTTTATATGTTTTGTGAATACTTAAGGAAGCTATGGACATGAGAGCTGGATAAGGAGGGAGGGATATAAGTATTCAAAAGTAGAATCATTAAAGGTACTTTTAAGAAGAGCTAAAGCAGAGAATCCTTTCAATCAAAGCACAGAAAATGAAGAGAATTCATATTTTATTTATGTGTTCCATATTAAATCAACTCTGAAAAATTAGAAAGTCATGTTTTAAATCTGTAAATTTTAAAATGTTTAAAAGGCATAAAGTAAGTACATAAAATATATTGTATGAAAATAGGAAAACATTTCACCCTATTCCAGGGGTAGTCTAGAACAGTGGTTAAGAGTACAAATTCAAGAGCCAGATTCACTGGGTTTGAAACTCAGTCTCTCTGCTTTGTAACTGTATGACACTGAAGAATTCACTTCATATCTCTATGCTTTAGTTTCCACATCTGTAAAATGGAAATAATTTAATACTACCTTCCTCTTAGGGTTGTTGGTAGGATGAAATGAGTTAATGTATGTGCATAAAAAAGAAGTAGAATATCATTTGGTCTATAGTAACTGCAATTTAAGTGAGTCCTTTTATTAACACAAGAGTTGCTTTACATTTTCTTTTTTTATTTTTAATGTTGAAGCAAATCCATTCTATCTAGTTTATACTCTTGTAAAACACTGTAAGCTCTGCAAGACTTTGCTTGTCTTATTTGTTTCAGTGCCTAGCATAATGTTTGGTACAGTAGGAACTCAGTATATGTTTTCTGAAAGAATGACTGGATGGATCATGTTGAAAATTTATGATTTTAGATGTACTATAGGCAATGCTATTGTAGATGGTGGACTGAAATTATTTCTGCTATAATAAAGAGTAAAGTGTCAGTGTTGGCAGGGCCAGATTCAATTTTGATGTGTTTTGCGATAAATACCTTTTTCTTTTGAAGACTATTCCTTGGTATTTAACTTAACCTGATGATGTGTTACTGCCAAGAATGATGAGCTAGCAGCCATGTTACAATTAAATTGTTCATTTTATCATTAGAAAAATGTAATAAATGGAAGACAATACAAGTATATCACATAGATGCTGTTTTGACTTATAATATTCGCAGTATATAGGGGGACACTTTGTAGGCGATATTGAAAATTATAGTAAATGGAAATCCTTAGACTGTTTCTTTCTGATATCAGTACAATTACCTGAAGAGATTTTTAAAATTCACACAAATGTATTAACATATCTGTCCATGAAAATACCATCATAACAAGTAAAACGGCAAGCTTAGAGAAATTTTGCAGTGTATTTTAACATCAAACGCATACAACCTTAATATATAGAAGATGTGTGTGGGGGAGAAAAGCACATATAAAGAGAAAATGGACAAAAAGTGTAACAGGTAGATACAGAATAAAAAACGCAACTGGTCAATAAATCTCACTAGCAATAAAAATGCAAATTAAAATAAGAGATACATTTCCCCCCAGTGGAATTGGCAGGGTTTTTAATAAGTATTCAGTGCTGACAACATCATGGGAAATAAGTACTCTCACACCCTGCTGGTGTTAGTGTAAATTGGTACACCCCGTCTGCAGAGCAATTTGGCAGAACAGAATGTCTTGAAAATGTTCATACCCTTTGACTCAGCAAGTTTACTTCTAGTAATATATTCTACAAAAAATAATTGAACCAACAGGCACCTATAAATGCACAAGGATATTCATCATATAATTTTCTTCTAATATTGAGAAAACAAAGTCATTTAATGTTGGTTGGGTTGGCTTTGAGTTGGTTAAGTAAACTGAGATACGCTATATACCAAGAAATGCTACCTAATTTGTTGGTTACTCATTATATGCTACTTATTTGCATTTCATTTCCTCCTCACCACAACACTAGGGGCTAATTATTTCTCCATATTGCACATGATAAAATTGATCATCAGAATAAGTGACCTGTCCAAAAACTCAAAACTAGGTCTATTAAATGCCAAGGCTCAGTCTCTCAGCATTATGCCATATTGTAATATTTGGTAACTTGGAAAGAAGTGAAAAGAGCAGGAGGCCAAATAGTGCATAAGTATGATCCCATTTTTCTTGTAATTATAGATATAGATATATAGCCAAGTGGTAGTGTTGCAGGGGATTTTAATGGCCTACTTTTGCACATATGTTTACTTCAATAAGTATATTTGTTCATGTAATATTTAAAGTTATATTTTCAAATTGACTTTATCTTAATTGCTAAGTCACTAGAGTCATATTTAGGAACTCAATTAAAATAAAAGACAGTTCTAGGACAAGAGAAAAGTGTGTGTGTGTGTGTGTGTGCACATACATGCTTTTGTGTCTACTGCAAGTACTGGAAATGGAAAGGAATGGAAAGTAGTTAGCTGACTTTACCATTTAGTACCTAATGTGTTCCACTAAGTTTATTTCAATAATTGAAATAGCTCACTTCTTACATGGAACAGTTCCATCCCATGACTCATAAAGGTCTGTCCAAAGTGAATACAGTTAATTGGAGCATAGTCAACTCTTCACTCAGTTTCAAATTTGTCTTTGCCATAACAAGACTGAAATAATTCCATAATAATGTTAATAGTGAACCCACTGTCTCTTTCTTGATCATTCAGTTACCAAAGAGATCATCATAACATTTAATTCATAAATTTAATTCAGTTTATGTTTGTGAAGCATATCCTCTATGCCAGTTAAGGGAGAAATAATGACACGCTCCTTGCTTCTGTGAAGCACACTGGTGATGGAAAGGGTTATTCCATGCAAATTGATCATGTAGTAAAAAATATATTATGGAAAGTTGAAAAGTGATCAAAGAAATGGCATTCATTCTTTTATTCAGTTCCAGTTACTGGGTGCCAGAATGTGTCCTACATACTGCAGATACAACAGCAAATGAAACATAGTTCTTGATCCCAGGTGGCTCACGGTCTAGCAGGGTACTCACAAAATGATTAACAAAATAATTTTTGTGAAAGGTGTAGTGAAGCCTTAACTAATTGAGGCAATAGGAGAAGAGTTGAAAAATTGTTTCATCTATGCCAAGCAGAATGTGATGGAGTGAGGAAACTGTCCTCTTGAAAATGTTTCAGTGAGCTAGTACGTCAAATATTATGGCCTGATGTATTTCCACACCATTTTTATGCATTATTAGTTAAATCTGGTCCACATTCTCCTTTTCATAGGCCAAGGCTGCCACTAGAAGTATCATAATATCACAATTCTGTAGTCCAAAATGTTTCCTTCTATCTTGAAATTACTGAAGCATTTTTCCTTGGAGTCAGAAAGTAAAAAGCAAAAGATCCATGTCAGTGTAAGTCAGAAAGCAGTCTTGCCCTAGTGATGAAACACCGAAACTTTTAAGCCAGTCTCCAGACTCTCCAAGAAACTCCTTGGGAAAAACTTTAGCCTTGATATTTCCATTCTGGGGCCTGAGAACCAATGTTATTGAGGACTGAATCATCACAACTGGAGATCATCTCAACAAATCAAGACTCAACATGGCCCCCATTACTGACTATCCCTGGCCTTCTTGCAGGCCTCATGTATTGTTTCTAAAGAGTGAAATGGTCGTGAAGATGGATTAGAAATGGATAACAAAGGAAGGATCATTAATGTCAGCAACACCTATGGCTGATTATTGCAAGTGCAACAACCTCACTTCCTCTAGTCTTGCTCTACCTCCTCCATCTCATCTGATGATGAGTTTTCTTACTTTAAATCTGTTTATCAGACTAGTAAAATTTTCAGACACCATAATCCATTTTTCTGGGCAAAAAAGTCCAAACTCTTTATTATGGCACAGAAAATTCTTTATGCCAACCTCTCTAGCCATAACTCTCACCGTCTCTTTCCTTGCACCACAGGCTCTACCTCATTCTGTCCTCCCGGGACCACTTACCTATCTTGCATTGCAAGCAGACCTCAGAGATAGTGTGGGTTTGTTTCCAGACCACTGCAATAAAGCAAATGTCGCAATAAAGTGAGTTGTGTGAATTTTGTCCTTTCAAAGTGCATATCAAAGTTATGTTTAATAGACTATACTGTTTTCTATGAATTGTGTCATAGCATTATGTCTAAAATCAATGTACGTACCTTATTTTAAAAAATACTTTATCACTAAAAAATGCTAACGATCATCTGACAATGCAGGGTTGCTACAAATACTCAATTTGTAAAAAATGTGATATCTTAGAACTGCAATAAAGTCAATAAAGTGCAATAAAACAAGGTCTGCCTTGTTTGCAAGGTCTGCCTGTACTTAGTTTGATGGTTAACTGAAGCAGCCCCCAAAATAATCTTACTCCTTTGTAACCCTACCCTCTGCCTACATTTATTGATAAAATGTTTGACCCTCTCTATTCAGCTAATAGCTCCATAAAAGGAGGGTTTTTTTCCTTAGCTGTCTTTAAAATATTGTTCCTAGCACTATACCTACAACATAGTTGGTGCTCAGTAGATTTTTACTGAATGAACTAATGAAAACACTGAGCAGGTATTGATTGAATCTAAAGATTTGGCATAAAAGGATGTCTAAGCAGAGAAAGAAGAAAAAAATTCTGGGCCTGTCTGTGTAAGCAAAATTCTCACAGAAAAGATATAAAGGTCATATTAGAGTATCCTAAGGCAAAATGTGGGCTTTTGAGAAAAATTCAAAAATGTAGTATGATAAGCAAAGAAGATAGATTATAATAGGCCTGTTTTTTTCTTTTTGTACTTGGCTCTTCACATGTCAAGAGAAAAGAGCATATAAAATTGAAGGGATAATGGTTTGGGAAAATAGTAAGTATAATTGCTTCTTATTACTAAGGTAGTAACAAGAAATGATCATCTGGCAATTGGAGCACAGCTCCAGGCTTATTACTTCACACAATGCAAATATTTCTGACGCAATTATGGCAGGACTCCCGTAATTGATGTTCTTTCCAGTAAAGACCACATATGTGCACAGAAATACAAGTCACTCCCTTAAATACTTCAGTGTGATGAGATTGGCTATTGAATGCAGGAGCTAACTCCTCGTGAACAGAAAGAAAACAGGCATTTGGAGCTCAAATCTTGGTGAATAAAGCCCCAACAAGATGAGCTCCCTTCCTCTGTGGCCCCTGCATTCTAAAACTGAAAGAAATAATCAAGTTTAAGAGGTGAGACCTTAAAATTTTTATTGTACACTTTTTTTTTTTTTTTACTGTTGTTGGCACTATTTTTGCATCCACACTTGACTGCAAATTAAACTGGTATATCTCATGGAGGACATAGACCAAAAGACTTTGCCCTCATCTAGTGGATGGAGCTAAGCAAATAAATGAGTAAAATACATAGTGTATCACTTGGTGAAAAAAGGGGGGGAAATAAAGTGGTGAGTAGTGGAGGAGAGTTCAAGGTGGGCATTTCCTCAGTGCTCCAGAGCCATACATAGACTAGAATCCTGAGCAGTTCGTGGTAATTATTGTAAATCAAGAAAATGGACGTAATACCATTGGTCTTAAGATCTCAAGGGAAATGATAGATGTGAGGCTGTGAAGGAGGAAGAGAGGGGATCTGAGGGGGTCTGAGACTCCACAGTCTTAACCAGATTTAGGGCATCTTCTGCACTTCTGCTACAGAGGCAGGAGGAGCCTTGGGAGGAATGTTCTTATCCAAATCTCACGGAGGTCAGGCACTCTCCCTTGGTCAAGTTCAAAAAGTCTGGAAGATAAGGTATTGGAAGAAAACACACTGTGAAAACTTTGCAATTTCTTGTGATATTATTCAGTTTCAAATTTTCAAACTTCAAAAACGAGGTCTTCCAATTAAAAAATGGTCTTTAATTGAGACAATAGCTGAGTCACAGAAATGAGAAATCAACTCAGGGAGCAGAGCATGGGGGCAGGCTACTGCTATGCTCCCAAGAGTCCTTGCTGACACTGAAAACAACTGTGAATAGAATTGATGGAGAATATAGGGACTTCCCTGGTGGTCCCGTGATTGGAACTCTGCGCTTCCATTGCAGGGGGCATGGATTCGACACATGGTCAGGGAACTAAGATCCCGCAAGCCATGTGGCACGGTTAAAACAAAACAAAACAAAAAAGGAATTGATAGAGAATTTTCATATATCTTTCTCTGTGAGAGAAGTCTATTACTAAAGTTGTATCAACAAAACCCATAACTTATGCTTTCTATCTAGTCTCTGTACACTCTAAGCCCATAATTTTGGAAATAAGCCTCAGGAATCAGGTAGGTGAAATAAATTATATTCTCTATCAAAGCTCATCCAGAGTTGACAGTTTAGGAAAAGAAATGAGACATGTAACCAAATAACTAAAAAGCCTGCTGTTGCCAGCGTCAGGATACCCTTTCGAGCAGCTACAGTTCCTTGAGTCCCTTGAGAAACTTCGGGACAGTCAAATACCTATGTGGTTTTCTTTAACTTGGGAGATTCTATTATTCTCATGAAGGTGTATGTGAAATGAAGCTGTCATTCATGAATCTGTCAACAAGGAAGACAAAGCAGGCGAAAACTCAGCACTGCTCAGTGATTTAGATCTTTGACCAAGATTTATGAAGTTCCAAGAAATCATTTTTCCTACATTTGACAATCCTTTCCCACTTTCATCTTCTACATCACACACCACCGTAATCCCTCCCATTACCAAGAAAGATGGGGTGAATTTACGTACCACTGCGACATCAAAAGCCCTTGAGAAATGTGTGTTGTCGGCTCGTGGCACCTGACCTCTGGCTGTCCTCTATGAATCAGCACTACAGCTTTCTGCACCTTTCTAGACATCTTGACACTTGCATCTCTCTTCCATGTACAGAATGATTAAAAGATCACAGATATACTACATATCAACTAAGAAAACGGTAAAAATCATTGTAAGCAGAAGGAAAGTAGGTTATCGGGGAAAGGCTCATTTTATTGTTTAAGGAAGTGCAGGATAGACTATGGTATTGCCTTATCCAAGAGTAAATGACTTCACAGCTATGATGCTTAGTGAAGTATCCAGACTTCCAGTTTAGATTGAAATGAAACTAACACTAGACTGTTTTGTGTCATGTGAAATGAAGGATGCACGTCGCCTTTACAGGGAGGATATGGCAGTGGCACCCCCTTTGAGAAGGTTTAGGCTTTTATCTGGCAGAAATAGGAGGGCCAGATTGGGAGTAGGGGCAAGATTTGGGGTGCGGGTGTGACAAAGACATGCCAGAAAGCAGTGTGCAGAAAAGAGGTGTAGCATTGGAAAGGTATAAATTGTGCCAGGAGACAGTAATTTGATCAGGTTTTCTAGAGTGAAAGTTTCAAACAGGGGAACAGTTAAAAATGAAACTGGAAAAGTAAATTAGGGGTAGATTGTATGAGTCTTTGAACACCAGACATTGTAAACTAGATTTAAGGTTTTTCAGTTATAAGTGATCAATGACAGATCTGATTCTTGTGCCTTATTTATCATTACACAGTGAATATCACATCTTTTTCTAAAGAAAAGCTATCTCTAGAAATCACTTTGGATAATAGAAAGCATTGATATCAAAAGGTCCTATGCCTTTTATAGTGTGTTTAAATACTTTTAGATATAGCATATATTCTCTGTACTAACCAACTATGCTATATCTTTCTATGTGTCATTACTACTGGTGGCTTCAGAACATTTTCCATCACTTGAAAGTCCTCCTACTTGAAGTTCATAAGAATGGCCATCAAAAATACATAGATGTATTAGAGTAAGATGGGGAAAACAAACTTCATATTTCAAAAGGGTAACAAGGCCATTCCACCGTTAATTCTCCTCCTGAAAGCTGAAATAATTTAACTCTCAGGAGTACCATTAATTGACAAACACACAGTGACAGGATGTGTTATCTGCTCTTTGAGTTAATTTGTATTGATCCCCCAAATGTCAGTGGAAACTGCTGTTGCAAAACCATCTCCCTCAAGCTGCTGATGAATTTTATGTCAAGACATCTAACGATGATAATCTGAAGAATGAAACTTGAAATCCGGCAACTTTTAAATGGAAAGGTTCTCTCGTGATAAATCATGGGTATCACAATGGCTTTAGAGGATCCAAGTACGTATTTATACATCATAAACTTGAAGTCAGAAAAAGAGGAACTCTAGCTTGTTTGTTTGTATTGGAGAAGGACTGTAACCGTTTTTATATGAAAAAATGATTCTAGGCTAGGCTCTGAACTTCTAACTGGGTTTTGCACAAGTTGCAAACTCCAAGGCCACCTTGCCTATAAAAAGAAATTGGGGATAATAATTAATAGCGGGCCTGTATATGTCACCAGTCACGAGACTTAAAAATAATATGTATACCAGTGTTTTGTAAATCTTAAAGTGTTATATAGATATGACATTATTATTATTATTATTATGAATTACCATATCCATAAAGCTCTCAATTGCAATGTATAATAATCAACTATGGAACTTGCTTATTTTTGATAAATGTGGTTGATTGATTGTCTCTTTTTCATGAATGTTCATTAGGACAGGGGTCTAAGTCTGTTTTTAACTATGTATCCTAAATATCTAAAACACTGCCTGTCTATTAAGTGCTCAAAAAATATTTGTTGAACAAAATAAAACATTATAATTTACCATCTTGTGATGATATTCTTATACACCTACCTGATTTCTTAAAATCAAGATATAGTATATCATTTAGGGTTCCTCCCCTTTAAAAACTCTGTTAATGTTTCTATATAGATTTATCATACTATGCAGTATCGACATAAAACTCGAAGGGGCGATTGGCACAGAATTGGCATTTACTGATGTACCCATCCGTATACCACTTTGTCTCCTTCCTCAACCCTTTAAAATTTTTAACAACTTTCAAATACACAATACAGTATTATTAACTGTAGTCACCATGCTGTACATTATATCCCCTGGCTTATTCATTTTGTAACTCTAAGTTTGTACCTTTTCATCCCCTTCACCTATGTTGCCTACCTCCTACCCCCACATCTGGCAACTACCAATCTAAGCTCTGTTTCTGTGAGTTCAGGTTTTTAGATTCCACATATAAGTGAGATCATAAGGTATTTGTCTTCGGCTGGCTTATTTCATTCAATGTAATTCCTTCAAGGTCCATCCATGTTGTCCCAAATGGCAGGATTTCTTTCTTTTTTAAGACTGAGTAATATTCCATTGAGTGTATACAACACATCTTCTTTATCCATTGATCCAGTGATGGTCACTTAATTTGAGCCCGTGTCTTACCTATTGTAAATAATGCTGCAATAAACACTGGGTGAATACATCTTTTCAATTTGGTATTTTCATTTCCTTTGAATAAACACCAAAAGTAGAATTACTGGATCACATGGTAGTTCTATTTTTAAGTTTTTGAATTTTTTCCATAGGGGCTACACCAATTTACATTCCCACCAAGAGTGCACAAGGGTTCCCTTTTTTCCATATCTTTGCCAACACTTGTTATTTCTTTTTTTTAACATCTTTATTGGAATATAATTGCTTTACAATGGTGTGTTAGCTTCTGCTTTATGACAAAGTGAATCAGCTATACACGTATATAAACTCCCATATCACTTCCCTCTTGCGTCTCCCTGCCTCCCACCCTCCCTATCCCACCCCTCTAGGTGGTCACAAACCACCTAGCTGATCTCCCTCTGCTATGCGGCTAACTCCCACCAACGATCCATTTTACTCTTGGTAGTGTATATATGTCCATGCCACTCTCTCACTTTGTCACAACTTACCCTTCCCCCTCCCCATATGCTCAAGTCCATGCTCTAGTAGGTCTGTGTCTTTATTCCCGTCTTACCCCTAGGTACTTCATGACCTTTTTTTCCCTTAGATTCCATATATATGTGTTAGCATACGGTATTTGTTTTTCTCTTTCTGACTTACTTCCCTCTGTATGACAGACTCTAGGTCCATCCACCTGACGACAAACAACTCAATTTCGTTTCTTTTTATGGCTAAGTAATATTCCATTGTATATATGTGCCACATCTTCTTTATCCATTGAGCTGTTGATGGACACTTAGGTTGCTTCCATGTCCTGGTTATTGTAAATAGAGCTGCAATGAACATTTTGGTACATGACTCTTTTTGAATTATAGTTTTCTCAGGTTGTATGCCCAGTAGTGGGATTGCTGGGTCATATGGTAGTTCTAATTGTAGTTTTTTAAGGAACCTCCATACTGTTCTCCATAGTGGCTGTATCAATTCACATTCCCACCAACAGTGCAAGAGTGTTCCCTTTTCTCCACAGCCTCTCCAGAATTTATTGTTTCTAGATTTTTTGATGATGGCCATTCACCGGCGTGAGATGATATCTCATTGTAGTTTTGATTTGCATTTCTCTAGTGATTACTGATGTTGAGCATTCTTTCAAGTGTTTGTTGGCATTCTGTATATCTTCTTTGGAGAAATGTCTATTTAGGTCTTCTGCCCATTTTTAGATTGGGTTGTTTGATTTTTTGTTATTGAGCTGCATGAGCTGCTTGTAAATCTTGGAGATTAATCCTTTATCAGTTGCTTCATTTGCAAATATTTTCTCCCATTCTGAGGGTTGTCTTTTGGTCTTGTTTATGGTTTCCTTTGCTGTGCAAAAGCTTTTAAGTTTCATTAGGTCCCATGTGTTTATTTTTGTTTTTATTTCCATTTCTTTAGGAGGTGGGTCAAAAAGGATCTTGCTGTGATTTATGTCATAGAGTGTTCTACCTATGTTTGCCTCTAAGAGTTTGATAGTGTCTGGTCTGACATTTAGGTCTTTAATCCATTTTGAGTTTATTTTTGTGTATGGTGTTAGGGAGTGTTCTAATTTCATACTTTTACATGTACCTGTCCAGTTTTCCCATCACCGCTTATTGAAGAGGCTGTCTTTTCTCCACTGTATATTCTTGCCTCCTTTATCAAAGATAAGGTAACCATATGAGTGTGGGTTTATCTCTGGGCTTTCTATCCTGTTCCATTGATCTATCTTTCTGTTTTTGTGCCAGTACCATACTGTCTTGATTACTGTAGCTTTGTAGTATAGTCTGAAGTCAGGGAGCCTAATTCCTCCAGCTCCATTTTTCGTTCTCAAGATTGCTTTGGCTATTCGGGGTCTCTTATGTTGCCATACAAATTGTGAAATTTTTTGTTCTAGTTCTGTGAAAAATGCCAGTGGTAGTTGGATAGGGATTGCATTGAATCTATAGATTGCTTTGGGTAGTATAGTCATTTTCACAATGTTGATTCTTCCAGTCTAAGAACATGGTATATCTCTCCATCTATTTGTATCATCTTTAATTTCTTTCATCAGTGTCTTATAATTTTCCTCATACAGGTCTTTTGTCTCCTGAGGTAGGTTTATTCCTAGATATTTTATTCTTTTTGTTGCAGTGGTAAATGGGAATGTTTTCTTAATTTCAGTTTCAGATTTCTCATCACTATTGTATAGGAATGCCAGAGATTTCTGTGCATTAATTTTGTATCCTGCTACTTTACCAAATTCATTGATTATCTCTCGTAGTTTTCTGGTAGCATCTTTAGGATTCTCTATGTGTAATATCATGTTATCTGCAAACAGTGACAGCTTTACTTCTTCTTTTCCGATTTGGATTCCTTTTATTTCTTTTTCTTCTCTGATTGCTGTGGCTAGAACTTCCAAAACTATGCTGAATAATAGTGGTGAGAGTGGGCAACCTTGTCTTGCTCCTGATCTTAGTGGAAACGGTTTCAGTTTTTCAACATTGAGGATGATGTTGGCTGTGGGTTTGTCACATATGGCCTTTATTATGTTGAGGAAAGTTTCCTCTATGCCTACTTTCTGTGGGGTTTTCTCAAGTGCTCATGGAACATTCTCCGGGATAGATCATTTCTTGGGTCACAAATCAAGCCTTGGTAAATTTAAGAAAATTGAAATTGTATCAAGTATCTTTTCTGACCACAACGCTATGAGACTAGATATCAGTTACAGGAAAAGATCTGTAAAAAATACAAACACATGGAGGCTAAACAATACACTACTTAATAACCAAGTGATCACTGAAGAAACCAAAGAGGAAATCAAAAAATACCTAGAAACAAATGACAATGGAGACACGACGACCCAAAACCTATGGGATGCAGCAAAAGCAGTTCTAAGAGGGAAGTTTATAGCAATACAATCCTACCTCAAGAACAAGAAACACCTCAAACAACCTAACCTTGCACCTAAAGCAATTAGAGAAAGAAGAACAAAAAACCGCAAAGTTAGCAGAAGGAAAGTAATCATAAAGATCAGATCAGAAGTAAATGAAAAAGAAATGACGGAAACGATAGCAAAGATCAATAAAACTAAAAGCTGGTTCTTTGAGAAGATAAACAAAATTGATAAACCATTAGCCAGACTCATCAAGAAAAAAAGGGAGAAGACTCAAATCAGTAGAATTAGAAATGAAAAAGGAGAAATAACAACTGACACTGCAGAAATACAAAAGATCATGAGAGATTACTACAAGCAACTCTATGCCAATAAAATGGACAACCTGGAAGAAATGGACAAATTCTTAGAAATGCACAACTTGCCAAGCCTGAACCAGGAAGAAATGGAAAAGAGAACAAACCAATCACAAACACTTGTTATTCCTTGTCTTTTTGATAATAGTTTTTCTAACAGGTATGAGATATATCACATTGTCATTTTGATTTGCAAATCAGTGTTTCCTTTTTTGGCTTAAAGTATTTTTTAAATTATGAAATATTTCGTATAAAGAAAGTTGAAAATACAAAAGATACTTTAAGGTTTAAATAATAATACAGAAGATGCTGTCGTAGCCATCAATTTCTCTAAAAAATAATGATGTTTTCTTATTTTCAAATTATTAGTATTGAAACCCAACTGTGTGCCCCTCCACAGTCACCACCCTCTGCCCTCACCCCTCTGTTAAGGTTGGCCATTTTGTCCTTAACCTCAACTTGCTTATTATATTTTGACTATATACATATGCATATCTAACATACTTTAAAACTATATATAAATAATATCATACTGCATACATTCTGTTGTTACTTTTATCTCCTCATTATGCTTGTGAAATATATACATGCAGATATATGCATGCATATATCAACATGTATATATCAATTACTATCTATATATCAATATCTATCTATTGATCTACTAATGGATGGATGATGCATCAATCTATATATACCTATAACTTCAGTGCTTTCAATTTTACTTTTATACAGAAATTCAGTGATGAAGATAGTTATTTGGTTTGTAAAAAGAAAATTGCTATCACGCTACTATGAACATTGCTCTCCATGTGCAATATTATTTTTAATGCAGTGGTTCTTAAATGGGGGTGATTTTTACCTTAAGGGGACATTTCACTATGTTTGGAGACCATTTTGGTTAACATGACTGGGGGTGGGGTGCTACTATGCTTCTGGTATCTATTGGGCAGATGTCTGGTACATTCTGTAATGCACAAGAGAGCCCATACAACATAGGCTTTTCTGCTCAAAAACGTCAGCAATCCACAGGTTGAGAAACCCTGCTCTAGGTTATATACCAATGAGTGGAAATTTTGGGTTTTATGATATATTCATATTAAGCTTTATAAGATAATGCCAAATTGTATCCCAAATCAGTTATCCCTATATGCACAATGTATAAGAGTTCATTTTTCTAGGACAATTTTGCTTATAGTTATTATAAAACTTTATGTATATGGCAGGTGTAAAGTGGTATATCTGTGTAATTTAAATTTACATTTCCCTAATTACAGATGACATTGATATAATTTTACATGCTTATTGGACATTTGGAGTTTTGTGCAAAGCCTATCCCTTTTTTTTTTTTACCATTTTCCATTGTATATATCTTTTTTTCTTATTAAATTGTAAGGAACTCAGTATATTATGGGTACTTACATTTTAATGTCAATGAATTGTAATTTATCACTCTCTTTCATGGTTTGTCCTATGGGTGCCCTGCTTAAGAAATCCTTGATATTATGTTTGGTATTATAAAGGTATTCTTCTGTATTTTATTCTAGAACTATTAAAATTCTGTTTTTAATATGTATCTCTATAATATGTATGGAATTGATTTTTGAGTGTGGTGTCAGGAGGGATTCAATTTCAGCTATTTTTTGTAAATGGTAGCCAATGGGCTGAGGATTATTTACCAAATAGTCAATGATTTCCCATTGATCAGCAATGCTAGTTCTATCATAAATCATTGCCTTTGTAAGTGTGGGCTGGTTTCTGGGCTCTTTACTTAGTTATTTTAATCTTCTATCTATGTACCAAATTGCAGTGTCTTCATTACTATACTGTGTAATAATTCTTGATGTCAGGTTGGGCAAACCCCTCTATCTTGTTCTTTTTCTTTAGGATTGTCTTTGGTATTTTGCTCATTTGTTCATCCATATGAACCTGAAATCCAGTTTGTCCAGCTCCATGAAAAATTTTGTTGGGATTTTGATCAATTTGAGAACTGATGTCCTGAAAAAAGTAAACTCCAGTAGTCATAGTATATCAGTGGACAGACTATATAGCTCTGTTTATCTAAGTCTTATTTAGCACCTTTAATAAAGCTAATTTTTTTCCAACGGATTTTACAAATCTTTGGTTAAATTTATTTCTAAGAACTTTATATTTGTTGTTA
Source organism: Lipotes vexillifer (assembly GCF_000442215.2). NCBI lineage: Eukaryota > Metazoa > Chordata > Mammalia > Artiodactyla > Lipotidae > Lipotes > Lipotes vexillifer. Next base: position 483,922 of record NW_006784671.1, on the reverse strand, counting down.
GTATCTTAAATGGTAACTTTATTTAAAGTGAAAATTTCCATTGATGGTGGTATATGGAAATGTAATATATTTTATATTGATTGTAGTCACATCAAGTTGCCACATTCTCTTATCAATTCTAGTAATTTCTTCTAATAATTTTCCTTTTGGGTTTCTACATAGACAATCATATAGCCTAAAGATAATATGAGTTTTGTTTCTTCCTTTCTTGTCCTTATGCTTTTTATTTTGTTCTCTTTTACTACTCTGCACTGGATTTAGAACACAGTGTTGAATGAAAATTGACAAAGAATGTCCTTGTCATGCTTTTGATTTTGAGAGCATTGCTCCAAACTTTCACCATTAAGTGTGATTTTTGCCATAGATTTTTGATGCATATCCTTTATCATTTTAAGGAGATATCTTTCCATTTTTAGTTTGCTAGAAGTCTTGTTTTGATTTGTTCTGTTTTGTTTAATCATTAATGGGTGTTGTATTTTAGCAAATGCTTTTTTTAATCTACTGAAATGATAATATGTGTTTCTCCATTAATAAGTTGGGATGAACTATATTAATAAGATTTCCTGATGCATTCCTTGAATAAATATAAATCAATCATAATACTTAGATAGATACATAGGTATATAAATATTTAGCATAGATAGGATTTCATTTACAGATATTTTCTTTAGCATGTTATATTCATGGTCATGAATGATATTGGCCTGTTTCTTTTACAGAAACCTTGTCTACTTTGGGTATCAAGGTTATACTGGTTCCTAAAATGAATTTGTATCTGTTCTTTATCTGTTTTTTGAAAAAAAAATTGTGTAATATTGAGATGATAAATTTCTTGAAAATTTTGTAGAACCATCTAATTATTTTTTGTTTTGTTATAGAAGTGGTTTTCAGATAAAACCATTTAGTCCTAGTCTTTTATTTATAAACTCTTTTAATTTATTTATTTTGTTAAAATATTTTTCTAGAAAGTAATCCATTGTATATAATTTTTTAAATGTATTATTTCTCATTTATTATTTTTATTCTGCTGCATGTGTAGTTATGTCAACTTGTCATTAGTAATATATTGTATCTCTCATTTTTATCCTTACTAAATATTGCCAGAGACATTTTCTATTATATATTAAAATTATTGGGGTTATTGATTTTTTCCATTGTCCTTTGTTTTCTCCTGCATTGATTTCTACTGTGATCCTTATTATTTACTTTTTTTCTTTGCATTTATTTTGTTGTTCTTTTTGTAATGCCTTAAGAAATACATTTAGCTCATTGAATTTGGGGTTCCATCTTTTCTAATATCAAGATATAGATTTCTCTTTGCCTTGTACTTTTCATCAAATTATATTTGAAAATGTAGAATATTCATTACATTAAGTTCTACTCTTAATAAATATTCATTATGATGTATTCTTTTTTTTTTTTTTTAAAGATGTTGGGGGGAGGAGTTTATTAATTAATTTATTTATTTTTGCTGTGTTGGACGGGCCCCCCCTTCCCACGCCTGCCTTCTACACGGCCCCTGCCACCGCGGCCTCACTGGGATGACCCTGCTCTTTGTTTTTGTTTTTTTGTTTTTGTTTTTTGCGGTACGCGGGCCTCTCACTGCTGTGGCCTCTCCCGTTGCGGAGCACAGGCTCCGGACGCGTAAGCTCAGTGGCCATGGCTCACGGGCCCAGCCGCTCCGCGGCATGTGGGATCATCCCGGACCGGGGCACAAACCCGTGTCCCCTGCAGCGGCAGGCGGACTCTCAACCACTGTGCCACCAGGGAAGCCCATGATGTATTCTTTAATACACAGCCTTCAAAATTGTTCATTAATTTCAAAATATATTGGCTTTTTTAGATATATTTTTGTCATTAATTTATAGTTGTTGAGTTTTAGTCAGATAATTTTACCTGTATAATACTTATTTTTAAAAAAATTATTAGATTCACTTTATGGATTAGTGTACAGGCAAATTTTGTAAAAATTCTATGTGTTTTTGAGAAAAATGTGTTTTCTTTCATTGCTATGTGCAGGGTTCTGTATACATTCAGAAATTCCTGTTTGGAAATTGTGCTGTTCACAAAATTCTCAGTATTCTAGCTAGTTTGTTCTTTTGTTTGTTTTCTGCTTAACATTTGAAATATTGAGGGAGATGTCCCAAAATCATGATGTGTTTTTCAGTTTCTCCTTGGAGTTCTGTTATTTTTTAATGTATTTTGAATCTACATTTTACTTGCATTTACATTGAATCTTGCCTTTGAATTATACCTTTTATCTCTATGTAGTTAACACTTCTTGAGAACTTACCATATTCTGGACTTTATTCTAAAATATGTATACACATTTAATCTTTAACACAACCCCATCAAGCAAGTACTAATTGCACTGAAATTTTACGGATGAAGAAATAAGCAGAACAAGCAACTTGTCCAAGGTCACAGAGCTGGTATGGGCCTGAACAGTATGACATAAATAGTCCATATTCATAATAGATCATATTCTCTATGCTTCTTATAATGATGCTTTATGCTTAATATTTGGCCTAAATTTCTATCTCTCTGTGATAATGTAATTACCTCAATTGTTTCTTGGTTAGTATTTCCCTGATATATTTTTTACTATCAATTTTTCTGTACCATTATGTTTTAGGTATATCTGTTATAAACAACAGATTGCTATGTTTTGTTCCACTGCCCAGTTTGACTATTTATGCCTTAAAACATGTAACTATGAAGGGTTTCTGTGTGTCTTGGTGTGAGTTTGTGTGTGTGTTGTGTGTGTGTGTGTGTGTGTGTGTGTGTGTGTGTGTGAGAGAGAGAGAGAGAGAGAGAGAGAGAGAGGGAGAGAGAGAGAGAGAGTACAGGGAATACAGATAATAAAGAGAAGAGATCGCTAAGAATTATTTTCATCTCTTTTTTTTAATTTTTTTTTTTAGATGTTGGGGTAGGAGTTTATTAATTAATTTATTTATTTTTGCAGTGTTGGGTCTTCGTTTCTGTGCGAGGGCTTTCTCTAGTTGTGGCAAGCGGGGGCCACTCTTCATCTCTGTGTGCGGGCATCTCACTATCGCGGCCTCTCGTGTTGCGGAGCACAGGCTCCATACGCGCAGGCTCAGTAGTTGTGGCGCACGGGCTCACTTGTTCTGCGGCATGTGGGATCTTCCCAGACCAGGGCTCGAACCCGTGTCCCCTGCATTAGCAGGCAGATTCTCAACCACTGCGCCACCAGGGAAGCCCTATTTTCATCTCTTGTATGTAGCAGTGAAGTAGGTGATGATATGGCATTTTGCAGTGTGGACTTTTACAACTTATTTATTCAAAAATACTTATTATGAGCCTACTATGTTCCAGATGCTGAGCTACAGGCCAGTGTTATAGAGATAAATGATGTGGTCTTAGAGCCCAAGGAGTCACAGCCTAAGGGAGAAGTAGCTAGAGTGTTGACCTCCAATGCACCAGGAGATATAGTGAAGTGATACGTGAATTAATATACTGAATCCTCCCAACAACCGAAGGAGAAGGTGCAATTATTACTCCTATTTTTCACATAGGAAACTGAGGGGCAGGAAGGCTAAGTCCATCAAGATAATGCTAGTAAGCCATAAAACCAGGTTGTGACTATTAGTCTATCCGACTGCAGAGTTTCATTTTCTTAATTATTATGCCTCAGAGTCATCTGTTTTTGAGAGAAGTCAAGCCATAAAATTCTGTGTGGTCACATAGTACCAGCACTGATAGTATGGCTTAAGCTCCTGTAGCTCACCTCTAGGTGCATTGCCACGGTGATGGAGAAAATGGATGTTTTTGTAGCTGTAAGAACTCTTCTATCTCATCTATTGGAATGTGAGACCTAGAGTTGTTATGAAAACTGGGAGTGTCATATTTCATACTTTTCCTCAGACATCACCAAAATTTGCTTAAAATGACCTATTCTTGCTCCATACACAAAACCAAAAGAAGACGCCTAAGTAGATTGGAACAATTACGGTCTGAGCACAAATCAAGCAAAGATTTATTATTTTACTTTAGGGTCCTACGTGATTTCTAAGGCTCATCGTGACGTGGGCCCTGACAGTCTCTCCAGTCGCATTTACCATCATACTCCTAGTCTCTAAAGTGACATTCCCAAATCCACGTGATTACATAGACATTATATATTTTCACATATCTAAGATTTTGTACATTCTAGCAACCTGCCTGTGTTGCCTCCCCGAGCTTTGCCTGTGAAATTTCTTTTCTCAGGCTCAGCCTAAACAGCAAGGGAGTCCCCCAGAGAAAAACAGTGTCCCTGTCTCTGTTGTCCCACAGCCCATGCTCCATTCCTTGAAGCACACTTTATTGTAAACAGGACAAGCTACGTAATTTGCACAACCATTAAGAATTTGAAGACAGCAGCAGCAGAGCATTAAACTAAGTGAAAGACCCTTTGAAGCCTGGGCTCCGTGCCCGTGAGGTTGACACTGACTGTAAATTGCTTTAAGTTTCCTTCTCTTTCTCTTAGATGTGTGGGGGATGATACTTTAATTCATCTCTGCATTCCACCCCAAACACATAGCAAGTTCTCAATAAATATTTGCTAAAAGTCATGGAATAGGTTAAGTTTGGCTCTCTGGGGTGGGTGACCATCCATGCTATTATGTTTTTAGCACATTTTCCTTGTCCTAGCATTTTTTTCTTGGATATACAGTATGACATTATTCTCAGTAGTTGGACGAGCTGCAGAAAAGGGATATAGTTTTCTCCTTCCATTAAGCAAAATATGGTGCTGTGGGAGCCTTCGTGGCATCCAAGATAAAAATCTTGAAGGGAGATTGGGATTGACATATATACACTAATATGTATAAAAGAGATAACTAATAAGAACCTGCTGTATAAAAAAAATTCTAAAATTAAAAAAGAAAAGCTTTTTGTTTTATTTTGATTTTTTTTTTCTTTTGTCAATCTGTGTCCAGGAATCTCATAGACAGCAACCCTTTGGTATGTCATGGTACCCAAGAAACTTGAATTAAATACCTTGGAATATGGAAAGCTGAAGTCATTACATTCTGTACATTTACATGTTGCACAACCATCACCACTGTCTAGTTCCAAAATAATTTCATCACCCCAAAATGGAACTCTCTACTGTTTACTCATGAATCCCCATTCTGTCATCTTTTTAGCCCCTGGAAACCACCAATCTTCTTTCTGTCTCTATGGATTTTCTTATTTTTTTATATTTATTTATTTTGGCCACACCACGTGGCTTGTGGGATCTATGGATTTTCTTATTATAGGTATTTCATATAAATGAAATCAACTAGTGTGAGTCTTCCAGCTCTGTTCCTTTTCAAGATGTTTGATTTCTGGTCCCTTGCAACTCCATAAAAATATTAAGATCAACTTTTCAATTTCTGAAAAAAAGATCATTGAGATTTTGATAAGGATGGCATTGAATCTGCAGATGACTTTAGGGAGTATTATCATTTTAACAATATTAAGTCTTCCAATCCACATAAATATCAATGTCTTTCTCTATATTTAGTTATTTTATTTAGCTCAGCAATAATTTGCAGTCTTCATTGTATAAGTTTTGCATCTCTTAGGTTAAATATATTTCTAAGTATATTATTCTTTCTGATGATACTGTAAATGGAATTTATTTCTTAATTTCCTTTTAGATTGTTCATCTTCAATGTATAGAAATAAAACTAAACTTTGAATACTGATTTATGTCCTGCAACTTTGCTGAATTTATTAGCTATAATAGTTTTTTTTTAATGCATGTGTATATATGGATTCTTTAGGGTAATCTGCAAATAGAGATAGTTTTACTTCTTTTCCGATTTGGATGACTTTTATTTATTTTTCTTGCCAATATTCTCAGCTCAATACTAAACATTCGTGGTCAAAGCAGGCATCCTGGTCTTGTTCCTGATCTTAGGAGTTTTTATGAATGCTTTTAGTCATGTTGACACATTATTCCTATTTTTGTTTGTTTGTTTGTTTTTTGGGTTTTTTTGGCGGTACGTGGGCCTCTCACTGCTGTGGCCTCTCCTGTTGCAGAGCACAAGCTCCGGACGTGCAGGCTCAGTGACCCTGGCTCACGGGCCCAGCTGCTCTGCAGCATGTGGGATCTTCCCGGACCAGGGCACGAACCCGTGTCCCCTGCATCAGCAGGCGGACTCTCAACCACTGCGCCACCAGGGAAGCCCACTATTCCTATTTTGTTGAATATTTTTATGATTAAAATGTTGAATTTTGTTAAGTGTTTTTTATGCATCAATTGAAATTATCATTTTTCCCATAATTCGATTAATATGATGTGTTACATAGATTAATTTTTGTATGTGGAACTACCCTCACATTTCTGGAATAAATTCCAATTGATTATGGTGGGTAATCTTTTTAATATTCTGCAGGATTCTGTTTGCTAGTACTTTTGTTGAGGATTTGGACAACAGTATTCATAAGGGATATTATTTTATAGTTACCTCTTCTTGTGATGTCTTTGGTTTTGGTATGAAAGTAATGCTGACCTCATAGACTGAGTTAGGAATGAGTTCACTTCTAATTTTTGGAAGAGTTTGAGAAGGATTTGTGTTAATTCTTCTTTAAATATTTAGTAGAATTCACCAGTAAAGCCATCTGGCCCTGGGATTTTTTGGTTGGGAGTTTTTTGATTACTGACTCAATCTTCTTACTCATTGTTGATCTGTTCAGATTTTCTGTTTCTTCATGATTCAGTTTTGGTAGTTTGTGTGATTCTAGGAATTTTTTTTCTATTTTATTTAAGTTACCTAATTCATATACAATAGTTTGTAGTACTCTCTTATAATACCTATTATTTCTGTTAGGTTGATAATAATGTCCTCACTTTCATTTCTGATTTTAATAATTTGAATCTTCTTTTCTCCTTGTCAGTCTAGGTGAATGTTAGTCAATTTTTTTTTTTTTTTTTTGCGATATGTGGGCCTCTCACTGTTGTGGCTTTTCCCGTTGCCGGACGCGCAAGCTCAGCGCCCATGGCTCACGGGCCCAGCCGCTCCGCGGCATGTGGGATCCTCCCGGACCGGGGCACGAACCCGTATCCCCTGCACCGGCAGGCGGACTCTCAACCACTGCGCCACCAGGGAGGCCCAATGTTAGTCAATTTTGATGACAATTAAAAGAACCAATTTCTGGTTCTATTCTGTATTTCTTTTATCTCCTCTCCAATCTTTATTATTTCCTACTTCTGCTAGCTTTGGGTTTAGTTTGCTCTTATTTTTCTAGTTCCTTAAGGTGTAAAGTTGGGTTAGTAATTTAGGGTCTTTCTTCTTTTTAATGTAGGTGTTTATGGCTATAAATTTCTCTCTATTTTTTCCTGCATCCCATAGTTTTGTTATGTTGTATTTTCATTTTCATTTGTCTCAAATTATTTTCTAAATTCCCTTGTGATTTCTTCTTTAATTCTTTGGTTGTTTAAGAGTGTGTTGTGTACTTATCCACATATTTGTGAATTTTCCAAATTTCCTTCCATTATTCAAAAAACTCTGCCTTAGCCTTTACTTCTTGGTTGCACAGAGCCTGAAGGTCGGCCAGTGGTGAGAACTTAGCATCTCCTCAGGTCATTTTTGAGGATATATTCTTCCCTAGGCATTCATGCAGACTTCTAGAGTCTTCAGAATTTGTGGGAGTTTTTCAAAGTCTTTATTCTCCAAGTATTTCCTTACCAAGTCTCTTCTTTCCTAGGCTTTTTGTTATATTTCTTAACCCAATGGGTATCTTTTGTGCCAGGCAGCATCTAATATATTTGCCTTTAAAATTTTTTGACAGACACTGACCTGGGAGCCACCGCAGTTCTAGGGATGCTATGAGACAGGCAAAACAAAAGGAAACACTTAAGCCAATTCTTCAGGGAGCCATAAGCAAGGTCAAAACATACAATGACAGTTCTTTGAGAAGAAAATCCATATTGCTTCCTCTGGTATCAGCAACCTGCACTGGGAAGTTGCCCGGCCATTTAAAGCCACTGCCTCACTGGTGTGTGGTAGATGGTAACAGGGTAAATTAAAATGTCACAGAGCTCTTCCACCAAAATGCAGCAGTCTTTTTTTTTTTTCATTACGCAGTTCCTTCGTTGTTGTAAGTTTAGATTCCTGAGTTCCAAAAAAGTTGAATCTGACAGTTTTTGTCAGCTTCTCTATTGCTCTTGTGAAGGGTTGGCATTTTAGCCTTCCTTCCTTCAGGCATCACTTTTATTACTTTCAAGTATTTGTACGTTGGAAAACAACATAGACAGCTATGATCTGAAATTGTTTCAAATTCCAAATATTTACTGATTACCTTCTATTGTGTGTTTCGGTCTCTGGTAAAAGGAATGGTGATACACTAATGAGGTTAGCCAACTTTTATTGAGGGCTTACAGGTCAGGCATTGTTCTGAGTGAGTTATGTGTCTTCACCCAGTCAATATACACAACAATCCTGGGAGGTGGCTATTTTGTGTAAATTTTACAGATTATAAAACTAAAGTGCAGTGATGTTGAGTGACTTGCTTCTAGTAAAGATATGGCACCAAGATTTTAATTCAAAAACACTGGCTCCAGAGCTTGTGCTCTGGACTACTACCCTCTACTACCAACACTATAGAAAAATAGTTATCAATGAAGAATAATAACATTGGGAATAATAACAATGAGTGATTTGTTTTCTGTGTCATAGATATACAGTAGAAAAAAGAGTTCCAGTCTCATGGAAGAGAATTGATTGATATGGATGCTCCTTCCTTTTCAGTCTTCACATACTATCTTGGTGTAGTTTAATTACTGTTTGCTTTGCTTTTGCCCTTGTCAATACTTTTGAGATGAACCTAGGGCTAGCCCTGATTTTATCTATTTTGACTTATTTTGATACATTTCCATTTGGTGGCCAACAATTACTTTAAGTGTCTTTTTGAAATCACATTTCTTCTTAATTGGCCCATAATTCTAGGTTGTGACATTTGTGGGTATCGATTTAGTTTTTTTCTTGTGCTACTCTCTGGGATAACTTTTACAAAATTAAATAATAATCCCCCAAATTAAAGCGAATTTGGTGCCACTCCACGGCCATGTGTAAGAGTAGATTTGAAATCTCTTTGACAGCAGCTGAAATGGACCCTTAAACTCAGCTGCATTAATGTCACGAGTCTGGAGAAAAACATTAAAACTCCTAAGTGGAAGATTAACTAAAGATTGTAACAAACGTCACAGAAAATGAAAGAGGATTTGTGGATTTAGAGAATTTGATACTGTAAGCACAACGTAAGAAAATGACATAGTGCTTAAATTGCAAGGCTCTGAGACACAGCTGATTTTCTTTTTTAACCCCTTGAAATGAATTGAAGTTCATAGATGAACTCTTGAAAAAAATAACATTCATGAAATACACATGCCCATTTTCCTTCTAAAATCATAGCACTGCCATGTTTTCTCCCTGATAAGTAATTTGCTGCAGGTCATTTGGACAACCCTCTAAAATATTTTGTGGTGTAAACCTTAATTGGGTAAATTTGAGATGTTGTTTTTCTCTTTTAATTGCAGTTATGTCTCCAAATTCCGTTGAAAACAATGCTCTGCTAGGTAAGTGCTTAATTTCTAAACAAAATAAATATATGTTAAATTCCAACCAAAAGAACTCTGCATTAAATTACTATAAAAATGAGGGAAGTCTAAACCCCGTTTTCTCAAGACCTGACATGTGACAGGTCTGACATGTGACAAGAGGAAGGTCATTAGCACCTATAAGCCAAGAGCATGTTTGTCTTAATCCATTTGGGCTACTATAAAAAAAATACTAGAGACTGGGTAACTTATAAACAAAATAAACTTATTTCTCACAGTTGTAGAGTTTGGGAAGTCCAAGAATAGAATCCTGCAAATTTGGTGTGGTGTCTGGCGAGGGCCAACTTCCTGGTTCATAGCTGGTGCCTTCTTACTGTACTCTCACATGGTGAAAGAGGCTGGGGAGCTCTGTGAGATCTCTTTTATAACAGCATTAATTCTGTTTATGAAGGCACCTCCCCATGATCTAATCACCCCCGAAAGGCCCCATCTCCTAATACAACATCTTTGGGGTTAGGGTTTCAACATATGAAATTTGGGGGGACACAAACGTTCAGACCATAGCAATATCTATGAGGTTTTTATTTTTATTATTCTCATCCCAGCTTTTACTGCAAAGCCCTACCCCAAGACGTAGTCATGGGAGCACTCAAACACACACACACACACACACACACACACACACACACACACACACACACACACAAACACACACTTCCCAAACCCATTTGCTCTCAAGAGACTAACTGATAAAATCAGTCTATGAGTTAGTGAGGGATTGTCAGGGCATTAGATTTTAATCAAAAAGAATACTTTCTCTGATTTTATGTTCCCAGAGTTCTGTTGCATTTTATTTGGATACATGAAATAAACATCATATGTTGAGTTAGGTAAAGAGATGCTTATTTAAAAGAATCATTGTAATAAGGGAAGGTTTACTGTTGAAATAAGGGGAGGGGGGTTATTACAATAATGAGGACACTCCAAACATGAGATTTGAAAATGTCTCAGAGATCAGGCAGAAGGAATTTTCTTTTATAGAGAGGGGTAAACAAGGTTAGAAAGAACCAAACATAGTATGGTGGAGTGGGAGGAGTGGGTAACATGATAAGACAGTTGAGCAGGAAATGTTTTTCCTTTGGGTCAAGGTTAGCTTATTCTTGGGTGGGACACTTAGGGAGGGGTTGTTTTGCATTCCACTGCTGGCTCTGGGTAAATAAAAATTCATGGGCCTGGGAGAAGAAGTGAAAATTAACTAAAGTCTGATCAAGTCATGTTAGCAGGTATTTTGTCCAGATTTGTCAGTGGCTACAAACAATTCAGCTAATCATTTATAAGACAAAAAATGGGAATTTGGTAGATTTGTGAATGGCCTGGCCCTAGGTAAAACAAATGGGTCATCTGTGGGTCTTATCTAAGTCATGTGAGGAATGGTGGTTCTTTTCAGTAACTTTTGGGAACACAAAAGAGGATTTCTTAATCTGGATGTTTTCCAGGAGAAAAGTAAACTGTACTGGGCTCAAGTAAAGTTCAACATTGTCAGATATAAATGAAAAGATAACAAACCAAGCAGTGTGTTGGCTAATCAGCCACTTTGAATACCCCTTGTACATTATGTACACACATTCTATATCAAGCCTTCTGATCCTACTACTACTCTCATAATTTCCCCTTGAGTCAAGTCACTTGGCCTCAGAGGTCACTGCTTTGGGGCTTCCTGTTTCACCAAAAGCAAGAGGTCTTGCTTATCCTCCCATTTCACCTTTCTACCACTGTAATAATCAAGATCGATGCCTGGATCCAACTCAAGTTCCATGAGTAGTTTTCACATAATTTTCACCTTAGAGGCCTAATATTAAGGGAAGATTGGGAAACCATTTGGTAAGACAATTAAACAATCAGTAAAGCTTAACAAATTTTCATGCTGTGAAGAGCAAGTTATTAACTGAGACCATCTGGGGGTCAGATGTTCAGCCTTCTGCCAGGATTCAAAACTGACAAATTTGTTTAGTGCCTTTGACCTCTCAGGCATTGTCTTCATATTATTTCAGCAATACCCAACAAGTCCATTTACTCCTGCTGTTACACCAATTATATCAAAACTAACCCTCAGTGACTCAAAGCATCCCAAAACAGATCTTCAGGAAATGTGCTGATAAAGTCAGTCACATGTATATAAAATGACTGGCAGGGCTTAATACGTGAGCCTTCTGAGACAAAATTTTATGGTGATTGTAGTTGTTATTTTGTTTGTTGCTTGCCCCTCCCCCTTCCAAGGACAGGGTAAGAAGATGTTTTATGTTAATGAATAGTAGTGTGGTCTGTTAGATCTTTAGCTGGTCTGACCATTTTTGGTGCTTCAAACACTACTGGAAGACACCATGCTCATGAAGACCCATTCTGAAAAATTACAGTGTTTGTATCAAAGCAATTCTATGAACTTGTGTCCAGGCATAAGCCCTCCTACTAGATCAGGCCAGGGTGTGCAGAGAGCAGACTCAACAGCAGGCTGTCTGCATTTGAGTTTGGTGGTTTACCAGAAGTCTGTGCCCTGGCGAGTCCTGCCTTCCCACTTTCCCACAGCTTCCTGTTATCACTCTTTTTTTTTTTAACAGCTTTATTGGAGTATAATTGCCTTACAATGGTGTGTTAGTTTCTGCTTTATAACAAAGTGAATCGCTGTACATATACATATATCCCCGTATCTCCTCCCTCTTTCGTCTCCCTCGCACTGTCCCTATCCCACCCCTCTAGGTAGTCACAAAGCACTGAGCTGATCTGCCTGTGCTATGCGGCTGCTTCCCACTATCTATTTTACATTTGGTAGTATATATAAGTTCATGCCACTCTCTCACTTCGTCCCACCTTCCCCTTCCCCTTCCCCATGTCCTCAAGTCCATTCTCTAGTAGGTCTGCGTCTTTGTTCCTGTCCTGCCCCTAGGTTCTTTATAACCATTTATTTTAGATTCCATATATATGTGTTAGCATACAGTATTTGTTTTTCTCTTTCTGACTTACTTCACTCTGTATGACAGATGCTAGGTCCATCCACCTCACTACAAATAACTCAATTTTGTTTCTTTTTATGGCTGAGTAATATTCCATTGTATATATGTGCCACATCTTCTTTATCCATTCTTCTGTCAATGGACACTTAGGTTACTTCCATGTCCTGGCTATTGTAAATAGAGCTGCAATGAACATTGTGGCACATGACTCTTTTTGAATTATGGTTTTCTCAGGGTATATGCCCAGTAGTGGGATTGCTGGGTCGTATGGTAGTTCTTTTTGTAGTTTTTTAAGGAACCTCCATACTGTTCTCCATAGTGCTGTATCAATTTACATTCCCACCAACAGTGGAAGAGTGGTCCCTTTTCTCCACACCCTGTCCAGCATTTATTGTTTGTAGCTTTTTTGATGATGGCCATTCTGAGTGGTGTGAGGTGATACCTCATTGTAGTTTTGATTTGCATTTCTCTAATGATTAGTGATGTTGAGCATCCTTTCATGTGTTTGTTGACAATCTGTATATCTTCTTACATCTTCTGCCCATTTTGGGATTGGGTTGTTTGTTTTTTTGATATTGAGCTGCATGAACTGCTTATAAATTTTGGAGATTAATCCTTTGTCAGTTGCTTCATTTGCAAATATTTTCTCCCATTCTGAGGGTTGTCTTTTGGTCTTATCATTTTCTTTGCTGTGCAAAAGCTTTGAACTTTCATTAGGTCCCATTTGTTTATTTTTGTTTTTATTTTTATTTCTCTATGAGGTGGGTCAAAAAGGATCTTGCTGTGATTTATGTCATAGAGCGTTCTGCCTATGTTTTCCTCTAAGAGTTTGATAGTGTCTGGCCTTACATTTAGGTCTTTAATCTATTATGAGTTTATTTTTGACTTCAATTTTTAATGCTGTCCCACTCATTCACTTCACTCTGCTTCCCTGAGTATGCCAGGCATTCTCCTGCCTTAGGGCCTTTTATTAGTGGTGTCCTTTGCCTGGTTTGTTCCTTCCTCAGATGATAGCCACTTAACTATTCCATCATCTCCTTTATGTCTTTGTTCAAATGTCTTTTTCTTGGTTAGAACTACCCTGAATACCCTAATTAAAATTGCAACCTGCGTCTCTCTGCTCCTACCCCTACTCTCCTAATGTTACCTGAAAACGGGGTTTCCCCATTGGTGGGTGTTGAGCCAAAAGACACAACCAAGCCAAAGAGCTGGAGAAGGAAGGGTGTATTACTTGCAGCCAATAAGAAGAACACCAGGGATCTTTCCCAAAGCAGTGTCTCCTCGAACAGCAAAATGCAGTACCTGCATATTCATGAAGGGGCTTGAGCAAAGGAGAATTCAGCATAGAATTGGGGCAGAGGTTGACAGAGTCCAGGCTCTAGTTGATTAAAGTCACGAGGGTCAGAGAAGGTCAGCATCATCATTCCTTAGGTTCCAGTTTATCTGGTGGTTGAGTGATCCAGGGTGTTTGACTTTTTCAAAACAGCTCAAGAATGTGCTTCAAGCTAATCTTTACCTTTGAAATGGAACTGGGAGTCTTTACAACTGATATATTGTTTCTGATATGGTTAAATTGTCTCACTGGCCTGGTAATAGCTATTTTTACCTTCTTTTGTCCCTTTAAACTCATTAACTTCTGAGACCTATTGTAGCCAGGCTTAGATCACAAAATGGCTTAGGCTTAACATGGCTTCTCTTTTGTCAAGAAATCCAGGGACCCCCCCCCCCAATCCTATCTGCTTACACTCATCTTCCTTACCATGTTCTACTTGCTGTTACACAGCATTTATCATATTCAAGCAACCCATATAATTTATTTATTATGTTCACTGTCTTTCTCCAGTTAAAAAGTGAGATTTTGACATTTTTTTTATTGTTATTTCTTGGCATCTGAAATCATGCTCAGCACACCATAGGTAATCAATAATTGTGTGTTAAATTAGCTCTATGTTAAATAAAATGATTTTTATCAATAGATAATAAAATGGCATACAATATAATTAAATACTCTTCCATGATATAAAGCTATTCCTAATATGTGTGTTCAACATGAGTTATGCTCTATTTCAAATTAATAGTCAATATTACTGTTGTCCTTTTGGTATGAAATAATAATTGAATGTGGTCAGATGAAAAGCCTTGCCAGTCTTTTTGTTTATCCTGGAGGTGGAAACACTTTCTCATGTATTACAAATCATTCTTCCATCATTACCAGTTGTCACAAATATTATGTATTTTTCTATTTTAGATGTCCATATTGATGATAGGAAAGGTTAAAACTTAGATTCTAATAGAATCTCCAATATCCTTATAAACAAAAAATGAAAATTGTTTTCTCCCCTTCCACTAGTCAGATATACTTAGTCATGACTCTTTTATCCCATAAATACACTTCTCTCTTCTTGCTCAAGGCAGTCCTTTCTTATAATATCTTGCTGTCATTTAAGATGGCTGACCTAAGTCAGAGAACTGTGAAGGAGAGGAGACTTGCAACTGTAGAGTTAATGGCATGCAAACTCCCACTTTGTTTTCACTGTCTTGTAGAGAAGACTGATTATATTTGAAGAAAGGTAGTAAATGATTGTCAGAAGGAAAAGGAAAAAAGGATCGATTCCAACCATCTCTAAGGAGCAGAGAAAATCTGAAAAACAAACATTCATTCAGGGTTCCCAGCCCCAAGAGAGTGCATGAGGAGAGTCACAGTCTGCTAATCCCAGAGATACCAATCCCACAACGTGAGAGATTCAGGAGAACCATATTGTTAAGAACCTACTGAAATAACATTCAGAGCAAACACTGAAAATGAATGCTGGCTGTGAACTGTTCATTTGAATGGAGCCTTGGAAGTGTAAATGCTACAAATCCAAGAAAGCTCAAAGGTAAGACTAAAGGCTAAATGGAGCAGGGCCTGTGCCCACACAGGCTGATAGTGACTACACTGTCCTTGCTTCCTCTTTCCAAAGCCCTGACATAAAAATCAAGAGAGAAGCCACCACAGTGATTACAGAATTACTCAAAATGAAATGTAAGAAAGAAGAGTTAGTGGAAATCATTCAGGCTGGAGGGAAGAATGGTCAGATTTCTGCAGTGCATAGGAACTATTTCATGGACAATTAAAGGAAAGATGGTGACTTACTGTTCTCCACTGAAGAGAAACAGAATTAAGCTGAAGGATAAAGTAGAAATGTTAAGAAGAAGGATGTTCTTTCTTTTAGAGATTAGTAAATCCTCAGGTTTTCTGATTTAGCAACTTCTGGGTACCTCTTTCC